>NC_140752.1:29372500-29940000 GCF_051527215.1 Medicago sativa | reverse complement strand
GCAGAACTAGATGAGAATGATGCAAACAAGAGTCCAACAGCAGAACATGAAAGAAATGATGATTCATACTCAGGTTCTTCTACTAGCTTAACCAAAGTTCAGCTTGTGAACCAAGAAGCAGATGCAGCAAACCCTAGCTCAGTTGATCAAGGTTTTCATATTGTGACCTCAAAAGCAAAAAAGAAGACTGAGAAGGCAAGGATGGTAAAACAAGGAACCTATACTACCAGATCAAAGGTTGGTAACCCCAAACCTTTTAAATGAAGTTCTTTTATTGGAACTTGAGAGGTTTGGCCAATAAACCTACAAAATTGGCCCTGAAAAAGTTAATAGTTAAACACAAACCAGACATATGTTTTTTGGCAGAACCATGGATGCATGTTTCAAATCTTTCTCAAAGATGGCTCAACAATCTAGGGCTTAAGATTTTTGCAGTCAATGATAGGAATAACCTCATACCTAACCTCTGGTGTCTATGTAAATTCAATTTATCCCCCATCCTGCTTGATATTAATGACCAATCCATTTCCATTAAAATTGATGTTGCTGGCAAGGATTTTGGTGTAACTGCTGTCTATGCAGCTACCTGCTATATTAGAAGAAGAAGCCTTTGGGCAGCCATAAACCATCTACACTCTCAACATGACTTACCCTGGAGTTGTATAGGAGACTTTAACTCTATTTTAGGCTCTCATGAGCAAAGAAGCCATTACTCCCCTTCAAGATCAGCTATGGAAGAATTCCAACAATGGTCTGACACCAACAATTTCATTCATCTCCACACTAGAGGAGCTTCATACACCTGGTCCAATGGCAGAAAAGGAAGATTCAACATACAAAGAAGACTTGATAGAGTGATAGTCAACCAAAACTGGATCAATGCAGCTTCATCATCAAATGTATCCACCCTCACTAAACTCAGGTCTGACCATTACCCTCTTCTCTTTCAATTCAATAACCAAAACATCCAACATAACTCAACCTTCAAATTCTTAAAAGTTTGGACTGAACACCCTGACTGCATTAACATTATTAGACAAAGCTGGAACACACAAATCACAGTATGTCCCATGTATGTTCTCACTCAAAAATTGAAAACCCTCAAAGATAATCTCAAAACCTGGAACCATAACACCTTTGGAAATATTCATTCTCATGTCAACACTGTTAACCAGTTGGTAGATGATATTCAAGATCAAATTGAAAGAATAGGTTACACTGATGATTTGTTGGAACAAGAAAAGTCTGCACAATTAAACCTTGAAAATGCTCTCAATCTTGAAGAAATATTCTGGAAAGAGAAATCTAAGGTCAAATGGCACACTGTAGGAGATAGAAACACAGCATACTTTCATAGAGTTGCCAAGATTAAACAAGCCTCTAGCCTCATTACAACCCTGAGGAGTGGTGATGTCTTACTACATGACCCTGAAGATGTATCTGAACACATTGTTTCTCACTTTACAAATATTTTCACTCAAAACTCAAATATTATCAATGATGGTATGGTAGAGGAAGTTATTCCAAGCCTGATCACATATAGGATAAATAACATGCTCACTTCATTACCTAATCCTGATGAAATCAAGTCTGTAGGTTTTTCTCTAAATCATGATAGTGCACCTGGACCTGATGGTTTTGGTGCATTATTTTTTCAAAAATATTGGGAAATAACTAAGCATGATGTGATAAAAGCTGTTCTTCAATTTTTTAACTCTGGTTAGTTATTGCCAAATTTTAATTCAAATACTCTTGTGCTTATTCCTAAGACTAACAATGCAGATTCAGTAGATCATTACAGGCCTATAGCAGTTGCAAACTTCAAATTCAAAGTGATTTCAAAGATTTTAGCAGATAGGCTAGCATCAATCATGGCAGCTATTACATCAGTGCAGCAAAGAGGATTCATTAGAGGGAGGAATATCAAGGATTGCATATGTCTTGCATCTGAAGCAGTCAATGTTCTACACAAAAAGTCATTTGGTGGGAACCTTGCAATCAAAGTGGATATTGCAAAAGCTTTTGACACACTTGATTGGAGTTTCCTCATCAGAGTTCTCAAAGCTTATGGTTTTAATGATATGTTCTGCAAATGGATTCATTCAATTCTAGCTTCTGCAAAAATTTCTATCTCGATTAATGGAAAGTTACATGGCTTCTTTTCATGTTCAATCATGGCATCAATCATGGCTTCTTTTCACAGGGAGATCCACTATCTCCTTTATTATTCTGCCTTGCTGAAGAAGTTATTAGTAGAAGCATCACTAAGCTTGTTAGAGAAGGTAAATTGAGTCTTTTCCTTGGTTCCAGAAACAACCCTGTCCCATCCCACATTCTTTATGCTGATGATATTTTGTTGTTCTGTAAAGCCACAAACCCTAATATCCAAACCCTAACTGAGCTCTTTAAAAGATATGCACAAAACTCTGGCCAGTTTGTCAATCCAAGCAAATCTTTCATTTATGCTGGATCCATTAATCATCATAAACTTCTCAACATTGCTGCATCAACTGGTTTCAATATTGGGTCTCTTCCCTTTACATACTTAGGAGTGCCTATTTTCATAGGGAAGCCCAAAACTATTCATCTTCAACCTTTTGCAGACAAGGTAAAAATGAAGCCTTCATCTTGGAAAGCATCTTTACTTTCTATTGCTGGTAGAGTCCAGCTGGTTAAGAGTGTAGTTCAATCAATGCTCCTTCATTGCATCTCTATTTATGCTTGGCCAATCAAATTAATAAAGGATGTGGAGAGATGGATGAGAAATTTCATCTGGAGTGGAGATGTGAACCAAAAGAAGCTTGTTACTGTCCCTTGGATAAAAATGTGTCTACCTTTGAAAGAAGGAGGTCTTGGTATAAGATCCCTTTCTAGTATCAATGAAGGTACAAACTTAAAAATATGTTGGGAGCTGCTCAATTACAATCACCAATGGGCAATCTTTCTGAAGAGCAGAGTTCTCAAAAAGAGGAAACCAATAGCTTATCATGTTTTTTCCTCTATTTGGAGCAATATCAAACACAAATTCCCTGACATTCAAAGTAACACTTTCTGGAACCTTGGCAATGGGCAAGATATCAACTTTTGGATTGACAAATGGTGTGGTGAACCATTGGTGGAAGTCTTGCAAATCCCTGAAAATCTACATAACTCTTTGACTTCAACAGTGGATAAATTCATAGTGAATCATGAATGGTATGTTCCTGATTGTGTACTTCAAATTTTTCCAAACCTTCATACAATCCTAAACAAAGTCACTATTCCTTTATCTGAGAAGGAAGACAGTCTAGTTTGGAAACTTACTCAAAATGGAGATCTAGCTTTTAAGGACGCTTATCTCTATCATTCTCCTTTAACCAACAACATATCTTGGGCCAAGCTTATCTGGAATCAGAGTATCCCTCCTTCAAAAACTTTACTGCTTTGGAGATGCTTGCTGAATAAGCTACCAACAGATGATAATCTTGCAGCTAGAGGATGTCTTTTCCCATCTATGTGTAGCCTGTGCAACAGATCTGAGGAAACCTTGTATCATCTTTTCATAGATTGCGCCTTTGCTAGAAATATTTGGAACTGGTTGAATTCAATTACTAAAATTCACTGCAACTACTCTTCAGTTTTGGATATTCTGGATCTTTGTAATAGAGGCTGGTCACCCCTCTGCAAACTGATTGTTCTTGCAGCCATAACCTATTGTTTGAATATTATCTGGTATTGCAGGAACCAAAGAAGATTCTTTGATAAAATTGTGCAAGTTAGCTCAGCTATCAACCTCATTATTGCTGGCACTTCTCTATCAGGCAACTGCTCCACTCTCAAAGCAAACTCAACCATGACAGATTTTGTGATGCTAAGAGCCTTCTCAGTTAAAATGAACTTTGGAAATGCTCCAATCATCAAAGAAGTTCTGTGGCAGCCTCCCATTATGCATTGGATTAAATGTAACATTGATGGAGCCTCTAATGGCAATCCTGGTCCTTCATCTTGTGGGGTATTTTCAGGGATTCAAATGCGGATTTCATTGGTGCTTTTGCTTTCAACTTGGGCATTACAAACTCTCTATCTGCTGAACTTCAAGGAGCAATGTCAGCAATTGAAATAGCAGGGAAGGAAATTGTTGTGCTGACATTTTGGCTAACATTGGTATATCTTTACAATCTCATGCCTGGTGGGATCATGTGCCTAGCCAAGTTGGTTCAGAATTCAATAGAAATAGACTAGGTATGACTAATTATAGATTTTCTTGATGTATTGAGGGTTTTGGTTTTGTCCCCCCTCTCTTTTTGGTATATATATAGTTTTGTGGGGCTTGCTTTTCTGGCAAGTTTCTTTTTCCTTTAAAAAAAAAAAAGAAGACTATTAATGTTAATAGTAAAAGTTTACTTGAATAATGCTAAGTTTGACGCCTGAACTTTTATTAAAAAAAAAAAACAAATTAACGATGCTCCTTTTTTTCTTCCAAATTTGAGTGGTGTATGATCATATTGTTTGAAAAAAGATTATCAATTAATATTAAATAATGTGGAATCAATTATATGGATTGAAATATTAATAATTGTGGTATACTATAATTTTAATAGAGAATCAATTTATGAGAAATATGTACCATGGTTTTGTTCTGATTGGTTCATGTTGAGTTCATTCATTTAATTGATGTCCAATGAGAGTTTATATTATCATTTGTTAAGTTATTTAATTGTTGCTGAATTGGTTTGTTGGAATATTTATCCATCATCATTTATTCTATAAAAGTACCATAAGACAACCTTTTGTACAATTATTTCACCAATAGTTACACTTATTGAAGACTTGGAATCTCTGGAAAATATATATTTGATGATAGTAACTACAAACAATGAAGTGGAGGTGAGACAGAGGAGAAAACATGGAGGTCCAACTCAAATAAATTTGCTCTCATGTAATATTTCTGGTTGCATGGCCTATCGTTACATTGACAAAGTCATAAGAAGAAGCACCATTTTAAAGAGATTGATATCTTTGTGGAAGTATACATCACAATTTCATTTGACTAACACAATAAAACATTATCACCAATTGAGAAATATATTTAAAGTAAGGTAGATTTTGATTCCAATGAAGCCAACACAGAAGACACAATAAAATATTGTGATAATGTACACACCATATTGAATCATCACCAAGGAAGTTTGACAAGTTGTCACTTTAAAAATTTCCTTAATAATGTTTCCCAGGACGACATGGACACGTAAATTGAGTTTGCAAATATGACAGAAAATGTTAAGTTTTTTTTTTAATCTTGAGTATGAGCCTTAAACTTTGAGGTTAATGCAAAAGATTTGAAGGCTTATTTTCGACTCACGGTATTTTCAAATTTGTTTTCACTAAAGTTGACTATGTATTGGATAGTTTAGTTTCATGTACATTTGAAAATTGTTAAAAGTTGAAAATCTTGAAGTTGAAGAAGAGAGTTATGTTGAAATGAATCATCAACGTCGGTATAAAAAATGTCTAGGCTTCAAGAAATTTATTATCATTTTGTTAACTGATTCAATAAACTAGGACTTAAAATCCTAATCTTATGTTTTTGGAGCTTTGTGAATGTTTGTTAGGGATGTAGATGTTTAGTTTCATAGTTTCAATTCCGAGTCTCATAAATTTTTCTTTTCCATAAAAGGTCAACCCGTTTCAAAAGCGGTTCGATTGTCCTCGTCCAAAGCCAACTCGCACCTACAACACTCGTGCAAACAAAAAGAGTGAATGTATCAGTTTGAACAAGAAATCCACAAGCATTCGTGAATAGATAACAGCACTTCAGGCCGAGTTAGAGAGACTGAGTACCCTGGTGGCTTTACTGGTAGCTTCGCAGAATCAGCCGCAGTTCCAGCTAGGGCCCGAACGCCAACATCAACAACAGCCTAGACAACAGGCTCCAAGGATGTAGTTTGACCCAATCCCGATGACATATGCGGAGCTGCTTCCCATCTTGCTCAAGAAGAACCTTTTCCAAACTAGAGCGCCTCCTCGGGTGCCTAACGAGTTGCCAGTTTGGTATCAATCTGACCTCTCATGTGCCCTCCATCAAGGGGCACCCGACCATGACATCGAGCACTGTTTCTCTTTGAAGATTGAAGTCCAGAAGCTGATTGAAGCCAATATCTTGCTTTTCGAAAATTGAAATTCGGACGTGCAAGTTAATCCACTGCCGGATTATATTACCTAGTATTGTGACACATGGAGTGGATAGCCGCAATTGGGTCGCTTTTGATGTTCCTTCTACTACTCATCTGTTCGAATAATGCCTTTGTTTGTTGTTTACTGCTTTTCAAAAAATCCTTTCGTCCCGCCCGAGACGAAAGTGAACTTGTGTAGGGCTTTTTGCCTTATGTATTTTCCATCATTCATAAAAAGGTCGTTTTGATCCCAACTTTGTTTTTTATTTTTTGCTTTTTCTGGAAAAATGATAATACAAAAAACCCAAAAAAATAATAATCATTTTCAAACGTCTGCATAATCATAACTTTTGTTTACTTGTCATAATCAACAATAAATCATGCATTGATAAGCCCGTTGAACACACTAACCCTGTACTCTCTCCCAACTTCGTGTTCCTTGTATCAGAAGCCAAAGAAGAGGGGAATGAAGAGATTCCCGATGAGATCTCTCGCATACTGGGGCATCTAACCGTCGAATCTGCAAACGAAATATCAAGAAGGTTGTCAGAAGATGGCAGTCACTTACAAAGAATGGCATGAGATGTTACAGTTACCTCCCAGGGGTATCGTGCTTCATAACACATTTCAACAAGGGCAACCCCCCCCCCCCCCTCCTTCCCTCAGTATACAACATGGAGGTTGAAGTCCCGTCAATAGGAGTTCTGCTGAAATCCAAGCTTTACTAAACTTAAATGCATGATGACCTTGTATAACTATATCAAAAGTGGTTGAAACAAACTTCCTACAAAAAGGTTCGTCCTCGTGAATTTCAAGAAGGAAACTTTGTGCCCAAAAAGGTAATATCATTCCAACCAGACTCCAGGGACAAGTGGACGCCTAACTATGAAGGCCCATGTGTAATGACTCTTACAACTACGGATGGTGACAAAGTCGCACGTCCTGTTAATGGCGGTGCAGTCACAAAATACTCTGTCAAAAATATAAAGCTCGATAAGTCGTAAACCTGAAAAAGGAGGCTTAGGCAAAAATGAGCGTCTCGGTGGACTGAAAACCCGAAAGGGCGGTCCAGACAAAAATTAGAGACATGAACAAAAATGATTATCCTGATATATTGAAAACCCGAAAGGGCGATCTATGCAATAATTAAGGATCATGAAAAAGTAACTGCATCAGTCAAGCACCATCCACTTGGGGCATCCAACTATCAAAAGACCTCTGATTCGAAGCACCTACAAATCAAAGACTCAGTACAGGGGAAATTCAAAGTTGTTAGGGAGAATAACGGTTATTGTGTTCAATGTACCTTCCCATATATTTACCATTTTCCAAATTTTTCAAAGATCCGTGTAACTATGCCATTGGCAAACCACCACTCAATTCATCAAATTTGAGCCTGTGCCCATTTATTTGGAACTCTCATTTATTCTAGGCTAAAGTGCAACTTTGGCCCCCTATCTTTCAAAAGGTTGCGATTTTGGCCCCCCAAGTATGAAAACTACAATTTTGGCCCCCTAACTATGCAAAGGTTAGGGGGCCAAAATTGTAGTTTTCATACTTGGGGGGCCAAAATCACAACCTTTTGAAAGATAGGGGGCAAAGTTGCACTTTAGCCTTTATTCTATTTGCAAAATTTCTTCAATTTTTGATGGCAATACTTAAAGCAAAAAAATTCAAAATACAAAACTTTTTTTTACATCTTTTGAAAGGTACAAGCAACAAGCACACTCTCTTTGAACTCGTGAGTAGGTGAAGCGTACATCAGCATCCGCCTCGAAAACGGTTACACTATGGAAGAGAAACAGGGCTAAGCACTATGGAGAGGACTTATGCCTCTGAGCAAGATGCTGTCACAGTAAAAAAAACACGAAAAAGAAATACAAAAAAAAATATATTTATATAGTCTTAAATATATATATATATATATATATATATATATATATATATATATATATATATATATATATATATACACGAAAAAGGAGCTCGCTAAGCTGAAAACCTGAAAAGGCGACTTAGGCAATAGAGAGCGTCCCGGTGGACTGAAAACCCGAAAGGGCGGTCCAAGCAAAAATTAGGGGCATAAAAAAGGAATATACTCCCGGTGGACTGAAAACCCGAAAGGGTGGTCCAGGCAAAAGTAAGGGATTTTCAAAGAAAAATAAAACAAAAAAGCATGATTGCTGAAGCATACCAATGGAGGAACACTCTGCGCCGGTTTACAAAATGGCGACTTCTTCCAGACTTTTGGTTAACAATGGGCTTTATCCCTAGGAGGCATCAGTTGCTACCTTGTGACTGGCTTCATCCTGTCAATGGCACGATTTGTTCACAATGATATCATCTCCAAGGAAGATTGCCGAGTGTTGGTACTGCGATGTTGGTCCACTTCCCATTCAACCTGTCTTGTTTCGTTTCATCGAGTCACCTATCATATACACTTTATACAGTCATACAAATTACATTCATACATTCATATAGTAATACTTTCATGTATTCACACATATTCATACACATCATATACACCGCACCATTCATGCATGTTTGCATTAGTCCCCCAAAGTCTTGTTTGGTTACATTCTCCCGTTTCAATTCTTACTCGTCATTATGTCAAGTGGTTAGTCTTAAATTATGGACAGCTTGAGTTTACCTTTCATCATTGTGTCAAGTGGTCAGTCCTAAACAATGGACAGCTTGAGTTTACCTTTTTATCATGTTTCAAGTAGTCAGTCCTAAACAATGGAAAGCTTGGGTTTACCTTTTATCATGTTTCAAGTGGTCAGTCCTAACCAACGGACAGCTTGCACCTACCCTTCATTCTCTCGCACGTGTCATCCCCAGTGTGTCTGGTCCAAAGATGTCACTCATTATAAGCCCGGTGAATTCTGGCCAACTCTTACAAATCCCGGTGGATTCCGGCGAAATTTTATAAAGCCCAATGGATTCTGGCCAACTCTTATGAAGCCCAGTGGATTCTGGCGAACTCTTATGAAGCTGAGTGGATTCTCGCAAACCTTTTATCAAAAGCCGAGTGGATTCTTGCAAACCTTTTATCAAAGTCGAGTGGATTCTCGCAAATCTTTTGTCAAAAGCCAAGTGGATTCTCGCAAACCTATTATCAAAGCCGAGTGGATTCTCGCAAACCATTTATCAAAGCCGAGTGGATTCTCGCAAACCTTTTATCAAAAGCCGAGTGTTGCAAACCTTTTATCAAAAGCCGAGTGAATTCTCGCAAACCTTTTATCAAAAGCTGAGTGGATTCTCGCAAACCTATTATCAAAGCTGAGTGGATTCTCGCAAACCTTTTATCAAAGTCGAGTGGATTCTCGCAAACCTTTTATCAAATCCGAGTGGATTCTCGCAAACCATTTATCAAAGCCGAGTGGATTCTCGCAAACCTTTTATCAAAGCCGAGTGGATTCTCGCAAACTTTTTATCAAAGC
Source organism: Medicago sativa (assembly GCF_051527215.1). Lineage (NCBI taxonomy): Eukaryota > Viridiplantae > Streptophyta > Magnoliopsida > Fabales > Fabaceae > Medicago > Medicago sativa. The sequence continues at coordinate 29,930,405 of NC_140752.1, read as the reverse complement.
CGAGTGGATTCTCGCAAACCTTTTATCAAAAGCCGAGTGGATTCTGGCAACCCTTTTATCAAAAGCCGAGTGGGTTCTTGCAAACCTTTTATCAAAAGCCGAGTGGATTCTCGCAAACCTCTTATTAAAGCCGAGTGGATTCTCGCAAACCTTTTACCAAGACGAGTGGATTCTCACAAATGTTCAAAAGCCGAGTGGATTCTAGCAAATATTTACCAAGCCCAGTGGATTCTGGCGAACACTTTTTCAAAGCCCAATAGATTCCGGTACACCTTTACAAAGCCTAGTGGATTCTGGCGAAATCTTTTACAAAGCCCGGTAGACTCCGGCACATCTTTACAAAGCCTAGTGGATTCTGGCGAAATCTTTTACAAAGCCCGGTGAATTCCGGCAAACCTTCATAAGCCAAGCAGATAGCTTGCAAAATTCTTGTCTTATCAAAAAGTGTCATCTCCAGTGTATCTGGTCAAGAGGTGTCACTAAAAAGTTTTGTCTTCATTAAGCTATCGTTCCAAACCAATACGATAGTATACAACCATTTTCCCCAATGAAACTACATTACCCCCTTGCGGAGTCGGATCCCTTTCTTCAACAAATTTGGGTATCCCGTTGTTGTTTCTATTCCCAGACAAGTCATTTTTGCCGTCCTGAATTCATAATTGCATCACGAGCATTTCACAAGCATTTCATATCATCTTGGGTCCAAAATTGGTGTACTTTGTATTTAAGTCTCTTCGGCCCGTCAAATCAAAGATTTCATCTTCAAGTCTCCAGAAAACGAAACATAAGTAGGGGCATCTGTCATACCCCAATTTTTGACCTAAGACCCTATATTCATACACCGTTTGACCCTGAATAGTCTCTGACTTTTCAAAGGAAATTTCGGCAGAATGGTATTATAAAATACCTCATTTTTGTTCCGATATTGGACCCTCTTCTCTCTTTTATTTTATTTTTATTATTATTAGTTTTTATTTTATTTTATTTTTATCTTTAGTTTTTTTATTATTTCCATCTTTTATTTTACCATTTTTTTTATTTTATTTTATGTCCACTTTTCTTTTTAAGTTATTTTCTTTTTTATTTTAATTAGTCAAGCATCCAATAGGTATAAAAATAATTTGTCCGGGGTCCAAAAGAATTTTCTTTCTCAGCCGCGCCACCATTCATGGCAAAGATTCCTCATGTCAACTTTCACATTCCAAAACCTTCAATCTCATTCAATTCCCCATCAAAAACCATTAAACCACTTTTCCATTCTCATCAACCTCCTCACCTATAAATAGAGCCCTCATTCCACACTTCAAAACACACCAAAAGTTCTCTTGAGTTGTCAAAGAAATTTTCTCTCTTCTCCCTCATTTAGCTTGTGTTGACGAGCTATTCTTTTCTTCTCCCTCTTTTTCTGTCCCTTCGGAATTTTGTCCCTTTGGTTGTTCCTTTATTTTATTTCTTTTAATTTCTTGCATTTTATTTCTTTAGTATTTTTTCATTTCATTTTATTTCTATTTAGCATTTTAATTTTTGACATTTATTTTCCAGCAATTAGAATGTATCTAGGTTCAATGTAAACAATATAAATGAGGAAAGTGTGTGTGTCCTTTTATTTCTTTACTGCTTTATATATATCCAAAAATGCAAAAAAAATTAGATTAGGGATTTTGTGGTGATCCAACGTCACTACAAAAATCCACGCGCTTTTATTTTTATTGCTCCGTTAGTTTAATTTTCATTTATTATTCCAAAACAACAAAAACATTCAAATAACAAAAATCACAAAAATATTTTCATAATAAACCTTGATTTTCAATCAAGTGACCCCATTTTTATTTTATTTTCTTAATCAAATGTTAATCAATTTAATTATATCTTGAGTCTATTTTCTTTTAATATTAAAAAACACAAATCAATTCTTGTTTGCCACTTTGACTTTTCTTCTTTAAAACTTTTTCAAAACTAATAAAAAATACAAAACATATCAAACGGTAATTTCTACCCCGAACTACGAGGTTTTGTTCCCTCACGGGTACGTAGGCAAAGGACTTTGTCCTTCCAAATCAAATAAAAAATGTAAAAATAATTTCCCTTTTCTTTTCATCACTTTAATTCCATTTTTTTTTTAAAAAGCAAGTACTCCCTCCGGTCACTATTATAAGCAAATTTTAACTTTTTAGGTTCATTTGCTTATAATAGTGACCAGACGGAATAAGTTATAGCACAAAAAAAATCAAGAGGTTCCCATAGAATACTACGGATATTTAGGGTGCTAACACCTTCCCTAAATATAACTAACCTCCGAACCCTAAATCTTTAAAATGTGGTAATTTGAACTTTTTTCCACTTTCTTTTGAAAAATTAAAAGTTCAGTTGTGAATAAAATTAGTGAATCAAATGTTAATCAAATAGCTATGATCTCCGAGAAATGACGCGACACTATCTATCTAGGAAGTAATTAGTTAATAACTAGTGAAAGATACCGAATGTGAGTTGGCCCTAGGAGTAGGTACTTACAAGGTGACATTACTAATACTGAGTAAAATTTGCTTAACCTAGGAGGTAACTAGTTAGAGACTAAGGAAACAAGTGGTTTCTTGAAGGAAATAAGTTAAACCTAATAGAACCATTCTCCTCGACCCTTGGTAAGGTAGACGTTGATAGGGCTGCCTGTTTGTAGAACTTCCAAGAGGGAGATTGTCTGTTGAGATACCTAAGATTCATGGATATGCTAACCTAGAGGAACATTAGCCAGGCTCCACACTAAAAATCATTACGAAGGTGGCAGAATCCTATAGGATTAATAACTATACCGTAGCGCGCATATAACCTTAACGTGATCTTCATTGCCTTTGGAAATCTTGGAAAACCAATTTAAGTTCATGCTTCAGTTACCTATGAATTAACAAGACCCCACACGTAAATATCACCGTGTGACCAGCAGGTGCAATTAGCCATCGGAGGGATAGACCTATAATCAACTGGGAGAGTAAGACCCCGCACGTAAGGATCACCGTGTGATCAGCAGGTGCAACTTAACGACCGACTAGGTTAGAAACGTCTCACGACCTCATCACTTAGATAGTTCACTTAAAATAACAAGATGTGACATGTATGTTAATTTATTATCCAACAAATAAATAGGAGGGATTCGAATAATCCTCTAACCGTTGTTACATTTCTGCAACCAAAAACAGGTAACTTGCTCTGTTACAAACAGATCAAAATTGTAAATCTCTCAACCCTTATCTCTTTATTTTATCTTCAACTTAAAATAAGTAACGCGGGTTGTTTGGAAGAAATGACAATCCTTGTGGATACGATACTCACTTATCACTTTATTACTTGGTAAACGATTTGGTACACTTGCCTAATCCGACCATCAAGTTTTTGGCGCCGTTGACGGCGATTGTTGATATTTTCGACCGAACAATTCAAATTACTTATTTCTATCTTTATTTTTCTGTCATTTATTTTTCAGTTTTCAAAAATTCAAAAATATAAAAAAAATCAAATATTTCAAAAATACCAAAAATATAAGTCCTAGTTGAGTCATTTTTATTTTTTAGAGACTATTTATTCATTTAGTTTCCTTTCCATTATCGATACTAACATAGTTTATTTTTGTTTTGCATTTAGTTTGTTTTTCCATTTAGTATTAACCCATTTTGTTTTATTTTTAGGAACTAACCCATTTTTTGTTTTCTTTATTTTTATAGTCTTAGGTTTAGGTCATTATTATTTAGCATTGCATTTTATGGATTCGCAGTAAAAATAACAGTTGTTATAATATCTACATTAGATCGAGTCTATGTTTTAATTAGGGGTATTTTGTAAGAATCATTTCAGTTTAATTTTGCATTTAAGATTAGGATTAGCATCTAGTATTAACAGTCATAGAGTCTTATGTTTGAATTGTAGTAAACATTAGGTATTAAATACAATAGTTAAATTAGATCGAGTCTGCATCAGCATTTTAAATAGAGTAAAGTAACCACATAAGAATAAACCCCAAACCTAACTTAAATTTAAAATCAATCACAAACTTATTCTTGTTAGGAATCTTTCTCGAACTTGGGCTATACGATGTGTTCGCTGTGACTTACTCAGAATATGATGCAAGTCAAACACCCGAATGGATGTTTATCAAAGGAGTGGTAGACCATTATGCCCAAAGAAAACTCGAAGACGAGAGGATATCAATCATATGAAAACTATGACTTCAAGGAAGAGGAAGAAATCATGGAGCATGAAGGACAGGGGCTCCCAAGCACAAATTAGACATATCCGTCAGCCTCAGAATGCTAAACATACGTTGAATAAGAGGTAACCTATTTTGTCAAGCTAATGACTCAAAAGATAAGCTGGATAGGAGGCAACCTATTGACCGTCGGGACTGATGGTCGGATATGGCAAGTGTACCAAATCGTTTACCAAGCAATAAAGTGATAAGTAAAATATTGTATCCCCAAGGATTGTCGTTTTGTCCAAACAATTCGCGTTACTTATTGTTGTAAGTTTGAAGATATAAAAGTTAAGGATTAGAAAGCTTGCAATTTTTATTTGTTTGCAACAGAGCAAGTTTACCTATTTTTGGTTGCAGATAAGTAAGCAGCAGTTAGGATTCTTCAAATCCCCTCTGTTTATATTGTTGGATACTAAATAACAGTAATGTTGCCTTTATTTATCTTAGGTAGACTATACAAGTGATGAGGCCGTTGGGACGTTGCTAACCTAGTCGGTCATCAAGTTGCACCTGTTGATCGCACGGTGATCCTTACATGCAATTTTCTGACAAATGTGTTCTACTGTTACCCCACCCCAAACTTAAAATGTTGCTAATTCCAAAGAGCAACCCCAAACTTAGTTTCAAAACATGTGCAGTCATAATAATATCTATCTAACTCCAAGTGAAATCAAACAGGGTTCATGTAAGTGTAGAACTGTGACATGATTCATCACTAATGAAGAAAGAAATTTTCGTCTGAAGGCTCAAAGTCGTTTCACAAAGGATAATAAGTATATATAAAAGGGTGGCTTGAAAAGCTTAAGGTACCAAAGAAAAATTTCCTCGTGTGTATAATAACCTAACCGATCGTCCATAAAGAACGCCCGCAAATTCAAGAAAAAATAGCATTCATATGGAACACTCATAATACATATTGGAAATATTTAAGTTTCTAATAACCTAGAATGGATATTGAAATATTTGGTTCTGAATCTCACCGGTTATGCTATTCAGAAAAGAGATGGTGATCCTATAAGTACCTTTACTGGCAAGCCCCATAAAGTATCGTGCTCTTGAATCTAAGGATAAACTAGCCTCCGCCTTAAATGCTTTGAAATGAATACCTAATACTAAAACAAATTTAAGCATAAAAGGAAAGATTGTAAATGTAATGCAAAAGAAATAAAATTTTATTTCGATAATACTTGAAAGAAAAGCAACAGAAAAAGAAAAGAAATTGATTAGTCAGATCATCTTAGCTTAGCAAAAGAAAAATGCAGAAAAATAAAAATAATGGGTTGCCTCCCATTCAGCGCTTGTTTAACGTCTGAGTCCCAACGGTCAATAGGTTGCCTCCTATTCAGCGCTTCTTTTGAGTCATTAGCTCAACGAAATAGGTTGCCTCCTATTCAGCGCATGTTTAGCATCCCGATCCTGACGGATATGTCTAAGTGTTGTTTTCAGGCCTTTGAGCAACTGGTTTTTCCCTCCAACTACCTAGGTCTTGCATATAGTCTCGCAGATGCATGACTTCCTCAATTGGAACCTTGGCCAACCACCTGGTGTGGTCCTTGATCTGAAAGGCCCATACCAAGCCTTATGCATGAGAGTAGGTGGATAAAGGAGTTCATGAGATTTTCTCATAACTCAGTCCCTTCTTTTGAAAGTGTTCTCATCTTTGACTTTGATTGGAACCTCATCCATGAAGCTGACTTGTCGTATCTCCTCTTGTGGAACTTTCTTCAATCCTCCAATTGGTCTTCCCCTAGTTGATTTCCTTGTTGTTCTTTTAGTTCTCACCAAGTTGATCTTCTTCTTTAGATTGGATACCTTCTAGAAGTTGATACAACACTATTTTATGACAACCAATTTACAATTAGAGAGGTTCATCAGGACCTAGCTTACTTCAAGTGCAACATCCAGCAACACAATAGGTGCTTCAATATCAGGTGGAAATTCATTGGAGGCATCAACAGGAACATCCATTACTGAAACAGTGTGAAAGCATGGTCAGAAAATGCAACTATTTTTCGTACTGGTGGTTTTTAGATTATAGAATTCGAATCGCCTTGCTGGTTTTCGGATTTTAGAATCTAAATAGTGCCAGTGCAGATTCATTGACATGATCAAAATAAAAGTGCCTAGAAATTGAATGAGGAAAGTTTTATACAAACATTACCTTTCCCTTCAGACGAAAACGATGTTGTAAACGCCCCTTGATGACCAGATTGCTACTCCAAATCACGTGTTTGCCAAAAATGGTATGTGTTTGGAGGTGTATGGAGTGTTTGGGGATAAAGGTGGTGAACTTCTTCTAGGTCCTTGGAACACCTTCTATATTCAAACTTTTCAGATTATACAATCTGAAACTTTCCGATAGTTTTCCCGCTTTTTAAAAGTGGATATTTCGAAATGTACATTTCGAAATATACAAATAAAATTCGAATTATACAATCCGAATGTGGTTTCACCCTACTCTTGTTAAGGATGGCTCTCAGTCATGTTGGCCTTCAGTTTTTGACACTTTTTGGATTTTAGAATCCAAACTGGTTTCAGATTCTAAAATCCAAACAATGGGTAATTTTGAAAGAAGAAAAAAAAATATGGCGATCGAGAATAACACAGGGTGGAAAAAGTAAAAGCCATAAAAATATAGGTTCCTCTATGCAATGAATAGAACAATACGATGATTGGGTGAGCCGAACCCAAAATACAGGACAATTTGATAGTTAATAATATAAGGACTATTACTTTTCCCACCTTGCTTGTTTCTAGCGTGCCCTATTTTTTTTCCAAAAATACCCCTAGTCTGGATTATATAATCCGAACTAATTTTGGATTATATAATCCAAATCTTTTTTAGCCTTTTGGAGCTTGTAGCACCCTGAAGGATCTTGATGCTAAAGTGCATTGGTTGGGTTCGGATTATATAATCCGACTGGTTTTAGAATGTTTAGGATTATATAGTTCGAAAAGTGTCAAACACCTCGTAAAAAGTTAACATTTGGGGTGAAAAAGGAGGTTTCCGGATTATATAATCCGAAAAGTGGAAAACCATTTTGGATTATATAACCCGAACTGCATCAGCACATAAACAGTCTTACTATTTTGGATGAAACATCCATTTGGCGCATTAGAACACTTCTAAACGACATAACCATTCATTTGACCATATTTTCAAACAGAAAATTAAATTCAAAACAGCAATTAACAACACAACATAATTTTCAAAACATAACATTAATCAAAAATAAAATAAAAAATCCAAATGTTACATCACCAAATATTCAAACATAACATAATCAAAGATAAAAATTATCCAATGATTACACAAACATAATCAAAAATAAATCAACCCCTGCCACCCTCAACATAATGCCTACGACGATAAACCTTCCCTCCATGAACCTCTCTCAAGACTTCCTCCAAATGTTGCCATGCCTCAGACCCTTGCGGCACCACACAACTGGACATAAATTCATATACATGGTCTCTGATACGGCCCAACCTTCCGGCCAAATCCAAGAACCCATGCTCTCCATCCTCCTCAATAACAATCTCATCAAGGGCCTCCCGCTCTGGTGGTCTCGGGACCTGAACATCCTCCAGTGGAAGAATCATGCGTGGATGTGAGATGTTATAATACCATCTGGTGTATCCCTCTTCCGCCTCCACACCCTGCAGTGCACGGTGACCCAACTGTTGAGGTGTCAGCGCATGATCAAGATGGTGTCGAAAGTGGTAGGTGATATCCACTAAGGTCTTCTAGGGATGTGCACTCTCATGTGGATGTCTGGGGACGGTATGCCAGTACCCAAACTGGCGAAGCAACCGCTTCGGCGGATATCTCACCTTGCAGTTACCGTATCTGAGCCATCTGGAGTAAAGACTGACCCGCTTAAATGGACATGCATGACGGTGCTATCCATATGGGGCCATGATTACGACCGCCATATCCAGCTGATCCAGATGCCCTCTGTACTCGTCTAGTGCAGACAAACCCACCCGTGGTACAAAAAGCATGGCACGTGGATGCTGACGTTCTGATATCCACCCCACGCACCCTTGTTGCCTATACCCCTGAAATGTTGATACACCCAAGCCTGCAACAATGAAAACCACATAAAAATATACAAAAAATCAACATTTACAGATGAAAAAACAAACATAATTATTTATTTATACCTCTAACAAAGTCAAGTATCTGCCCAAATGCTTGGTGTTGTAATGGGAAACATTGTTAAGCTCCTTATACAAGTATGATAGTGTAGCAGCTCCCCATGAATAACCAGCAACAACCACCAGGTCTCTGAAGTACCTCAGATAGACAACATCCACATAGTAGGCGTTCTTGTTAGTGAAGAGTGTGATCCCCACCAAGTACAACAAATATATGCGGATAGCATGCACCCACAACTTTTGCACATCGTCCTCCATATCACCCTCATTATCAGCCTCCAACTGCTACAAAAGACGCTCCTTGAAAATCCTCCTCAAGTAGGCGAACCGGGAATGTGCACCTCTGGTGTCATTGACCTCCTCAATAGCATCTCCCGGATCAGCCCCCAAATACTGAATCATCATCTCCACGGCCTCGTCCCTTGTCATACTTTCGTGGGACAAAAACATGCCATCAATGGGGAGATGTAGCAAACATGACACATCATCAAGTGTCACTGTCATCTCCCCAAAATGAAGATGGAAGCTCGAAGTTTCCTCGTGCCACCTCTCCGCAAATGCAGAACATAGGTCGTGGTCAATCTGGCTGTAGTTGGTATCCTGAAGCCAAGAAAGACAGGTGACACTCAATCCATTGCGCCACCACCGTGCTGCCATTATTGCCATGTTCTCGTCATCATGTCTTGCATCAATCTTCTTCCCGTTGTTGAAGCATTTTAAATTGTCTTGCCACTGCAAAAAAAATGAAAAACAAAACATTAAGATCAGTTTCACAAAGATTAACAACAGTTTACAATCATTAAAGTATCACATTAATATGTACCTCTCCCTCAAGCGCCTTCCTGGCCACATGAACATGGTACCTCGTCAACATGGTAGTGTCGTGTGGGCCACCAGGATAGTCATCAAGAGGCTCAGGCTCTTGCTCCGGAACACGCTTCCCCCGCCGTTGCCGCTGCTGCTGACCATCATCATCATCACCCACATCCTCCACAGCCTCAGCATCATCCTCCACATGATGCTCCATGTCCATCTGATCGTACTCTGGCTCAGCTTGAGGCTAAGGCTCGTCATCAGCATCAGCTCGGCGTGACCTGCCTTCCCTACGCTTGGGAACTAGATCATCCTCCTCCGCCTTCTGCCGACGCTCTCTCCTAACGGGAGCGTGCATTGCTAAGTTCTCACCCCTTTTGCGAGCAACAAGATTCATACATGTAACATGCATAATAGGGTAAGACACAATCAACATAAAATGCACAACACAAGGGAAAAAAATACCGCTGGTACAATACGGATTACATAATCCGAACTGCAACAATACAATTCGGATTATAAAATTCGAACAGCTTCAGTGTACAGGAAAAAAATTCGACCTAATTAACTTGCATGCATAAGGAGTCAACTAACCTTCACTTTGATGTTTGTTAAAGCTTCAAATGCGGTGATTTTGAGCAAAAAAACTCCAAGTTTGGACAGATTTGTGTGGTTCGGATTTTGGGATAAGAGAGAGAGAGAGAGAGAGAGAGAGAGAGAGAGAGAGAGAGAGAGAGAGAGAGAGAGAGAGAGAGAGAAGTTGAAACTGTAAAACTGTAAACTAGGAGGGGTGATTTTCCTTATATATATCGAAGCAGTTCGGATTATATAATATGAATTGCATTTCATATTTTTTCGAATTTTATAATCCGAAGGGCATTTTGGGAAATTCTACAGGATGCGTGAGTACCTCATAGGGTGGGAAAAGTAATAGTCTAATATAAGAGGTTGGATTGTATCTTAATACACACCAAATTGGGAAGGAAGCAAAAAGATGGGGAATGGAATACCCATTCCACTGATTTTTAAAAAATCTAAATTATAGAACTCCATTTTATATTAATCTCAATTTTATCATACTAGATCGTGCTCCCGTGCTTCGCACGGGTCAATGATGAGCACAATAAGCATAGTAAATAAAAAACAGGTTAAATATAATATAGTTGAAACTTGATTAAGACATTACATGAGTAATAATAACATTAATTAATGAACATTCTTGTAAATTTCATTAGATAGTTTTTCCACTTATCATCAGTTACATGGAATAAAAATCATATTCTGTCACAGTCAGTAGTTTTTGTATCAGAGGAACAAAATTGAAAATTGGGTCATTTTGTTTTATGGAGTTTTCAAGCATTACCCACGTTTTTATCAATTCAAGCATCATAGCCTTCGTCATCTACCTTTGCTCCACAAAATCGATGAAACAACATACTAAAATTGTGCTAGATAGAAAGATATTCCATACTATTTCCACTTTGTTATCCTTTTCTTCAAATCTGTTTATGAAGCATTTTGGTTTTCTACTTTGATTTCCTTCCTTTTTTGTCTATTAATTTTTGTTTCTTAGTAGTAAAACTTATAGATAACAATCTAAATATGGTTAAGGGTTTTAATCACAATAAATTACAGTTTTTCGTAGCGACTTAATATAGTGTACTATTGTTCAGGTAAACATTTCAAAAGACCCCAAAGCGATCGCAAGATATGTGTGAAGGTATAATAGCTTTTCACTTTTTCAATTTTGTTTATTGATTATATTCTTTGGATGTGATGATAGTAATTGTCGCCCCAGTCTTAATTTGCACCTAAGGTGTAATATTATTTTTTTTTTGGTTACCCCTAAGGTGTAATATGGTGACTGACACTTTATCTGATCCTGATTTTTTATCTTATATTTATTATTTTCAATTGTATTATTATGTTGAATCTGAATTAATTTTTAGTCTTGTTGTTCTCGTTTTCATTCTTTTTGAAGATTGATAAACGATGCGATATGAGGATAAAAAAATTCAAATGTGACATCCAGTCTTACTACATACGTGGTGATTGATCGACTATATATGATCCCTAATACAAATCTCAGCTTTTAATTTAATTTGTTTTTATCTAACTGTATATGTTTTTAATTATAGTTATAATAATTATTATGTTTTGATTTGGAGCATTATGGCATGATTTGCAAGAGAAATAATATATATCCATATGGTTCTGTTATAGATGATGAAACAAACATGCACTACCATTTGATCTCTTGCGAAGTATTGTATTTTGTTTATCATCTAATTAAAATTTAATGCTTGTTTATCATCCAATATAGTGCACTATTTTTCAGGTACAACGATTTTTTTTCTTCGTTTTTTATATACTTCATTTGATTTTACCCATCTCACTTAGTATATTGAGCCAAAGCTTGATGTTCATGGCCTACAATGATTTAGTTTCAGCTTAATAAAGAAAGAATTTCTCTAATATTTCAAGAATGTACATCAACATATCATTAATTCAAGGGATGTTTTATTTATTTTAATTTTTTGTTATAAACTTTTCAATATTCTTCCCAGACGATGATTTGAATTCCATCATTTCTCATATCTTCTGCATAATTCCTTCCAATAAATTTGAGCCTCGTTGAATTGTTTAGGTATTTTGTGTTTTTGACAATAACCTATTCCTGCTGTTTTGTTTGTATCTTCTCCATGCTATACACAGAAGTGGAAAGACATCAAAAAAGATTGGAATGCATTGCAACAAAATCCTTTTATCGTGTAGCTAAAAAAGTGAAACCAAAGAAGACAAACCCTCTTGCTATTAATAATTACAACTTCTATGTCTCGATGTATAACCTTTTCTTTGTAAATTTGAAATCTTGTCATTTTTCTAACTAAAGTCAAAGTCTATCATCTAGCCTTTTATCTATACGGTGGCGATAAAGGTGCATAGAACATTGCACCTTGATGTAGTCTTTAGGTATAGGGTGACAATGAAGTCATTGTTTTCTTATCTAGGCTAAGAGCATCCACAATGGAGACCCTCAACTTTGAGGTCTTAAATGGGTCCCACATTGACACATCACTTTTTTATTATTTTTTAATAATAGTACCTAATAGGTACTCAACCACTACAATGGAGATCCTCCAACAAAAGGTCTAAATAGGACCCACCAATAACATTAAAAAACCAAGGTAAATTGCAATTGAAAAGCAATAGTACAATGACATTGATTATTTTAAGCAAAAGTAATGTGGGACCCACTTAAGCATTGAGGTCTTAAGTGAAACCCTGGGTCTTAGAAGACCTCCAAAAAATTTCTCCACAATGGGGGTACCTATTAGGTACCGGGTCTTAAATAGTTAAGACCTTACCATTGTGGATGGTCTAACAAAATATTTTTTATTGTTGCTTAAGAATGCATCATAAGATTTGGATAATCATTGTGCTTTTTTTATAGAAGAAACTATGATACAAATGGCATTCGTTGATTGCATTGATACCATCAATGGGCAAAATTATCACATGACCTTGCATTTTGGTGTCAAGAGGGGCATTTTGGTGGAAAAAAAAACCAATGGCAAACCTAGGGTTTTTCTAGGATTTGCTTGCAAATTTTCTTTCCATTTGTATATAAGATAAGATAAGATAAAATTTCATAAACTTTATTAGCTTTTGATAAAATAAAAAGCTTGCATTAATAGGCATTAGGAATAATCAGTTATTATGCAACACGATAATAACTGGTTTATCGAATTTAGTAGCAAACTTAAAACAGAAGGGATAAGTGACCTAACTAATATATATACTAACAAATTTAAATAAAAAGCCTAAAAGCAAAAGGTGACATTCCTGTACGGAACAAAAAGAGTCATAATTCAAAACAAAAATGAAGAAATGAACTTGATAAGAAAACTGACATTGACTATGACTTTACATAGGACTAAACAAGAGTTCAAATAGTACAAAAATCAATCATTCCAAATACATGCCAAAAGCTCATCATATCCTGGGTACTTTTTCGTCCCCAATTAACCACCTCGTCAACCAACTTGGATCATCAGCGAAGAATTTACAAGATGAGGGAATGATCCCAAGGTCAGCACCAACTTGGTCATACTCCTTTAGAGCTGCTTCCATCTCTGCTGCAACACCAGCTTCATTAATAATTTCAAATGAACTCATGCTTAGAGCATCCGCGTAGTGTTGCTCTCTTTCATGATCATCTTGGAAAAGTTCAAAGGCAGGTCCCTGTAGAAGTAGATGAAGGTGTGGGTAAAATACTAGTAAAACTGCATCTTGGCAGCATAAGATGTAATAACACAACACACAAAAATCCTACATGTTCTGTTATCTATTAATACCTTTATGTCATTATTTATTTGTTTGTTGATTTCCTTATATTGTATATTAGAGAAACTATTAGGAAAGACTTGGAGATTAAAGAGTTGGACCAAAATATGGTTTATGTCTTTATGATTAAAACATTATGGTGTAATTTGATCCATGTAGCCGACCCCACTTAGTGGGATAAGATTTGGTTGTTGTTGTACATTTCTTGCATGTTGGATAAACAAACAGAATATAACGCGAGTAAGACCAAGGATATTTATTAACCTTCAACCTGCCCGTCATTACTACACCAAGATCCACACCACGGAAATTTTTTTCAGGTAGGCGTAGGAATGCTCAACATTCGTTCACATGAAATAACATACCTGACATAACTCAGCATAATGTCTATATATCTCACTGCTTTCATCTTGATCACCAAGGAGGGTGCCTCCATACCAACCATTGGACTCGTTTGCTGAGGTCATTGTAAAGTACCTAAAAAGTCAAGGATTTGACAAAAGCATCATCAGTAAAACTTTACAAACTAAACCTCACAAATCACAATGCACTAAATATACAGAGGTTATCTGATATGCGGATGTTATTACGTAGGAAAAATAACAAAATGGGACAGTGAACTTCTAAGGATATATAGAAGATGCATCAAAGCCTTGTGAGGATAATGCACGTTCTAGATACATACCTTTGAAAAACATCCTCTTCATTCATATCATTACCAGAGGAAAGCCAATTCAAGTTGCAAAAGTCAATAGCCTGACATCCCTCAATATCGGTTTCACTAGAAGCAACTTTTGCAGCAGAGGAACCTTCTTCATACTTTCTCTGGCCAAAAAGCCAATTTGGGCTTTTAAGCTGTATCTCACTGGATAAAAATAACAGACAAGCAGTGAATCAACAAGAATTACCTCTCGATACCAAGAGCACGTATTATTTTTACATCGCACAGGCTGACACTCCGCCCACTATTTCCCACCTAAAACTACACATGGTTGGCAGGGAAGTGGAAACTGACATTGCAACTAAAGTTTTAGCAAAGAACTTATATGTATAAAAATGAAGGGAATATATTTAAAAACGAGAGATTGGTGAAAAATTATACTGATTTTAACAAACAAATTAATGGCTCCTTTGTATTAGATGTTGTTCAATGTCAATTGAAGTTGAGTAATTTAAAGAATGAACTCTATGAATATTTTGGATAAGAGTGTAAAAGTTTGTAGTAAATCCAACATTTTCCCATTTGCATGAGTTAAAATCATAATAAAAAACTTTGTAAGTTTCTCTGGACTATAATATTATGTCAAAAGACAATCTTCAATTAATCAAATTGACAGTGATGCTTTTGCATATCAATTTTGCTTAAAAAGAGGAACAATGCATCATGCTGACCAATACAACTCGGTAATGGAGGTATTAAGAAGCAATAACAAAGGAACAATGTCAACTATTGTCATCATAAATCACCAAGCAGAGGTAGAGGAACCCAGTGATAAAACAAATGGCAGGAAAAATTTTAGTATTCACAAGCGCACATAATAAAATAAAAAATAATGAGCAAAGGAAAGCACTCTACAATTTTAATATAGTAAAAATAAATGGGAGCAGGGTCTGAGTTAGTTAGACAGTTAGATGTTAGTTTAGTTATTTATAATTTGAATATTTAAAGGGATGGATAGTTCAGTACAGTGGTCTACGTAATAGGAGCAAGATAGAAGGAAGGCATTCAGAAATTTAGATTTGAAGATTAAGCATATGCCGTGCTATAAAAGGGGAAACCATTAGAATGAGAGTTGTCTCCTTAGGTTCTTTTTAATTCAATAAACACTACAAAAGTATTAATTTTCCTTTCCTTTCTCTGTTTTTCTCACCGCTCCCTCTGAAAATCCTGTTTCAAGGTTTCTAACAGAACTAAAATCATCAAACAGAGACAAAGAATAAGACATTACGCTGCATCAGGTGCTACACCACTGTTTCCAGAAACTCCACCTGGCTTCTGATCAGGTTCGCAGGAAAGCCTTACATTTTTAATTGTACTACAGGTCTTTTCAATTAACTTGTCAAATGATGTCAGCTTTATGCGTGAGAAATCATCTCTGCAAGCTGGTACAGGGGTGAAGATTGTTCCGTCTCTCCCAGAAGAGTTAAGATTTGGTTCAGAACTGCAGATTTGAAAAAGATATTGAAGATCGGAAAGGTAAATAAACAGCATATATAAAAGATGGGAATAGCAAGATCAAATTTAACAAATTATAGAAGCATCGGGGATGGATTTTGACATAAATAACTTCTAACAGAAGGGAGGTCGTTTTTTTTTTTTTTTGGAAGTACAAACAAAATACAGGATAAGGACAACTTGAAGGGAGGTTATATTTTGACATATATAACTCCCAATTTGCTAGATCAAAACCTTGTGCTCTGATGACAACTTGAAACAAATGAATTTCTCCTATATGAGTATGTAATGATACACTTGCGAAATTAACACTGTAGTGCCGTACATATAGGGAAATCTCCGCACGTGGGGATTGAGAATAATCACAATTATGAATCTACTCTCTCTAAAGGAAACTAAATCATAAAAAGGAAATAAAAATAATTAAATAAATAAATAAAAATAGATACTGCACAAATCATTAAATAATAAAGTGGAATGCTCATAAATAAAGAAAGTAACAAGGAGGACTCACAACTTCTCAGGAAAAAGATCATCTCCAATGCCAGATACATGGAGATAATAATCTGAATCAAGCTCCCATAGAGCAGGTTTTCCTTCCTGTGGTTTGAAGTAACCTAAGAATCTGGCAATGGAACAATGGCATCAGTATTTTAGACTATTCAAGGCAAAATTAACAACGGGCTAAAGTATTTAAATTTAAATATGGAAATGCTGACATGTACCCAAAGTGCACGTGTTAAAGAACTACACAGTAATTCTATCTCAAAAGTTGTGTATTCAAATTCTTAAAAGTACAAAAATTGTTCTCTTCAATGCAAAATATCTAACTTTGAGTTTCTTAACATGTTGCCATTAGTGCACAAGTTGCAAGACCCTCTAAATATTAGAAACTTAAAAAACCCAATATTATTAAAGATGAGATATAAATTCCGATTAGGAAACATAAAATAGGTGGAAGGAATAATACAAGTTTATTGCATCTTGTTTTTCACCATCCGTGTAAGCATTACTGTAATATCGTTTTATGGATTTTAAAAATTCTCTTGATTGTGTCGTTGCTTTCCACTTTCCCTGCCTCTCTGGAAACACCTGTAAATTCACAGAAAATACATCAATTATCACATCAGAAATAAGATACAAATAAGAAAATTAGACACTTTATCCTACAGATTACGCCAATTTAAAATCATGTAAAATACGTCATACAGTATTGTGAGCTGCAGAACCACCATACTGCTGCGCAAGAGCATCTCCCATACTTTGATACATATCCATTAGAGCTGCTGCAATACTACTGTCAGGATCCACTTTTGGCACATCAGACAAACCCATTGCATGAAGCTGGCGTCCTAAAGCTTGTAGGCCATAAGCATATTGGGCGACATTTGTACGGTCCAAGCAGTCAATGCAGTTGGTACGGAGAACTCCACTCTGAAAATGTGGTGTATCACTATTAAAATAATCATCTTTGTTCTGATGATTCATGTCAGTCTCTCTATCTCGATTAGCCATAGAATTTAGCCCTTCACTACTGATTCCAAGCCTTGCAAGATCCCCAGAACTAGCTGTCAGATCTCTCAACGAAGCATCCCTATACAAGGAGATGTTGAAATGTAAATATAATTTTCTTTCCCTTGAGCAACATATTGCTCTTTTACAGATACAAAATAAAAACTTCAACAATGTTTTGAAACATAAGAATCTCCCAGACTTAACACAAATCACACCACCATTGACAAACTACCACCAATCCGTATGTCACTAGGCACGGTCAGGTATATTGATCAAATGATGACATTTGAATCTAAATAATAATAATAAAAATAATCATGATGATGGACAACCCAATGTTGTCTCCCACCATGACAAGTCAAGGGAAGAGTTAGAGCTCTTGTAGGTTGTTAAGATATTATTAGATTTAAATTATATTATGTTGAGTAATCACTTGGTTATAAATATCGAGTATCAGGAAGCTACTATCAAGTCACCATCAATAATATTCAACGTTCTTATTGTTCTCTCTTCTTTTCCTTTGATCTAAAATCTTACAACTTCAACATAGGTCAATAATTATCATTAAAAAAATAAATAAAGTCTCCTTTAATGCATTATAATCCTGCCAAGGCCGGTCCCAAGCCCGGGTAAAATGGAGAGGGTTGTGTTAGGCCTCGACAGCCAACGTAAAACTTTGTCGAATCTCTATGACATGGACCAAATACGAAATAGTGTGAATGCTAGGTCGTTGCCCGGAAGCAACGCGCTGTATGGCTCGAGTACAGTGTCAAATGAGCAAGGGCCGCTGCATCGCCGCCTGGATGTAGTGAAAAATAAGCAAGGGTTCCCACATCTTCGTGAACGGGTGCGGGTAAAGAAGCTAGTTCATGAGAGTAGGATTCGTTTTGGAACTTGGAATATAGGTACTCTTACGGGTAAATCTATGGAAGTAGTAGACACTATGACTAGGAGGAGGATTAACTTTATGTGCCTACAAGAAACTAAGTGGGTGGGGAAAAAGGCGAGAGAATTAGATAGTTCAGGATTTAAGCTTTGGTACACGGGCGAAGTTAGATCGAGAAATGGGGTAGGCATCATTGTGGATAAGGAGTGGAAGAAAGATATTGTGGATGTTAAAAGGATAGGAGATCGGATTATAGCCTTAAAGTGTGTAGTGGAACAAGACACCTTTAACGTAATTAGCGCTTATGCACCTCAGGTAGGACTAGAAGAACACCTTAAAGTAAAGTTTTGGGAGGAGCTAGAAGGATTAATTCAGGATATTCCATTAGGAGAAAAGATTTTTCTAGGAGGGGATTTGAATGGGCATGTAGGGAGGGTTTCGAGAGGTTTCGAGGGCGTGCATGGGGGGTATGGTCTCGGGGAGGTAAATGCGGAGGGAAATTCCATCTTAGATTTTTCATCGGCTTTTGATCTTACAATAGCAAATACGTGTTTTAGGAAAAGAGAGGAGCATCTCATCACTTACAAGAGTGGGGCCTCTTGTTCTCAGATCGATTTCTTTCTCATTAGGAAAACAGACAGGAAGATCTGTTTAGACTGTAAAGTCATACCAGGAGAGGGCTTAACTACCCAACATAGAGTAATGGTGATGGATGTAAGGGTTAAGAGGAGGGCAAAGAGAAGAGACCGTAGCGGGGCTCCGCGAATCAAGTGGTGGCATTTAAAGGGTGACAAACAAAGGATATTCCAACACAAGATATTAGAGGGAGGTTTCAGGCAACCACATGGAAGCGCTAATGATATGTGGGAGAGGATGGCTCATGAGATTAAGAAGGTGGCAAAAGAGACATTGGGAGAATCTAGAGGTTTTGGACCTAGGGGTAAAGAATCTTGGTGGTGGAATGACAGTGTTCAGAGTAAAGTTCGGATCAAGAGAGATTGTTTTAGAGATTGGTCTAAGTGTAAAAATGCCGAAACTTGGGATAAATATAAGATAGCTAGGAAAGAGGCTAAGAAGGCGGTGAGCGAAGCGAGAACTCAAGCATTTGAAGGATTATACCAATCTTTAGGTACCAAGGAGGGGGAGAAATCTATATACAAGCTTGCGAAGGGACGAGAACGAAAGACAAGAGACCTGGACCAAGTGAAGTGTATTAAGGATGAAGAGGGTATAGTTTTGGTGCAAGAGAGAGATATTAAGGATAGATGGAAGAAGTATTTCCACAACTTATTTAACGAAGGATATGAGATCTTACCAGACTCTAACAGGTTAGACATCAGAGAGGAGGACCGAAACTATAACTATTATCGTCGGATTCAGGAGCACGAGGTGAAAGAAGCGTTGAAAAGGATGAGTAATGGCAAGGCAGTTGGGCCGGACAACATACCTATCGAAGTGTGGAAAAGTCTTGGCGATAGAGGAATTGGGTGGCTCACAAAACTTTTCAACGAGATTATGAGGACGAAGAAAATGCCGGACGAGTGGAGAAGAAGCACCTTAATTCCAATCTATAAGAACAAGGGGGATATACAAGATTGCGCGAATTATAGGGGAATTAAGCTAATGAGTCATACCATGAAGTTATGGGAAAGGGTAATTGAGCGAAGACTAAGAAAAGAGACTCACGTTACGGATAACCAATTTGGTTTTATGCCTGGGAGGTCGACTATGGAAGCGATCTACTTACTTCGACGCGTGATGGAGCGATATCGGACGGATAAAAAAGACTTGCACTTAGTTTTCATTGATTTGGAGAAGGCGTATGATAGAGTACCTAGAGAGATTTTGTGGAAAGCCCTGGAGAAGAAAGGGGTGAGGATTGCCTATATTAGAGCTATCCAGGATATGTATGAGGGGGCTTCGACTAGTGTGAGGACGCAGGATGGGGATACCGGAGATTTTCCCATAACAATAGGACTGCACCAAGGGTCAACCCTAAGTCCTTATCTTTTTACTTTAGTTTTGGATGTACTGACGGAACACATCCAAGAGTTAGCACCGAGATGTATGCTTTTTGCAGATGATGTAGTCTTGCTTGGTGAGTCGAGGGAGGAGTTAAACGGGAGGCTAGAGACTTGGAGGCAAGCCTTAGAAGCGTACGGTTTCCGCCTGAGTAGAAACAAGACGGAATATATGGAATGTAACTTCAGTAAAAGGAGAAGTGGGTCTACCTTAGAGGTGAAAGTTGGAGATCATATCATACCCCAAGTTACACGGTTTAGATATCTTGGGTCCATAGTACAAAATGACGGAGAAATAGAAGCTGATGTACATCATCGTATTCAAGCTGGGTGGTTGAAATGGAGAAGAGCCTCAGGTGTTTTGTGCGATAAGAAAGTACCACTTAAGCTGAAAGGAAAGTTCTATCGGACAGCAGTCAGACCGGCAATGTTGTATGGTACGGAGTGTTGGGCGGTTAAGAGCCAACACGAGAGTAAAGTAAGCGTAGCGGAGATGAGGATGTTGCGTTGGATGAGTGGTAAGACTAGACATGATAGGATTAGGAATGACATCATTAGAGAGAGAGAGTGGGGGTAGCACCTATAGTAGAAAAGTTGGTAGAAAATAGGCTTAGATGGTTTGGACATGTAGAGAGAAGACCCGTAGACGCCGTGGTAAGAAGAGTAGATCAAATGGAGGAGAGTCAGGTTAAAAGAGGTAGAGGAAGACCTAAGAAAACTATTAGAGAAACCATTAGAAAAGATTTAGAGGTCAATGAGTTGGATCCAAATATGGTCTTTGATAGAACATTATGGCGACATTTGATCCATGTAGCCGACCCCACTTAGTGGGATAAGGCGTTGTTGTTGTTGTTGTTGTTCTCCTTTAATGCATTATCCTCTGTTGTTCACTCTCCACGATACAGTACACATGACAAAGTTGTCTTGTGACTCAAAGGCCAACAGCAAAGTAAGCTTAATAATGCAGAGATGATAATGTTATGAGTGGCCACACAAGACAAGATAGAATTGAGAATGAAAGATTTTGAAGGAATCAGGGTAGCACCTTCTATGAAAAATATGATAGTCTACCTTACACTACCATAGGTGGTTTGGGCAACGATGGGAAATAATTGTATAAGCACCAGCAAAATGAGGGTGGATGAGATGGAGAATAGTCCAATCATCCAAGGCGGAGAAACAGAACCGTAAAAAGGTCAAACCGATTAGCAAAAATAGATTTAAATGGGATGCC
Source organism: Medicago sativa (assembly GCF_051527215.1). Lineage (NCBI taxonomy): Eukaryota > Viridiplantae > Streptophyta > Magnoliopsida > Fabales > Fabaceae > Medicago > Medicago sativa. Next base: position 29,909,012 of record NC_140752.1, on the reverse strand, counting down.
ATTGGACCAAATTCATGTTAAGACATCATGGCATTGTGTGATTTGTGTAGACAACACCGGAAAAAATTGATATTTTTGCAGTACAGCTACGATATAACTAAAACATAAATGTAAAACAAGAAAAAAATTGTATTCAATGTTAGTTAACAATTCAAACATTGGATCCTACCTTCCTGTGCTTGTTCGATTACTCTTGTTTGCCCTCTTTACGATGTTGGGCTTGCCACTATAGTAAAAACTTGTTAAATCAAGTGCTTCACTTGCTACAGCTCCTAGAACTGCCAAAACATTGGCCGACTTGCTTTGAAAACAGCAGGGCATAATAGAGAATAGTCAGATTTAAAATAAAACTGCAGGAAAAAATGAAAAGACTGGTATTGAAGAACAATATGGTAAAGCTTAATATCCTCACGTTTTTGCAAACTTGTGAAAGTCCCAGTGAATAAATCTAAGATGGCTCTCTGCTGGTAGAATTTGGTTCAGATACCCAACAGCATTTGCAAATTCACGCCTCAGCATCATTTCTCGAGGCCTTTTCTCAACTGTCTACATTTTATCATTTAAATAAGCCACAAAAATTATAAAGAGAATATTTCAATGAAGAAATAAATATGCAAAAAGGGAAAAAATCTAGTTTATCGTACAAGATCAATTTCTAATCTTGGAATATCTCAGGTTATTGTTAAGTTTTATATTGAGTCTAACTCATCCTTCAAAAACCGACTTGTAAATTGAGGAATGTCACTCTTTATAAACTCGTTTCAGACCTTATCTCTATTCAATGTGAGACTTTGGATTTTCCCAAAAGTTATATCCCAAAAATTAGTTTTCATATTACCGAGTTATTACTGTGATTTGTTTCTTGATGTCCTTATTTCTTCACAACAGCACTTTGTTCTCATATGTATTAAGCAACTATCAATTTACTATAAATCATATCGTACCGTTATCATACTCAATCTTCTTATTATTTCTCTTCTTCTTTTATAAAAAAATCATCACTTCCACACTACTAAACCCAGAGAAAAAATGAAGGATCAACATTAATTCTTGCTGAAGATATGGGTTTAAGATAACACGGAGAGAAATAATAATATTGCAAACTTGTTTTCATGAAATTGTTGTCGTGGTATCATTTCAAAACTTGTGACCATTTTTGCTTAAAGAAATTATTGAGAGGAGTTAAACATGACCTCATTATCAGGGATCCTAACATCAGCAACCAAAAAGGAAACTTTCAGCATTAGCTCAAAATATCTATTATTTATCTTAATGTGCACCAAGAAACCAATTTAAAAAAATACTGACCATAAACTGCTAGGAACCAAAGCAAAGCAAAGAATCCTATCCAAAAGAAGATTTTATGGTATTGAATGTTGGATAAAATATTATATGCTACATTTTTAGGCAGTGCCCATTTCATTCAGATCTTTGGTCATTTTTATTTAAACATTAGTTGTGGTGAACAAGAAAAAGTTAAGACTGAAATTTAAATTTCCCAATGAGAAGCCATTTTGTAAAACCATGGGAAAGTGCTATTCTGAAATGGGGATGGGGAAATGGAAGAACATTACTTTTTTTTACAAGTAAGAACAATTATTAGTATTTGTGAGCTTCATTATTATTTTTTATTAGGAATTACCTTGATCAAATTAAGAACAATAATTGGATTGCCATATCTCTCGGCAAGGTCTTCAAAATGGAATTTTGTTGCCTGGTATGTTGGATCATATCTCTGCACTGGAAGTCAAAACAGGGGGAGACAAAAGATCGAAAGGAAAGTGTTACAACAGCGTAGAATTTAACAATGAACAGATTAATACTAATCCCAACTATATTCTTACAAATTATGTCAGGCTTAGGGCTAAATCTTGATGCTTCTTGTGACCAGAAAAGCGGTATCGATCCACGCATTTGCACAACTGAACTCATTTTGCCCTTGCAGCAGCCAGCTTCTTCATCAAGGACAATCTGCTCTGTCTCAACATCATTAGCAACCCTCCCTCGATCATTCACTCCCCTTTTCAAGTAACTACAAAAATAATTCTTGATGAAGAAAATTAATCCAACAACTTAATTATGGCCAGATAGACACTGCACACAATACAGATAATTTATGACAACAAAGAATATTCCATATTTAACTACTACTACATATTCCAATTCATTTAGCAGGACAATGTTAAGGAAGAAATTTAAATTGAATAATAGAAACTTAAATAGCTATCTAATTTAAATTATCCCAATGATTTCATGACATCTGATTCAATTGCATAGAACTAGAAAGTGAAATATAAATAAAATATTAAACCATGAACTTACCGTGTCCCTGCAAAATGTCTAGAGCGTCGAGAAATCAAGGAAACACTGAAGTCCCTCCCAAAGATCGATAAGCGAGCCTGCAATTTTATAGATCTTAAATTGATTATACAATGACAAAGGCTCTGGATAAATAAACTGTGAAAACTTAATATTATATTTCAGAGATAAATAATGTACAACCACTGATGTGTTTATATAGGCTATTCTAACCTAATGGGCCTGACTAATGACTAATGGGACAATTACAAATTACTAATAATAATCGTAAAACTTCATTATTTACAACATAAACTGATTGACAGGACAATAAAATCAAGTAATTACGGAGAAAAGAAAAAGGCAATGAATTATGTCTTACGTATAGTATTCAGACATATATGTAGTTAGTAAGCTTTAGTTACTGGTTACCGTTAGTTCAGAAATATGGAACTAATAGAGATAGTCAAAGCTCCTGTTTGTTTCTGCGGTGAATGCAAGCTTAACGTGCGTTTTCTGTAAAGCTACAAAATGTAGCTTCTTCTTTTTCACGTTAAATCTGTATCGGTACACGAAAAATGCAAATCCACCGCTATTCCAAACAAGCTATAAGATACTCTAAGATAAGAATCTAATCTTATGAGATAATCAAAGATACTCTAAGAAAATATCAATCACAATCAAATAGCTCTTTTGAGGCATAGAAGTTCATCTCAATCAAAAGTCTTGTATGGATGAACTAAATTTCCCAATGGTTTCAGCGTTGTCAACTCTTTCTCTTTCCTTCTTGCTTTACATGTTTTACTGTTTTAGAGCATATATTATAACCCAAACAGTACTATCCCTATTTTATCTCTATATATATTATGTTTCAGTTCAAAAAAAAAAAGGTCAACCTGGTGCTATTAAGTTCACACCATGGCTAGTAGTGATGGACCTAGAAAGTTGTGGGAGCACCACATAAGCGCGCATAAAAATCTACAGCATTAAAAATATAATGTGCTACCACTAACACTATAAATATACATCATGGTTAATCTATATAAATTCTCGTTTTTTGGGAACATTGTATGAAATTTCATTTTCAAAAACAATAGTAGTGATGGAGTGGGAGGTTGACTAGAAACAGGATTTAAGCCACTGAGGGTCTACTCTGAGCAGCCTTATCTTGCATTTGCAAGAGGCTCATTCCACAACTTGAACCGACAACTTCGTAGCCACATGACAACTCTAAACATTGTGTCGGGTCTCCTTTTGTATCTATCCAAAATTATTTTCCCTCATACAGATTATAGAGTGAGCAAAGGGAGAGAAATGGGATTTACTAGAATACCACTAGGGGAATCTAAAGGCCATCTTATTATTAACTGAAGAAAAAAACGAAGTTAGTCAAGAAAGTCAATAACATGTTTGATTCTATTGTGTTTTATAAAAGAAGACTTCAAATGAAATTATTTAAAAATAAAGTCTTAATAAATTAGTTTTAAATCAAGACATGTTTGAATGACATTTAAATGATGAATCTCAGTTTTTCCACTCATCTACCGACATCATATTCTGTTTTCAGTCCTTGCTCTCACCCTAGCACTTGGTAATAATTGTTGCTTGAAGGTAAACAGTAAAGGAACCTGAAATTCTGTCGGATAGACCCATATAGAAACATGTTTGTATCATCAACCCATTATTGCACAGCCACCAAGAAGAGACAATGAGCATTGAACCAATTCAAGTTTTTTTCTATGATTCTATATCTCAGGAATCCTAATTCCCAATAGTAGTAAATTTTGGACAATGTTCCTCTTGATTTTTTGTACAAATTGCTTTCAAAGCAAGTAATTTACAAATACTGTAAATTGATCGTGATTCGTGAATCTTTAACGGAGATGCATGCTGAAAACAAGAGTAATTACGCTTAGACTAAACAAATAACAAACTATGATCAATGACCTTGACACACAAGACTAAGAAAAACAAATTTGCCTAAAATGAACAGGAACCAAAGCTTTACTCCAAATCAACTGTCTATTCTATCCGAAGAATCATAATTCCCAATAGTACTAAATTTTGAACAATGTTTTTCTTGCTTTGATAACTATAATTTACAAATACTGAAAACCAATCATGGATGTTTAATGATAACACGTGTTTAAAACAAGAATATATAAGCTTACATTTGACAGTAACAAACAATCATCATTGACAGACTGCACAAATGAAAAAACAAACCTGCCTAAAATGGCCATGAACCAAAGCTATAGTCCATATGGTGTTATTGCATCTAGATCTGATAGCTTGTGTCAAATAAGCATTCCAGACAAATATATTATCGTATGGCATCCCTCCTTCTTGATCGGATGAGACGTTCTTTTGCAAACTTTGCATTATAGGGTAAGTATAACTAAAGAAGAAATCCTTGGTCAAATCAACACTGGACAAAAGTTTTTTGTATCTGCAGTGGAAGTCAGCAATGTTAAGTCGTTCCCCAGTTCAATTTATAAAGATCAACAAATTTTGATTGCAGCTATTAGATGCAGTCAAATTACCTTAGCTCAGTTTTAGAGTGAGCTAAATCAGATTGAATTGACACATGTGGAATTGTAATCAATTGGCTCTCCTTGATGCTATAAATTGCATGGCCACATATAGAACCAATTTGTCTGCGCTTAGTAACGAGAATCAAATAGTAAGACTCGAGAAACTTGATGCAGCCTAGAAAAACACAAGAGAATCGATAAGAATAATTACTTGTTATGTTTGAAATTTAAATTTATTTATATATATGGTATGTGTAAAAAGTTTTACCAAAATGATCAGCTCCCAATCCCGTTAATAACATTTGTAATTGTTACTTTATGCGACATTATTTGTTGGACCAAATAAAAACTAAAAATAAAGATAAAGCACCATTTCATAACAAAAGTTAAAGATAAGGATCGTCTTATCTTATTTGTACAAAATCAAAGATGATAGACTAAAACAATGTCACAGTTAACAGCCTTGGGATCATAATTGACAAAAATGACCGATCTGGTATATAAGCGAGACTATATTGAAACTTAAACTAAAGATTAGAGACAAAAGATATATAGATATAAAAGTATTATATCATCAAACTCATAATATAAAGGAAACTCCAAGAGTACCTAGTAATTTTTGTCGGAGTTATTGTCTGTACAAATTTGTTTTTAACAACACGGTTCCTTTCCAAATTTAAATATAAAAAGATACAATGTGAATTTTGAAATTAAATTTTAGATAAATCCAGATAAAACAATGCCATAATGTTCAATCATATACCTTATTTCTAATTATATCCAACTAATTAATCTCTAGATCTTAGTTTCACATATATTTTTTCTAGATCTTCCTCTACCTCTAGTGATTTGACTACTTTCCATCTGATCTACTCTCCTTACGACAGAATCTACAAAGCTTCTCCCCACGTGGCCAGACCACCTAAGCAGAGTTTCCACCATATTTACTACAATAGGTGCTACCCTAACTTTGTCGCTCTAAAGTTGTCATTTCTAATCCTATCCCGTCTAGTTTTACCACACATCCAGTCCAACATCCTCATCTCTGCTACACTTACTTTATTCTCGTGTTGGTTCTTAACTGCCCAATACTAGCTTCCATACAACATTGTCGGTCTTACAACTGTCCGATAAAATTTTCCTCTCCAGAAAACAACTTATAGTTTATACGAAAACAATTTAACTTTATTTTATCATTTTTTTTATAGAAAGAACTTATACATAAGCACTTATCATAATAACCACTCATGATATAAACTGCAAATAAGTTGTTTATTCAAACAAGCCTCTAAACTAATGTGCCCATTTTTCTACTAGTATAACACAATAGTTTAATTTTCATGCACTTTTACACTGTCAGCACGTCACAAACAACCACCAAATTTACACAACTAGCAATACACGCCTATTACACTGTCAACACAAACAACTAGCAATACACTGTCACCACATCACAAACAACTATCAAATTCTCATGCACTTTTACACTAAACTAATGTGCCTATTTTTCTGCGAGTATATTACAACGGTTTAGTTTTCATACACTTTTACACTGTCAGCACATCACAATCAAACAACCAATTATGTGCATGACTTCCGTTCCGAGTTGGTTATACTAAAAGTCAAATGTTTCTAACAGAGTTTAATGAGTATGCACGATCAGTATACAATTATTTTACAAATACATCGAATGATTTGTTGCCACGTCAACTAATGAATAAGCATGTGTAAAACAGTTATTATTGATTAGTAATAAAACAGTTATTATTTGTTTCTAGTAATAAAACAGTTATTATTGATTGAGAGTGTAAAAACTCTTTACTAACCTGCAATTCCAAAAACTTTAGCGACGAAGGTAAGTCCACCGGTAGCTCGATTACCTTCGGCAATCCGCTGAAGCAAACTCTTAATTTCCTGCTGCGAATACAAAACAGGATCTTGACTAATACTAAGATCAGACTGTTCTGATCGATCGATTTTCAACACGCGAAAGAATCTTTTATTCCGATCACTTCCAATTAAGTAAAACCTCTACACAATCACAAAAAAAAAAAAAAACAAAATCAAAATTAATCGATGAATGTTCGGTTATACAGTTATGAAAGAAAATGATACTAACCGCTCTGGTTTCGTAGAGTTTGAATTTTTCAAGAGCGTAGGAAGAAGGATCGAGTTCTGGTGGATGATTGGAAGGGTGAATTTTGGATGATAGAGATGATGTTGTTGATGTTGTTGATCCTAATCCCATTGAATTCTCCGATTTTGACATGAGATATCACTGTTGAATTTCAAATTCGATGGTTCTTCGTTTTGAATTGGGATTTTGCGTCGGTGTTGTGGTGGTTGGGAGGGGTTAGGGGGAGGAAGAGAAGGTTGTGGAATGGATGAGAAGAGAGAACGGTTGTGCCACCATGGTTGGTGGTTGAGACTTGTAGGTGGGGTGGAGGAATTAATTTCTTTGAATTTCACTTTTTTGACTTAGCTTTTTTTTTTTTTTGACTAATTGAATTTTGTAATAATTTTATACTGACAGATACTACCCACACCCCAAATAATCCAAGTTACACCCCAAAGTTATTAATATACCCTTTATTATGTATACGTAAATTCAGTTTACATAGTGTATGTAAACTCAGTTTACGTAGTGTATGTAAACTCAGTTTACATGAGTTAAGTAAACTAAGTTTACATACACTAAGTTTACATACACTGTGTAAACTGAATTTACATAAGTAAGTTAAGACTGAGTTTTAGTTCATGTAAACTCAGTTTACGTAGTTTATGTAAACTGAGTTTACATACACCATGTACACTGAGTTTACATAAACTACGTAAACTGAGTTTACATGAACTAAAACTCAGTCTTAACTTACTTATGTAAATTCAGTTTACACAGTGTATGTAAACTTAGTGTATGTAAACTTAGTTTACTTAACTCATGTAAACTGAGTTTACATACACTACGTAAACTGAGTTTACATACACTATGTAAACTGAGTTTACATAGTTTATGTAAACTGAGTTTACATACACCAAGTAAACTGAGTTTAGGTGTATGTTATTCTTTTTTAGAATATGTACGTAAACTAAATTCACGTGAGACCTATACGTAAACTTAAATTACGTTACCTTTCTACGTAAACTTAAATCAAACAAATTGATGTAGATAGACAAACGTGAAATTAACAACAACTATAAACATCCATAAATCATAGAGCAAACGATAAACAGAAACTCGAAGAAATTTATGAAATTCACTAACTTGTATTAATCGAGTACGTATCAATGGAAGAGATGTTGATTCAATTGACGATTTTAGTAGGTATTGATTGCATATCCATGGTGGTTTGTGGGTGAAAAAGGGGTGAGGGTTCAGAATGATAGTAAAAGAAGGGTTTTTAGAAATTTAGAAGAGGGTAATTTTGGTATTATTGTAAAAAATTTAATAAATTTGGGTGTAACTATGATTATATGGGGTGAAACTAGAAAGAGTCTTTTATACTTCAAAAACAAAATGTTATTTGAAAGAGAAATCTTATCTCAAAATGAGTTTTCTTTATCTTCACTTTATTTGAATAATAATTAAAATAATTTTAACAAATATTTTTTTAAGAAATAAATTATTAAATGTATGTGAATATGGTGGTGTGTCGGTAGTGGTGCACGACAGAGCTCCAGGAACCGCCAAAATGGAGGACGATGATACTCCAATAACTTTTTGGCGGCAGATAGCGAGACTTTTAAGAATAGAAATTAATATTCAATTTTTATTATGAATTTAATTTATATTAATGTTTTAAATTAATATCAATATAATTCTTTTTAAAATTAATATTTGCTTGTTTAAATATTCAACCTTTTCCAGATTTTTTTTCTTGTTTTATTATAAATTAATTAATATCAATTATTTATATTTAAGTCAACAAATTTTATCTGATGGACTTGTATTATCATTTGAGGTGATATATTGGATCTTTAAAATAAGTTGGATGGATTATTCATCAAAATTTAAATGGATGGTTTAAGTCCAATTCATTCACTAATTTTTTATATCGAAAACATACTCTCTCTGAGGAAAGAAAAAAAAAAAAAAAAAGACTTTCACCTCTCTCTAATTTTACTCGTGCGCACCTACCCTTTTATCCAAACTTTCTCCTTTCAAGATGTAGAAGGCGGTGCGATGATGATCCGGACATCTGCATCCCACTTGTGCCGGTTCTCTTTGGCGACGGTTTTGTGTAGTGTTCTTTGTTTTCTATTGGTGGTTGTTGTTCATTTTTTGTGGTCGTTGCAGCACCGATGGCTTGTGGTGGGTGAGATCTGGTTATGTGTGGCTCAATTATGGGTTTCCAGATCCATGGTGTTTCCTGTCGTGTTCTTAACGGCGACATCTTGGCTTCAAGACGTTGTTGTCGTTGTTTATGTTCTTTTCGACGTACAAGCCTCAAACGGCTCCTAACCTTCTCTAGTTGTCCTCTTGATCGTCGTCGACTTTAAGATCTATCATGGGTCATGAAGTGGCATTGTTTTGTTGGTTGGTGGTGATTTGTTTTTAGATCTACCGCCTCCGTGTCGAGGGGTTATCGTTGTTGGTATTCGTCGTGGTTGCTTCACGTGTTGTCGACGGATGGAGTTTTGTCGTTTGTCCATCCCTCAATTTGGGTTTTGATTGGTGTCAGTTTTTATTGTGCTCGTGGTGCTTAGACCCATTGATTGACCATCCCTTGATCTGGATTTCAATTGGTTTTGGGTTACTTATGTTTGATTTAGCTAGAAATGATTGTGGATGCTTACCGCATAGTTTTAAAAATCAGACCGAAACGGCTAGTTGAACGAGTTGGACCATGAACCGGACACATGACCGGTCCGGTCCCTATATCAGACCATTCATGTAGTTGAACCGGTCAAACTTTGATTAAACCGGTCAAATTCATGTAACCCCGTGCGGACTGGTTCAATGATAATAAGTCAGCGCTTTCATATTTACAAAAATCATACGATACAAGTGACAAGCGAGAGAACCAAACTCATGTCAATTCATTGAAACAAGAAATCTTTATGCTAGTGAGCTATGCGTGGGAAGACACAATCTTTAAGCGAGAGAACCTAGCATCCACCCACCCAATCTCTTACAAACACGGACAAAGATAAAGATAATATGAGATTGAGGGACTAATTCCACGAACGAATGAAAATAAGGGATCAAAATTATAATTAAACAATGTCAACAAAAAAAAGTTAAGTTTAAAATAATAATATATACTTTATTGAGTCTAACAAAAGAGACAATCAATTATTTCGCAAATGTGGCGAATTAAGGTGCAAATAAAAAATGTTTGACACACCTTTAGCTTTGATAGGATTATGAAAATCGGAACAATTTAAGTAAATTAGGAAAAAGAACAACCACACGTGACAAACCCTCTTATTATCCATTTCTTTGCAAGATACACACACAACCACTGATCACATTCACAGGGAAAAAATGTCCTCCATCTCTGTTTGTTGCTACAATGGTGCTGTGGCTCCACCAACTTTTCTTCATAAAGCTCCACTTCAACCAATCACACTGACAAGAATTATACAACGAAGACAGAGCACAATCACTACTTCTGCTTCAAAAGGATTCTCATTTAATTCGGTTTGGACTATACCTTATACAAACTATATGGTTTTTTTTTTTCCACGAAAATGTTCTTGTAGCATTTCATTAATTAAAGTATAATCATTATAATTTCGTACAACGATAACAATCAAACATTATCCTGCTAATGTAACAAAAAAAACATTATCCTGCTAAGTATCGTCAGTATTAATCACAACACTAACGGTATTTGTCGCCGCTTTAGCAAGATCACAGACAATCTTATTTGCTTATCTTTGCACAAACTTTACACTAGAGTTTCCAAACCATATGGTTGAAAGGGTCGATGTTGTTTGGAATAATCTTTTCTGTTAACTAAGTAATTGAGCTCAAGTGTTAACAAGTTCTATCAAATGACAAATCATTCGAGAAAATATAAGTTCGATTATCAGATGAAACAATTTTAATCGGACTTTACTAAACCATGAGCTACATCAGCTTATTGTTGACTTTCATGTTTCATTGCTCCTGTGCAGATATTTTTTAAAAGTTGTAAAAGTTGCGAAGGCAAAGGGGCCATCGAATGTCCAGGATGTAAGGTGGTATTATTATTTATCAAATGTCCACAAATTAAATCCTAAACAATTTATACATTAGTAAAAATACATTGATTATTTTCATATATTGCAATTGAAGCTATGTTTTTAATTTGAATGGTTGTTTAATTTGGACTTTGACAGGGATCAGGAAAGAATAAAAAGAATGGAAATATGTTTGAACGGTGGAAGTAAGTTCTTCTCCCTTGCATTATCTTTGGTATCATAGTAATCCATCGTGATTTTGCAAAAGCTATAAGTGCGGTTTTTGGAAAATGACAATAAATCACCATGATTTTGACATATTTACTCTGACACTAAACATAGACTTTGTATTGTAATATGTGTCAATAATTGTTTTAGAAACTAAGCTTATTAGATATATATTTTATAAAGATTAAAAATATATTTAACCTTTCTAATACAATAGTATGATGGTATAGATGCTTTGGCTGCCAAGGATTTGGGTTGATCAGTTGCCCCAGCTGTGGAAAGGGAGGGTTGACCCCAGAGCAAACAGGAGAAAGATAAAGAAGCTTCAAAACAACCAACTTTTTTTTTACTAGAGTGAAGAATGCGGGGATGGTGTAAAATTACATATGAACTAGTGTGTGTGAATATAATAATTATGTTTTGATAATTTACAAGGCAAAAAGAAAAATAGAAACCATGGCAATCCAAGTCATTTATTATGAGTTTATTTACTTGAGATTCAGATGTTTTAGGATATTTATGTGAGTAATAGTAAAAGCTCTCTTGAAATCAGCTGACACATTCACAATTTTTTTTTTATATAAAACATAATAATAAAATAGAATCTTCAATTGGTTTTTATAAAAACAACTAAAAACCTTTGAAAATTGCAATCGCAACTATGAGCAAAACTGTCTTGGGTTAGAATCGATCATTTTCTAGTTACTTATGAAGAGCTAAATGATGAGACAATTAAACTTAGAAGATTGGTTTCTTCTTCTAAAAAAACCATCAAAGAACCATCTCCTTTCTTGAATCAATTTTTTTAAAAATAAAGAGATCGATAGAAGTTTAAACGACACCGAAAAGAGATGTAATGTCAAATTTGTGATCAAGATGAGGTTGTGGAGATGAAGAAATGATAAAATATTTTGGGTTTTTGCAGCATTGATGCAAGATTTGGTTGTCCGTAATAAGGTATATTTTTTTTAGCTTAATGGAAATGTTGTTGCTGATTATAGTAGTGGGTCAAGTTGTGGTGGGGTGATTCGCGGCGCAGAAGGTCTGTTTTTATTGGTATTTCAACTAAAATCCAGGCTTGTTTGTCATCATGGGTTGAAGATTGCCTTGGAGATTTGGTATAGGATGGTTGAATCAGATTCAGCAGCAGCGGTCTCGTCGTTTTAAATTGGTGTGGTAGAGATTGCCTTAGAGACTAGGTATGGCAAAATTATGGTTGAATCAGATTTAGTAGCAGCCGTCTGTCGATGTTGAACAATGAACATATGTGGCAGGGATCATCCTTACCAAATGATTATTTCACATATTGGTGGATTGCTTTCTAAGTTTTGTGACTATAAATTCAACATGTAGCCAACTACTCCCGCCGTCCCAAATTGTATGACGTTTTGGACATTTCACACGTATTAAGAAATACAATTAATATTGTGTGGAAAAAAGATATTATGAATTGTTTTACAAAATTGTCCTTAATAAATAATAGTATGGGAAAGATAAATGAAAGAATTGAAAAAAGAGAGTAATAAATAGTTAATGTTATAATAGAAAAAGTAACATTAATGTTGCATTGGTATTGTAAAGTGACATATTATTTGGGATAATTTTTTTCCCTAAAACGACATACAATTTAGGACGGAGTGAGTAATTAGCAGACATATTTGCAAAGTTAAGTTTGAATTTATCTATTAGTCTGAAGACTTTTCATGTGGTTTATGATTTTCTCACTTTAGCGTTATAAGTTCATAAGAGTGGTTCTCTTATTGCAAGGAGTTTTTAGTATTTGGCAAAAAGGAAAAGACTCATAGAATGGTGGAGGCAAATAGTGTTTTGCACATTTCCGTTAATCCATGAATAAGATATATACAAGCACATAGATCTATGGATCTCATCACCCAAACATAGATCTATGGATCTATACATAATTGGAAAAGAATTGGAATTGATTACCAATGACGAAATAAATATGTTGGCTTAACTACGTACATCCTCCGGTCACTATTATAAGCAAAAATTAACATTTTACATTCATTCATTAAATGATGTATGTGGTCTATAATAAAGACCACATATAACAATTGAATGAATCCAAAATGTAGATTTTTGCTTATAATAGTGACCGGATGGTGTAATTTAGGGGCTTGCTTAAGAATAATAAATAAAGAGGAATCTTATGTAAGTACCATGAAACATGAAATAAGGTTTGGTCCTATTAAAATCCACTCTTATTAGACGTAACTCATGTGAGTTTTACACTTTAGAATGGATATCACATAAACTCGTAAGACCTTTTCCCCAAATAAAAGAATGTGTTTTAAAGAAAATGTTATAAAGACAGTGTTCATAACGTTTTTAAAAGGTCTAACTTTTATCTAAACCACTGTTAAAGACAAACACATAATTCTGATGGTGTGAATTGTGTGTGATTTATTAACTGTTGATTAATTGACCAATAAAACTTTTCTGAATACTTTATTAATTATGTTACTTAATTGCTTATGTGTGTAATCATTTTAACTTGTTTTTGTTAGTAAAACTCTGCTGCACAAGTAAGGTTATCTGCACAAGTTAAGTAGGTTTATGTCATATGACATCAGCTAAGCATAGGCTGAGTCATTACTAAGTATTTGGCTATAAATATGTAAAAAGGATGTATGGATGGTATGAATCAAATTGCAGCATACTAAACATTGTTATTGTCCCTTCTCTTTCACTTCTTTTCCTCTAATTTCTGTTTTCTGCTTATTGCTTCTGCTGCCATTACAAAAGCTAACAGTGGTATACAGAGCAGTGTTCTTAGAGGCTGTGAGAAAAAGAAAAAAAACACACCCAGAAAACTTGTTAGAAATCAAATGGCTTCTGGTAGTAATGTTGTAATTTCTATTCCTCAATTTTCTGGGGAAAGTTATCACATATGGGTTGTCAAAATGAAATCATGTTTGAAGTCTTTTGGCTTATGGGATTATGTAGATGAAGACAAGCAGGTTCCACCACTGCAAGCTAATCCCACAGTAGCTCAAATGAAACACCATGAGGAGGAGAAATTGAAGAAGGAGAAAGCAGTTTCAGTTCTTCATTCAGCCTTGGCAGATGATGTGTTTACGGGAATCATGCATCTCGAAACAGCCAAGCAAATATGGGATGAGCTGGACGAAAGGTATGCTGGTGATGAAAGGGTAAGATCCATAAAGTTATTGACTCTTAAAAGGGAGTTTGAAATGCTGAAAATGAAGGAACATGAATCTGTCAAAGAATACACCTCAAAGCTATCTCACTTGGTGAATCAAATGAGACTTCATGGTGAGGTTGTAGATGACAGCAAAGTAGTGGAAAAGATGCTGATCAGCTTACCCGACAAATTTGAAGCCAAAGTTGCTGCTATTGAAGAGTCATGTGATCTCAAGAAACTAACTGTTTCTGAGATGGTCAGCAAATTGTCAGCTCATGAACAAAGATTCTCTATGAGAATGGATGATGTTTCTGATGGGGCTTTTCAGGCCAACCATAAGCAGTCTGGGCAGAAGAAAAGGAACTACAAACATGGTGGTGATCAACAAGGAAAGAACAAAGATGATGGTAGTTCAAGTGGATCTGCAGCAAAGAACAGGTTCCCTCCTTGTCTAACTTGTAAAAGAACAAATCACTTGACAAAAGATTGCTTTTATAAGGGAAAACCCCAAATTAAATGCAATCACTGTCATCGATGGGGTCATAGAGAGAAGTTTTGTCGATTAAAACAAAACCAATCTCAACCACAACATGCACATCAGGTTAACTTCACTGATGAACAAGCCCATGAAGATCACTTATTTATGGCCACTCATACATCTAGTTCTTCTTCAAAAGATGTATGGTATGTTGATAGTGGGTGCACAATCCACATGGCAAAAGAACCAAGTCTCTTCACCTCTTTGGACAAAGCTGTACGAACCAGAGTGAAGCTTGGAAATGGAAAAATTGTTCAGGCCAAAGGAAAAGGTATTGTTTATGTTCACACTAGCAAAGGTCCAAAATATATCCATGATGTTTTGTTGATTCCAGAACTGAGTCAAAATTTGCTAAGTGTTGCTCAGTTATTGAAGAAAGGATATTCAATTTCCTTTAAAAATAATAGTTGTGTCATAATGGATTCAACTGATTCAGAAGTTGTGAAGGTTGAAATGTGTGGAAATAGTTTTCCATTAAGTTTGAATCAAGTGAATCAAACAGCACTTGTTTCCAAGCATGATGATTCTGCACTATGGAATAAAAGATATGGTCATTTTAATTTTAATGCATTAAAATTTCTGCAATCTCATGATATGGTGAGAGACATGCCAGAAATTAATTGTATTAATGATTTATGTGATGCTTGTCAACTTGGAAAAATGCATAGAAAGTCTTTTCAGTCAACAAATGTTACACGAGCAAAGGAAAAATTGGAGCTTGTTCATACTGACTTGTGTGGTCCTATGAGTATGCCCTCTCTTAGCCACAACAAGTACTTTCTATTGTTTATTGATGATCTGACTAGGATGACATGGGTGTATTTTCTGACAAGTAAAGCTCAAACTTTTAATGTCTTCAAAAAGTTTAGAGCTATGGTGGAATCTCAAAGTGGCTGCAAAATCAAAGCTTTGAGATCTGACAATGGAAAGGAGTATACTTCCAATGAATTTAATTTGTTTTGTGAAGATATGGGCATTGTACATCAGCTGACAGTGAGCTACACACCTCAGCAAAATGGAGTCTCTGAGAGGAAAAATAGAACAGTTATGGAGATGGCAAGATGTTTGATTGCTGAAAAGAAATTACCAAAAAGTTTTTGGGCTGAAGCTGTTTATACAGCAGTGTATCTCTTGAATAGGCTTCCAACAAGGGCTGTTCAAGAGAAAACACCAATTGAGGCATGGATAGGTGTGAAGCCTTCAGCCAAACATTTGAAGATCTTTGGATCAATATGTTATGTTCATGTTGTAGCAGCAAAAAGATCCAAATTGGATGACAAAGCTGAAATGGGGATTTTTTTGGGCTATGCAGCAAGCTCTAAAGGTTATAGAGTGTACAATTTGAAGACCAAACAAATTGTGATCAGCAGAGACATTGATGTTGATGAAAATGCATATTGGGATTGGGAAAATGATGAGGTTCAAAGAAGTACAAAATCTGCTGAAAGTGCTCCTGACAAACAAGAGCACACAACAAATGAAGATGAAAATCAGATAGCTGAATCTGATTCCCCAATTCTAAAGAGCAAATCTTTGGCTGAAGTTTATGAAAATTGCAATTTTGTTGTGAATGAACCTTCTAGTTTTGAAGAAGCTTCATTGATAACAGAATGGAAAGATGCAATGAAGGAGGAGCTGCTAGCCATTAATAAAAATGGTACATGGGCACTCACTCCAAGACCCAAAGATAAAAATGTGATAGGAGTTAAATGGGTTTACCGAACCAAGTTAAATCCTGATGGTTCCATTCACAAACACAAAGCAAGGCTTGTTGTGAAAGGATATTCTCAAATGGCTGGAATTGATTATGGTGATACATTTGCACCGGTTGCTAGGCATGAAACAATTCGGTTGATTGTTGCTCTATCAGCACAATGTGGATGGAAGATCTTTCATTTGGATGTCAAATCGGCATTCTTAAATGGAATCCTGGAGGAGGAAATTTATGTTGAACAACCTGCTGGTTTTATTGTTGCAGGTCATGAAGACAGTGTTTATAGGATTCACAAAGCCTTGTATGGGCTGAAACAGGCGCCTAGAGCCTGGTACAGCAGAATTGACTCACATTTTCTGCAAAATGATTTCAAGAGGAGTCAAAATGAGCCTACACTTTATGTTAAAGATTGTGGCAATGGGAAGAGGATTATAGTTTCTCTTTATGTTGATGACTTGCTGATTACCGGTAACGACATTGATGAGATTAACAAGTTTAAGAAGAGCATGTTGCAGGTCTTTGAAATGACAGACCTGGGATTGATGAAGTATTTTTTGGGAATGGAATTGCATCAGCTTGATGATGGAATATTTCTTTCACAAAAGAAATATGCTAATGATGTGCTGAAAAAATTCAAATTGGAGAGTTGTAAATCTGTTTCAACACCTCTTGCTGTAAATGAAAAACTCTCAAAATCTGATGGAGATGCTAAGGCAGATGTTACTCAATATAGGAGTTTGATTGGTTGTCTTCTTTACTTGACTGCAACTAGACCAGATTTGATGTTCTCTACTAGTTTGCTTTCAAGGTTCATGCATTCACCAAGTGTAACACACTTAGGTGTGGGCAAAAGAGTGTTGAGGTACATAAGAGGTACTACTGATTTTGGTATCTGGTACAACAAAGGCGATGGTAAGATTGAAGGCTTTGTTGATAGTGATTGGGCTGGATCTGTTGATGATTCTAAAAGCACAAGTGGTTATGTTTTTTCACTTGGTAGTGGCGTATTTTCATGGAATTCCAAAAAACAAGATGTGGTTGCCCAATCCTCAGCTGAAGCTGAGTATATTGCTGCTGCAGCTGCATCAAATCAAGCTATTTGGATCAAAAAGGTATTAAGTGATCTGAATTATGTACAAGAGGAACCAATTGTGCTATGGTGTGACAACAAATCAGCTATCGCAATTGCCAAAAATCCAATTCAACATGGAAGAACAAAGCATATCAATGTCAAATTTCATGCTATAAGAGAAGCTGAACAGAATGGAGATGTAAAACTGCAGCACTGCAGTTCTGAAGAACAATTGGCAGACATTTTAACCAAGGCACTTCCTAGTGCCAAGTTCATGGAGCTAAGAAGCAAGCTGGGAGTATTCCAGAAAAGTTTTAAGGAGGAGTGTTGATTAATTGACCAATAAAACTTTTCTGAATACTTTATTAATTATGTTACTTAATTGCTTATGTGCGTAATCATTTTAACTTGTTTTTGTTAGTAAAACTCTGCTGCACAAGTAAGGTTATCTGCACAAGTTAAGTAGGTTTATGTCATATGACATCAACTAAGCATAGGCTGAGTCATTACTAAGTATTTGGCTATAAATATGTAAAAAGGATGTATGGATGGTATGAATCAAATTGCAGCATACTAAACATTGTTATTGTCCCTTCTCTTTCACTTCTTTTCCTCTAATTTCTGTTTTCTGCTTATTGCTTCTGCTGCCATTACAAAAGCTAACATTAACCTTGTTAAAACTTTTGCGCATTAAAATTGAACTTAAAAATAAATAAGCAGTAATAGTTATGGTAGTCATTATAGTTCCTTTATCGAAATTTCAAAATAGTCATTGATTCTCCATTCCATTAATCAAAATAGTCTTCTGTGTTAAAATGTTCGTTAATAATATCATCAGTCATTCAATATATTTTTTTTCAATAATCATTAAATATATTTATTTAGAGTTTTTCTAATTACACCCTGTATAATCCTGGTTACACCGCAGGATGACAAAATTATCCTTGTATAAAATTTATTTTTTCATAAAGCCTCTTCCTCCTTTCTTGGTTACACCCCAAAACCCATCTTCCGTCTTTCCTTCTTCAAGCACATTTATCTCTTCTATGCAAGATCTCAAAGAAAATTCGAACCAAATAAGGTTAGCAAGTTGTGTTCTTCGATCGATTATGTTTTCCTTGTCATGGTTTCCCTAATTCTAAGCTTTTTCTGGGTTCAATTTGTGTTTTTCTTGTTTATGGATTCTACTGTAATTTAATCTAAAACTCAGTTTAAGTAGGTTCATGTAAACTTAGTTTAAGCAGGTCAATGTAAACTTAGTTTAAGTGTACATGCTTAAACTCAATTTAAATAGGTCATGTAAACTTAGTTTAAGTAGATCATGTAAACTGAGTTTAAGTTTACATCTAAAAGTTCAACCTTGTTCAATGATTATACGTAATCTCAGTTAGTATTTACATGTATACTTAGGTTTTAAATGATTCTATGTAATCTCAGTTTAAGTAGGTCATGTAAACTTAGTTTAAGTAGGTTATGTAAACTAAATTTACATGAACCTACTTAAACTGAATTTAAGTTAACCTCAACATGTAAATTGAAATTGTCGTACAGTGCAGTTGAACAAGAAGAAGAAGAAGAAGAAAAATTGAAACTAGTATTATTGAAAAAGAAAAAGAAATTCACTTACTTATATGCAATCAAATATGAATGAAAAATATTTTGATTCACTTTTTAATCTTCCACAGAGATTGATTGAACATCAGGATTGTTTGATCGTTTGAGGGTGAAAGAGAGTGACAATAAATGAAATCAAAGTTTTAAAAGAATTTATATAAAAGGGCAATTTTGGTATTATCAAAAACTTTTAAGAAAATTTAGGTGTAACCAGAAATATATGGGATGTGAATAGAAAAATTCATTTATTTATTGTCGTATCAATCGTAGAAAATTAGTTTTCATCAATAAAATGTGTTATCAATGAGTATTTTGAAATTTCCATTGTTGTGCCACCGAAATGACTATTATTCGATAGGTCAAATACCTCCGTGGGTCCTTTAAGTTTCACGTTTGTTTCAGATAGGTCCTTTAAGTTTCTAAGGTTTCAGATTGGTCCTTTAAGTTTCGAGTTTGTTTCGGATAGGTCCTTTCTGTCAACCTCCGTTAAGGCAAAGTTGTTATGTCCGTTAAGCAAAAGTTAATATGTCCGTTAAGTGGGTGAGGTGGTTCTCTCTAACACTTGGCATCAATTTTTCCCCAACCAGATCAACTTTGGCTTAATGAAGGTTGATAGAAAGGACCTATCTGAAACAAACTCGAAACTTAAAGGACCTATTTGAAACCTTAGAAATTTAAAGGATTTATCTGAAACAAACTCGAAACTTAAAGGACCTATCTTAACATTTGAAATTTAAAGGATCTATCTGAAACAAACATGAAACTTAAAGGACCCGGAAGATATTTGGCCTATTCGATACATAAAGTCATAAACTCGTGCGGCTGCATTAGTGGAAAACGAATACCCGCCGCCGAGCAAAGGAACTGTGATTCTGGGAACACATCAAACAAACGAATGAATCATTCATCCAACTGTAATTACCTTCATTAGTTACATACCTACAGCAGATACAACATAGATGCGCGTAGCAGTTAGAGCAAAATGTTTACTCACTACTCATCATTTCAGCTTCATCATTCACCCTCCAATTTCCCAATTCTTCAAAACCAACCATGTCCTCCACTACCAAATTCCCAAGCTCATTCACTCTCAATTCCACTCCAATACCCACGTGGCATTTGAAACCGTTACAACAAATTCAAATTCCCTCATTTCCACATACTCACGCCAAGGCTTATACCTCAAAGTTCTTCAAACTTACACTTCATTGATAAACTCATCTCAACAACCAAACCAATCAACATTCTCAACAACATTATCATCATGTACAAAACTCGAAAACCTCGAATTCGGAAAATTACTTCATACCTCCATTATAAAAAACGGATTCGAATCTGATCCAGTAATCGCATGCCACCTCATTCATTTCTACGCGAAATGCAAATGTTTGAGCTCAGCTCGAACATTATTCGATTCTGTGTCGAGGTTACATACCCTCGACACAGCTACATTAACTGCTTTAATTGGCGGTTATGTTCGTGTTGGTTTGAACGATGACGCACTCCAACTGTTTGATGAAATGCGGAGTAGTTTTGTTTTGGATGAGTTGGTGATTGTGACGGTTTTGAATGCGTCTGTGAATTTAGGGAAGTTGGATTACGCTTGTAAATTGTTTGATGAGATGGATGGTTGTAGTAATGTTGTTGCGTGGAATGTTATGATTTCTGCTCATGGTAAGAGAGGTTATTATAAGGAGGCGGTTGAATTTTATCGCAAAATGAGGATGAATGGTGTGATATCTTCGAGGTCTACATTGGCGAGTATTTTGAGTGCGGTTGCTGGTTTGGGTGATTTAGGGAGTGGTTTGTTGGTTCATGGTGAAGCGGTTAAATTAGGGTTTGAGTCGAGTGTTTATGTGGCGAGTTCGTTGATTAATATGTATGGGAAATGTGACATGTTGTATGATGCAAAGAAAGTGTTTGATGTTGTGTGTGATAGAAATGTTGTTATGTGGAATACAATTCTTGGAGTTTATGCACAGAATGGTAGTTTAAGTGATGTTATGGAGTTGTTCTCTGAGATGATGGGGTGTGGAAATGACCCGGATGAGTTTACGTACTCTAGCATTTTGAATTCATGTGCGTGCTTCGAATTCTTAGATATCGGTCGTCAGTTGCATTCAACTATTATCAAGAAAAGGTTTACGGATAACTTATGTGTGAACAATGCGTTGGTAGATATGTATGCTAAGGCTGGGGCTTTGAAGGAAGCACGAAAACAATTTGAGCGCATGAAATATCGAGATAATATTTCGTGGAATGCCATTCTTGTTGGATACGTACAAGAAGAGGAAACTGAAGCTTTCAACATGTTTCGGAGAATGAATCAGCATGGCGTAGTACCGGACGAGGTATGCATGGCCAGTATTCTCAGTGCTTGTGGAAATATTAAGGTACTAGAAGCAGGACTGCAGTTCCATGGCCTTTCAGTTAAGTTGGGTTTAGACACAAACCTTTTCGCTGGAAGTTCTCTTATTGACATGTATTCCAAGTGTGGGGAAATTGAAGATGCGCGTAAAGTTTATTCTTGCATGCCCGAGTGGAGTGTGGTCTCAATGAATGCTCTGATTGCAGGATATGCTATAAAAGATACAAAAGAAGCAATTAATCTTCTGCATGAGATGCAGATATTGGGATTGAAGCCATCTGAAATCACATTTGCCTCCCTCATAGATTGTTGTAAGGAGTCTCCTAAGGTGATTTTAGGGATGCAGATTCATTGTGCTATATTAAAGAGTGGTCTTTTATGTGGTAGTGAATTCTTAGGTACCTCTTTGTTGGGCATGTATATGGATTCACAGATGTTAGCCGAAGCAAACATTCTTTTCTCGGAATTATCTAACCTTAAGAGCATTGTACTGTGGACAGCTTTAATATCTGGACATACTCAAAATGATTGCAGTGATCAGGCCTTAAACTTGTATCGAGAAATGCGTGACAACAATATCTTACCAGACCAAGCAACATTTGTTACCGTTCTGCGAGCCTGTGCACTCTTATCCTCGCTGCAAGACGGTCAAGAGATACATTCTCTGATTTTCCATACTGGTTTTGACTTAGATGAATTAACCAGCAGTGCCCTTGTAGATATGTATGCTAAATGTGGAGATGTAAAAAGTTCTGCAAAAGTTTTCAAAGAATTGCCTATAAAAAAAGATGTGATTTCTTGGAATTCAATGATTGTTGGGTTTGCGAAAAATGGTTATGCGGAAAGGGCATTGAAGGTCTTTGATGAGATGACTTTATCATCTGTTTCACCGGATGATGTCACATTCCTTGGAGTGCTCACTGCCTGTAGTCATAGAGGGCTGGTTTCTGAGGGTCGACAAATTTTTGACAACATGATAAACTATTACGGCATTCAGCCAAGAGTAGATCACTACGCTTGCATGGTTGATCTACTTGGTCGATGTGGTTTTCTTGAAGAAGCTGAAGAGTTCATTGACAAACTAGATGTTGAACCCAATGCAATGATTTGGGCTAATTTATTGGGTGCTTGCAGTATACATGGAGATGAAAAAAGGGGACTGAGAGCGGCTGAGAAACTTATCGAGTTAGAACCGCAAAATTCTTCTCCATATGTACTACTTTCTAATATGCATGCTGGATCAGGACATTGGGGTGAAGCTAAATCTCTAAGGAGAACAATGGTGCAGAATGAAGTCCAAAAAACGCCCGGGTGTAGCTGGATTGTAGTTGACAAAACGAAAAACTTGTTTGTCGCCAGCGATATGTCACATCCTAGTTCTGATGAAATTTCACATGCTTTGAAGCACCTGGCAGCACTAATGAGAGACAACAGATTGCAGGAAGATGGAATTTCACAGGCCAGTTAAATTTAGTTGCTCAAAGGAATGGGAAAAGAGAGAAAAGATGGAAATAACTCTTCTTTATGTTATTTTTAAAGTGTTTCTTGTTTGTGGAAAGGAAAAGAAAAGAAATGAATAACCATTTACAAAGGTTGAATAGAGTGTATTCTTATAGTTTTTTTTTTGTAAATAGGTAGACATCATTTACATTATGTGATGCTTATTTGAACAGGAGATTCTGTTTCATCTTTGCTTGGACTGGTTTCTTTCAGCCTCCTGAGGTCAGCTGCTTTAATTTTTGATTTTTAATATCATTTTTTTTGGTTACTCTTCTCTTATATGGTTAATATCATATGATTTTTAATATCATTTGATATCAATGGCTGGCTTTAATTATGAATTATCTTTGAAGCTTTACATTTTGATATTTATCATTGGTTGATATGATGCTATATGATATATTTACTATTTTTATTGTCTCTGAAATGCCTTCATTTACAACAAATTCAAATTCCCTCGTTGCCACATACTCACGCCAAAACTAGTTCCAAAAAGTTCTTCAAAATTACAACCCCTCATTGTTCCAACTTGAATTATTTCGAACAATTTGTTATTTGGCAGAGCTCATCAACCATTTGAGTAGAGTCAATTGATTTCAATAGAATTTTTTTTTACATTAAAATATTTTATGAAAAATTCTAGTCTCTTTTATTTTTTTGGACAAGAATGAAAAGTTATACTACCTCTGTCCCTAATTATAAGACTTTTTAAGAAAAAAATTGTCCCTTTTTATAATACCCCTTTGGTATTTTCATTTATTTACCAACATACACTTTTTTATTTTGCATCTTTTTTTTTTTAATCAACAATAAATATTATGTTGAAAACATAAATTAACTCTCTCTTAAGGATAAAATTGTAAAAACAATAATAATTATATACAAATTTAATACTACAACCAACTTTCTTGATCTCTGTAATTTTTGCAAAAAACTCCTATATTTAGGGACAGAGGTGGTAGTTAATAGACAAAGCTAAAAGTATTGTACTTAGCATGTATTCCTTGATCTCAAATATAAGCCAAGATTACTTTATTTCGGATACATTGAATAATCGATGTATCGTTTACAATATAGATCTGATATATTAATTAAGGGGGCTGCTAACTTACACCCACCTAAAAGGTGCAAGTTAGCAACCTACACCCACTTGATTATTTACACTCATTTTTATAAGTATTATTAAGATGCAAGTTAGCAACCTTCACTAATTTACATCCACTTTCATCATTCCAAATATTATTTCCTTAAAAGTTTGTCTTTATTACATGTTTTGTACCTTAAGTATGTCATTGTCTTTTTTGTTTCTTTTTTTAAGGATCTTTTTTAAGCTAGTTACAAAATTGTCCTTCTATTTAAAATTAATTAGAATATAAACAAAAAGGTGTTTTAGTAAATTATAAGTGGGTGCAGCTTGCTAACTTACACCTTAGTGTTTTTAGGTGGGTGTAAGTTAGCAGCCCCATTAATTAAACAATAAATATACAAAATGAATATTTGTTTATAATTGAGATCAAAGTGAATATAAATTTGTATTCAAACGAATTAAACTTTCACTAAACAAAACATTGTGCTTATTTAGCATGCATAATTTTTATACGCAATGCTATTGGAACGCACCGTTTTGATAATAATGAGACACCTACATTTTTCAACTCAAATTTTGTGCTACAAAAATTCTCATCTATATTAAAAAAAAGTTCATTTTTACAAAACTTAAAAATAAAAAGAAAAGGTGACAACAAAAACATTTTTCACCGTATAAATATGTTGAATGGTGTAGGTTATCTAAATGGTGTGTTCCAATAGTTATATTTTTTCAATTTTGCTTTACGACCACTTAAACTTTTCTTAAAACAAACGGAATCCACAATCTAATTCATCAATAAAAATTGATAGCATTTTATATAACATGATAATAATGTAGACAATAAAATGTATAAATATTTTTTTTTAACACTTTAGAAAAATATATCTCATATAATTTCAGTAATACAAACATGCACTCCCATTAGATAATAGACTATTTTGTTGGAAGAAGCAGTCAAACAATATGTGTGGAATTTGTACGTAACTATAGGAGTTAGTTTCCAGAAATAGTGAGTTCTAATTATTTTACGGAGTTTTGATTGCATGAATTTCGTATCTCAAATAACTCTTGTTGAATGTTGTTATAATATATACAACCATAACATTTTTTACTTTTTATGTTCTTGAGCCATTCCTTGTGAGCTTGGTATTCCATTACACATTTGCCTCTTGCTAAGGTTTGTTTATCTTTTGTTTTTCTTTCTCTTTTGCCATATTTGCTTCACTTTTATTGAATGCATGCATATATTGCAACATTTCTATATACTTCAATGTTAAATTTTGATACCGTCAAAAAAATACAATCAATCATATGTGTGACTTTAGATGTAATTATGATCAACGCCGAACTTTAAAAGGTGGATGTTTCATATAAATTGCAACATTTATATATATTCTTCAATGTTAATGTTGAACGTTTTTTTTTTTTTTTTGAGGGATGTTAACGTTGAACGTTAAAACGTGTATATTTCATATATATTGCGACATTTACAATTTACATATATGTTCAATGTTTAATTTTGATATTGTCAAACAAGTGCAATCAAATATATATTTTAGAAGTAATTTTGATTAATGTTAAATATTTTTTAAGAATCTGAGAATTATGATAGATTAACTTTGCAAAAAAGTATTTACATGGATAATGTACATGAATAAAATCCAACTTCAATACTAATGTCTAGGGAAGACTAAATTTATTTATTAGTATATATGCATTTGGTTAGTGGTTCCCTCGATGAGTGTGTATAGAAAAATATATGTTGAGAGAAGTCAAGTCGTTATATTGATTATAGTTATCTTAAGAGATTAGTCTCTGCAATTACATATTATGAATATGATATCGTTACAACCAACACGCGTTGGCTCAATTGGTAAGGAACGGGTCACTTCCTTGCAGAAGGTTGTGTGTTCGATTCCCTCTGCCGATGTGAGGGCAGTGTTGGTGGATGATCTGTAAGTACCTCTATAAGTGCCCTTTGGGCCCGGAGGCATGCCCTGACCCTGGTGGTGACCGGAGCCGAACCCACCTAAATTTTTTGTAACCAAAAAAAAAAAATGATATCGTTACAAACTAGATGGCCTTCATTATAATCAAATAAAAAGAAGTTTATTTCAATGATTTTCGAAACTCCAAAGTGAAAAACTAATTGCATATTTGTGGATGTCTTGCATAACAGGAAAACCGATATATAATAACTTGAACTGCACACCACAAGAAAATAGAGGATGGCAGACTTGGAAAACATGCTTCTAGAGGCAGCAGGTGTGACAAAGCGACAAAAGCTTCGAAACACGAGACAGACACACGAGGATGCATCATTATCTGATAATGAAAGTGATTCCAAAGAGGAAGATTCCGATAAAGGTGTTGGTAATGGAAACAAAAGGCCAAAAACAATCACATCTCAAGTTCCATTGAAGAAGAGGTTAGAATTGGAAACTACCAAAAGAGGTAGCAATGAAGACAAAAACAAAGGAGAAGGAATCGAATTGACGGATCGTGAAGATGGTGTTAGAGAAGATGATAGCAGTGAAGAATCTGAGGGTATTGGTAGTGATCTTTACAAGAATGAAGATGACAAAAAAAGGCATGCTAAGATGACAGAACTCGAAAGAGAAATGATTTTATCTGAAAGAGCAACCAAAAAAGGCGATAAAGAGCTAAAAGAGAAAATGATCATGAGAATGAAGAGAGAAAACAATAATTCATCTGCAAGAGCTTCTAGTTCTAATAATCAATCATCACCTCTTCCTTCGTCTACCAAGATTCGTTCTTCAGCTAGACATGCCGAGAAAACAGCTGCAAAAGGCGATGCCTTAAGCGAATTGCGCGCGAAAAGAATGAAGCAACAAATCACAGACAATCATGGAAAATCAGAAGTGAAGAAAAAGAAGACAGAAACATTGGACACTAGTCCAAGTAGCTCAAGTGAAAGTGAGTGTGTTGTGAGATCTGAAAGTGAAAAAGAATCTTCTTCTGATGATGGCGAATTAGTTGACAGGGATGATGATAAGAACATGGATGAATTAGATAAACCATCATTTGAAGATATCAAAGAAATTACCATAAAGAGGTCAAGGCTTGTGAAATGGTTGAATGAACCATTTTTTGAGGAACTAGTAGTTGGTTGTTTCGTCCGAGTTGGTATAGGAAAATCGGAAAATGTACCTGTTTATAGACTCTGCATGGTTCAAAAAGTTGATTGCGGTGATCCAAATAAACACTACAAAGTAGAAAATAAAGTGACTCATAAGTACTTAGTTTGTGTTTGGGGAAGTGAAAATTCTGCTAAAAAAATTCAAGTTGCTGTAGTTTCTGAATCTGCACCATTAGAGAAAGAGTTCAAATATTGGATTAGAGAAGTTGAGAGAACATGTAGCTATATGCCAGGTAAGGTAAATATAATGGAAAAGAAGGAAGCTATAAAAAGAACAAACACATATGTTTACTCGGCTGCTACGGTGAAACAAATGTTGGAGGAGAAAAAAACTGCACCCTCTAGGCCATTGAATGTTGCAGTCGAAAAGGATCGGTTGAAGAGGCAGTTTGAATTAGCGGAAAGTAAAAACGACGAGGCATGGATGGAGAGGATACAAACAAAGTTGACGGAATTGAAAGCACTGCGTCGTGCGAGAGAGAACGATGTTAAGGCTATTCGGCTTGAAGAGATTAACAGAAAGAATCGCATTGAGAATTATAAAATCTTGTCTGAGCATAGAAATATGATGAATGCGAATTTGAAAGCGGGAGAAGAAGGGTATGATCCTTTTTCTAGAAGTTGGACAAGGTCAAGAAACTACTACAAAGAATATCAAGGTAAAGAAGAAAAGGACGATAAAATAGTTGGTGTCGAGGCTACAAAAGAATCATTGAAAGAAGCTGCTAATGCAGGAAAGTTAACTGATACTATTGCTCCTGTGGATGTTGAAACAGAATCAAATATGTTGCATGATTTTAAGTTGGAAATTTCATTGGCTGAACTTCAGAAATTTGGTAGTGGAGAAGAACAAAGAAGAAATGCGTTTTTTGCAAGGAAACAAAAAATTGAAGCAACAATTGGTTATCAAGTACCTGAAAATGATGGGAGAAAACATCATCTTACATTAACTATTAGTGACTATAAGAGAAGAATGGGGCTTCTTTGACTAAGAAGTTTTATGCTAATGCAACTAATTATTAGTGGCAATTTAATTTCATTATTTTACTAGACTGTTTGTAAAATCAGCATTGCTATTCATCACGACATGCTTTGTCCCGACGCTTTCCCGAACAGTACAATGCCACAATAAAAGGGAGGGCCCACAATACATGGGAGGGTATTCTTGTAATTAAGGGAAAAACATTTAGTTGAAATAAGCTTGTCGGGACTATTTCGGGAACAAGCTTGTCGGGACATGCAGCATTATTCTTGTAAAATTTACATTTAGTAGTAAATTTGCAAAAATAAAATTTATTAATTTAGCGGTCCACCTGCCACCTATGCTACAAGTGAGAACTCTAATTTTCATTCCTTGTTTGAATTGTCAAATCTCTTACTCATACTCAATCAAATGCATCAGCTCTTACAAGTACCTTAAGCGCGAAGGCTTGAATTTGTGTTTATGTATTATCATAAAGTTTTTCTCTATAAGCTACTGGTAGGTATTTTTCATTGAGTCAAATATAAACAAATACAATTGAAAAAGAAAAAAAAAATTATGGATGAGTATCATCGAAAATTTGAAAGCAATTTTAGAGAAATAATATTTTGACATCAAATAATGTATGTTAAATACGGTGTCAACTAATTGTGTGTATTTTTTGAATATTGAATGTATAGGAGATAAAAAGGCCAATTCTATGATGACATGTGGACTGAACGTCCACCGCATTGAAGCACAATGCTTGGAGGAACACGCCAACATCAATGCACCATGTCACATTCAAGCACGCCTCCACGCGACGATCACCATACACGTGTCCTCTAACCGCTCCTTAATCACACGCCGCAAAATTCGGAGACGATTATCCTCACGCACGCCTATATAAGGGTGACTTAGCTTCACCCTCAAGGTATGATTTACTTTTCACCACACTTTTTACACACTCTTTCTCAATTCCATTATTGACTTGAGTGTTGGAGTGTTAATGTGCCCGCAAGCACCTTTCGTTACACCGCGAAGATTCATCACCATCGTACCGGAGCACTTTCCGCCACCGTTGCCTCTCATCCATCCTCACCGGATAGATCAGGTAGGGAGAGAGATAAAGGTAAATACATACTATGTCACATATTGGGATTTGGGTGTCATTATTTTCATGCACTTCGTTTTATTCTTCGCATCAATCAAATGATCAGGGTTAATTGGATGTTATATGCAATTCTTGAATCAGATAGGACTAGAATAATGACAAAGCTCTCTCAACAGATTACATTTTGATGTTGTTGCTCTAAGCTCCAAGGGGATGAATCTTGAGTCAAATAGAACTACAATAATGACAAAGATCTCTCAACAGATTAAATTTGATGTTGTAGCTTCTAAGTCCCAAGGGGTTGAATTTGAGACTTCTAACAAAGTTTAAAGACACTCATGTTATCACATCTGATCTAATTTACACTCGAAGATGGTTTGCATTTTA
Source organism: Medicago sativa (assembly GCF_051527215.1). Taxonomy (NCBI): domain Eukaryota; kingdom Viridiplantae; phylum Streptophyta; class Magnoliopsida; order Fabales; family Fabaceae; genus Medicago; species Medicago sativa. The sequence goes on along the minus strand of NC_140752.1, from coordinate 29,879,103 downwards.
TTTGTATATGTAGATGAAGCGACAATCACAATTATAAATTCACACACACAAATTAAAAGATTCCTATGTTCGACCCAAGATTCATCTCCATAGTATGAGTTTTGCTACATAGCTTTTGTTATCTTCTCTTTTGTTGTTCTTTATTTTGGTCCTATGACCTTTGTAGCTCCTTGAATTCTATACTTGCACACCTTGTGGCGGACATAATTCTATGTCAGTTGTAATATATCTCATTTTAACTTCTTAAAAAAAAATGTTTTTTTAAATTCTTTTTTATAAAGGTAAATGCATAAAGAAATTTCTTATCCTACCATATTGATTTTATAGGATAAAATTTTCATTAATGGATTTAGGATAAAGATATGACTTTTGCTTCAGCGGTTTAGTTAGACTTTAGAGCTTGTCCATGCGACTATCCTTTATATTTTTAATTCAATAATCAATAGACGATTTCCTATTGTATACGTATGTTATTAAATTTTATGCTATAAATATGAGACTTAAGTTTCATCAGTTTTACCAAAAACAACAAAATGGCTTTAAAGGTTGCAACTATCCTTCTTGTCTTCGTTTGTGGTAAATCTTGCACTCACTTCTCTTTCTTTCAACACAATGTTTTTGTTTCTTTTAGCCATTTATGGTAAACTTTGTTTAGATATAGACATATGTTGCACTAAATTTAGATTAACATTAAGACTAACTTGCTAATTATTCCCCTAAACTTAATGCATACATCTCGAGTTTATGTGATATACTTTATTTAAGATGTGGTCAAATTTTTTAAGGGACTACAAATTTGATTATGAAGTTTATTCTGTGTAAGTTTCTAAATAAGGTTAAACAACTATAACTAAACCGGTGCACTGTCCCCGTGAGCATATCTCCGTTGGCAGGGACATGCATTGTTATATGCAAGGGTCGGGGTTCGAACCCCGGACACCCCACTTATTCACTTTGAAAAAGGTGAATTCTAACCACTAGTCTACCTGACAAAAAAAACTAAACCGGTGCACTGTTTCTAAATAACAATCCTTCTTAGAAAGTGGGTACAGTTTTTTCGCTATTCTTAAATAATAATTTTGCATAAAAAAAAAAACTTAAAAAAGTTTTTGCTTGGCATAAATATGATATGTTTAACTAAATATGCTTCTTTTAAAAAAAGGTCTTATTATTAAGTAATTAAGGTTATATAACATAAACAGAAACTCAAGATAGGCTGGATCATTAACTTCATACCTAATTAAGTTGGACACAATTGGTTCTCTTACGTACTTCCCTTGTTCTTCAATATATGTGCTGAAGATGAAACCTATACAATATTCAACAACAACAAAAAAATAATAGTTTTTTTTTTGAAAGAAAAATATAAAAATATTTGAAAGCTATACTTCTGTGAGATTGCTCATTTGAGTAATTTTTTCTTTCTGAAAATAAAAATAAATTGATCAAATAAAAAAAGTAATCTAATTTTCTTGTTTATGATCCAGGTGCAATTCTTTTAGGAGGCAACCTGAAAAATGTCGATGCACAAAAAATTTGCCCACAATTTTGCTATGATTCAGTTGCATACATGACTTGCCCTTATACAGGTGATAAACACCTCGATCCAGCATGCAATTGTTGCATTGCATCAACTGGATGTGTACTTTATGAAGCAGATGGAACTCGTATTTGTACTGCTGATTGAAATATGGTTGTGATGTGAATGTCTATTCACATACATAACTATTAACTACGTAGCACTTTTCTGAATTTCAATAAATATGTTGTAATATGTGTGATAAAAAAAATTGTAATCATTTGAAAGCATATGGAACTCCTATTTGTATGTAATATGGATATGGATATGGATGGATGTGATGTGAATGTGCATTCACATACACAAAGATCACTTCTGAATTTCAATAATTATGTTGTAATATGTGTGATAAAAAATTATAATAAATTGTATTTATGAAAATACAACAACTCTAGGCTTTAATTTCATGCTTTATGTCTTCAATATTATCATTTTTATTTTGTAAAAAAAATGTCTCTAATAATTCATTGTGTTTTGAGTCCAATATTGGATACAAAACCTCAATTTCAAGGTCTTTGAACATAGCTCGGTTAATAGTTAAGCTAGAGTATGTTGGTGTTGAGGTTTCAACCTTTGATTTTTCACTTATCTCCTTCAAAGAATGAATTTCTAACCACTATAGTGTTAAAAAAGAAATTCACGGAACAATCTCAACCGGAAAAAAAAGTACATAGACCAAACCGACAATGTCTAAAACAAATATTACTCTTTATTTATTTCGTTTTCCAACTAGTATAGCGAAAATACTATTTTCATTACATAATTAATTGTTTCAAATTAATACAATAAAAAATCGATTTTTCTATTCACACCCCATATATTTGTGGTTACACCCAAATTTTCTTAAAAGTTTATAATAATACCAAAATTGTCCTTTTATAAATTCTCTTAAAACTGATTTCATTCATTGTCACTTTAAAATTTCACCCTCTTTCACCCACAAACGATCAAACAATTCTGATGTTCAGTCAATATCTGTGGAAGATTAAAGAGTGAATCAAAACATCTTTCATCCATACTCGATTGCATATAAGTAAATGAATTTATTCTTATTGTCCTTTTATAAATTCTCTTAAAACCTTGATTTCATTCATTGTCACTTTAAAATTTCACCCTCTTTCACCCACAAACGATCAAACAATTCTGATGTTCAGTCAATATCTGTGGAAGATTAAAGAGTGAATCAAAACATCTTTCATCCATACTCGATTGCATATAAGTAAATGAATTTATTCTTTTTTTCAATAATGTTAGTTTCAAAAAAATTCTTCTTGTTCAACTGCATTGTACGATGGTTTCAATTTACATTATTGAGATTAACTTATATTCAGTTTGAGTAGGTCCATGTAAACTTAGTTTACATGACCTACTTAAACTGAGTTAAGTATGTACACTTAAACTCGGTTTACATGACCTTCTTAAACTAAGTTTACATGACCTACTTAAACTGAGTTTAAGATTAAATTAGTAGAATCAAGTCTTCTCCATTGTTAACCCATGACAAGAAAAACACAAATTGAACCCATAAAAGCTTAGAATGAGGGAACCCATGACAAGAAAAACATAATCGATCGTAGAACACAACTTGGTAATCTTATTTACTTCGAATTTTCTTTGAAATCTTGCATAGAAGGGATAAATCTGCTTGAAGAAGGAAAGACAGAAGAGGGGTTTTGGGGTGTAACCAAGAAAGAAGGAAGAGGCTTTTTGAAAATGAAATTTTATGCAAGGGTAATTTTGTCATTCCAGGGTGTAACCAGGATTACACAGGGTGTAATTAGAAAAACTCTAAAAAATCATCATTCAAACATAATATCTACTTTTTAATTTAAAAAATATCTAAAAGTATTCCAATTATAATTATATAGTAGAGATCAATTTCTATGGAATGAACTTTTAGCCATACATTCATTTAAATTACATCATATTTGCAAGACTCATAGAATATGGTAACTAAAGTTAGCACACCGTCGAAAAACAATTCGATCGATTTCTCATGGACATGGAAGACAATGGTAGGGCAGGGGAGAATGGATTGAGGTGAGACCACGCTGTTGAGAAGCAATTCGATCGATTTCTCATGGACATGGAAGACAACAACATGGCAGGGGAGAATGGACTGAGGTGAGACCACGTCGTCGAAAAGCAATTCGATCAATTTCTCATGGACATGGATGACAACGACATTTCAGTCGGCATGGAGGTTTCATGTCCAATTATTGAATAGATTCACAACAACAGGAAAGGGATAGGAGGTTAGGAAGAATCAATAGAGGCTTAGGGTTTTCCCTAGTGCAAAACGCGATGAGTATAATGTAGTCAAAATCGTTCATCGTGCTAGGGCTTCAACTTTTAGGGGGTGATCACGAACACATAAGGCTTTTTACTTTTTGAGGGTAGTTGTTTTTTTTAGCTTTTTACTTTTTGAGGGAAGTTGTTGTTACCCCTGTCCCTACCAGTGCACTTGAGTGTGTATCAGTTTGTCTCGTGTTCGAGTACGTCATCTTTTGAACAAAGTATTACTCAAATTTTTGTCACTTTACTTTTGAGTATTGACTAATGAACAATTTAGTAATGTTAGTTTGTGATATATTGTGCTAGAACATTGAACACATATATGAATCTAGTTTGTATAATTTTGTTTCTAACAATGAGCATTTGTTTACTCTTGAATTATTATTCATTTTTATTTGAGTCTAACATATATTATTGAAAATAAATTTTACGGATTTGAATTTATCTCAAACTCATTAAAAAAATATTAAGTTTGTGGCAAATCTGTAAAAAAAAATAAGCTTATAAACTCGTCCGAAAATAAGGGTTTGCTTAATTCCGTCCGGAAATCGTTGGAAAATTTAACTTAAAACTGTTTGAAAATCGTATGAAGTTTTAATTGAATTCCATCCGAATTGTGTAGGAAAAGTTTAACTTCATTCCGTTCGAAAGTCGTAGGAAATTAAACTTAATTTCGTCCAAAATTCGTTGGAAGTTTAGTCCAATATCCCACAAACTTAAATTTTAGAGTTTGTGTGAAAACCGTACGATATCCGTCTGAAATATATTTGGGATGGAATTTGGGACGGAACTATGATTTACGCCGCGGCTTTTTCGGACAATGCCCTGTCTGTTCGAATATCGTCCTAAAACATATTTTCTTCCGAACTCCGTGGGAAATGTCCGTAAATTTCGTCCCAAAACCGTACGAAATTCAGTTTGAAAATGACCTTTTTTTTAGTAGTGTCGGGTTTGCTCGATATGTCTACAAAATTGATAAAGCTTTAAATAATGTCTATTTTGGTCATTATAGAATGCTTATGAATGTGGCTTGGTATGATAGGTTTGATAAGCATGTTAGAGGGAACAAGGGAGGAGATAGTGATAGGTGATAAGAAGTCAATTGTGGTGGGAAAGGATGTGACGTATGCAACCTTAGTTTCCAATAAGGTTAAGATGGATATTATGAGAGAGGAGTGGGAGGGATGCACAAACTTGTGAAGGTTTTACTGAAAAATACGAAATGATGTTTGTGTTCCGGTGTTACAACATACTATTTCAGATGTGGGGTTTACGGAATTTATGGTTGTCCCAATGAGACGGGATAATAGTTTTTTGTATCACAAGGCTAACATGGAGGAGATGTCTGTTTTCAACGAAGAAGCAGTTTTTTTGGTAATTTTTTTTATAATTGTTGTGAAAAAAATAAATGTGGTGGAAGATTTTTGAATTGATGGGAAAAAATCACTAGTACAAAAAACACTTTTTAAGTGGGGTGAAAAAGACTTTTTAAGTGGGTTGGGGATCCCACTTATAGGTGGCCGACTTAATAACTATTTTGATTTTAAGTCAGAGGAATCATTCGACTTAAAAACATTTTATTAAGTTAGGTCACCCCACTTAAAATATGTTTATTAAGTCTGGTCACCCACTTAAAATATGTTTATTAAGTCGAGTTTTCCCACTTAAAAAGGCTCAAAAAGGATAAAAAAAAATCACAGTATTTAAGTCTATGATGTGATCCCACTTAATAACCTGTTTAAATTTTTTTTTTAGTATCAATTACCATTGTATATATGATTATAATTTTGAATTTAACAAATTAATCTACAATTTCATACACGACCACTAATATAAAATATCACTAGATCAAATTTCATACCATACGGTAAACAAATTCAAAGTTACAAAATCATTCATTAATACCAGAAATCTAAGACGTAAGCTGATAATTGATTGTCATTATTCCAAAGCATGTTCATTGGTAGACATATAAATTACATCAAAGTCTTTCAAGAATCAAACTTGCACAACATTCTCGAATATTCATAATTTCATCATCAGTCAACGGGTTTTGGTCTCCAAAAACCTGAAGAAAAAAAAAACAATTATAATATCATATTAACTTACTAAATAAAAAAAAACATTAATTATAATTTTTAACTTAATGTGGGAGTCTCCCATGTTGGCTTTCTCGGATTTCTCAAACCACTCATCTTATTATACCCCGCAATAGCACTACAATATAAAAATGTTTGACCCAAAGAGCAACTTGGGAATAACCCAAAGAGTAAAGAGCCTTCACTAGAACAAAATACATCATAATTAAATGAGAAATGATATTTTGACATCCAATTTTCAACAACTTTTAGGGACAACTCTCTTTCATACTCTCATTACACTTTTATTCTCTCTCTTCCTTTTTCTCTCTCTATTGTCATTGTCGAATAAGAATAGAGGAAAAAGGTTGCCCCTAAAAGTTGTTGAAAATCGGATGTCAAAATATCATTCCTCTAATTAAATTTCATAAATTGAATTATTAACTCGTTAAAATGTTTGACCCTCTCAGAAATAACAACAGAACCATCAGAGCTGCAATACCCCAGAAAAGGCCAATCTGTTCATAATGTTCCTGTTCAAACATAACCAACATGTGGGCCATTAATACTAGCATTACACTCACACATAAGAGCTTAATTTATTAATAAAACCATGTAGTAAATTATAAAGAATAGAGATATAAATTATAATTAAGCACATCAGATTGCTAATAGCATTACATTTTTTTTTTTTTTTGAAAGATGCTAATAGCATTACATTGAAATTTGAATGACACGATTAGCGTAGGTACTGGATAAACAAGCAATCTTACATTCGATTATTTCTTATAGAGATAGCTTTATACATAAGAGAACAAAGCATTCATTTAACATAAGATTTTGAAATGGAATTTTAGTTAGTGAAGAAACTCAAAAAAATTAATAAAGTGAAGGAAAGAGATATTGCACTTACATTTAAGACAAAGTACATACTGTGAAAATGATTTTTTAATAATATTGGTCAAACCATTTTTGAACAAAGCTTAAACAGATTCATCTATTGTAGCAAATTTAAAAATACAGTTTAAAATATAACAATGAAATAATCGAATGAGAAAGAATTTCACTAACCTGAACACAAGCATGCAGAGTATCGACAAAATCCAATGAGAAATCGATCAAATTCAGTGACAATCGACCAAATCCTTCTCTGCAAATCATGTAACTTCTATCAAATTCCTGAAATGTAGGTCAATAGCATGTGAGGCACGTCAACATCAGGTGTGGCATAAGTAAAGTTCCACATTAGAATTGAGAACAGTCAAGGCCTATCTCAACCCAAACTTAGCTCAAGGGAAGAGGATTAATGAAGCCATTATAGGAGGGAGTATTAGTACAATATGTGATCTTAACAATGTTGATAAAATGCAGTTGAAATTCTCGTTGTCTTGAAGTAGGAAAACCTTGTTGGTGGCGCACCAACTTGCATAGCTAAGTTAATGCCTACTACAAACTATGCTTAAGAGCCTAAAGGATTGCAAAACCAAAACTTAGTACTGATCATTGAAAATATGAAAAGGCACCAAAATATCAATTACAATTAAAATTTGTCGCACGTGCTAGGATAATTTGGTTTGTAACTTATACATCTGCTACATAAGTGATGCTAGTGATATGTAATTTGTTTAGCACATGACTTAGGAACACATTCAAAAGCTATTTTAGCATAAGCTGTTATAAACTAGTCAATTAAGCCCTTTAGCATAAGTGTTTATCGTGTAAGTGCTTATGTATAAGCTATTTTTGTAACAAAATATAAGCTCTCCTAAAGAATTTATGGAAATAAGCTGAAAATATAGCTTGCAGACATGTTATAAGTTGTTTTCATAAGCTCTGACAAACACTCTCGTAAGTGTTTATGCCAATAGATAAGCTCATATAAATCAATCCAACTGACCCTAAGTCTAACAACTAATTAACAAAGAAAAACTAGAAAAATTATAGACAAAAGAAAACATGAAGCAATTTGAAATGCTTACCCTTTCACAACCATCTACAGTCAATTTGGTCAAATTTTGAAAGCAAGAATGAGCTAAAAGTTGGTCATCCCGTATCCTCTGGACATTGATTGAGAAAAGTTTCAATGTCTCCAAACTTGAAAATTCAACCTGTCAACAGTTATGAAAGTTTCATTATCTGCACTATCAAAAAAAACTGTAGCAACATTTTTGAATTGTTGAATTAGAGAGAACAAATGCATATGGTGAAACCATGTGTTTCAACTAGATGATTAATGTAGTTCAAATATGCAGTTAATTACGATCATTGGATGGTTAGTGACTATAACAAGGTTTCGTAACTCACTAACCATGCATTAAACAAGTAACCACGATTTTGAACACCTAGAAGTTATATTTGAACACCTAGAAGTTTATGAGCTTCAAGACCATATTTAACTCATAAGTAATAACAGCTAGTCATCTACACCACTAAACCAATACATATCTCACCACCCTAACTAATATAAGATGCTAACTCTTTTAAAGTTTCAACTGAATCCCCTAAATAAAAATACAGCAAAATGAGAGAAAAAAAGAGTGTATCAATACAGAAGGTACACTCTACCTTTCACTAGTTCTGAAAACAGCTCCAGCATTCTCCAACAAAATTTTCAACAACTCCAACACCACAATCGGATGAATTGGAACAGTTGATGAATCTGCCTCCATTCTCCTAAAATGTAACATCAAAATTGAATAAATATCAAATCCCTAAAATGTAACATAAAAATTAAATCTGAAAAATCAAATCCCTAGTAGGTGAAAATCACAAATCATAAACATAAAATCCAAATCAAGAAATTATGAATACCAAAAAATAGAAAAAATTGGAATCCATAAATATATGTTACCAGAAAAGCGCTCTAGTCACCGATTCTTCAGTAAGTTCCCCTTCAACTCGCCTTTTCCGATTCTTCAGTAATCCATAAATATATTTATGGGTTCTCTTTCTATTTTCTTTTGAGAGATATCAGACAAAAAAATTATATTTGGGTGAGGTTAATAGCAAAGGCCAAAAAGTAAGGGGGCCCTTTCAATTTGTCAAGGGTTATGATATATTGCTCCTGGCAAATGCAAACCAGGGGATATGACAGGGTCTTACTCCTGGCAAATTTACCAGGGATTTCTGCCCCAGGGAAATATCCCTGTGAAAACAGCACTTTTTTGTAGTGTTCCAATCCCATAAAATTGACCGAAATCAGATGACTCGTGCAACAATTGATAGGAAATACGGCTGAATTCCTTTTCCAACCAAACCAAACAGTTGGAAATCATGAACTGTCCAGTTCAAAAAACAGAAAATAACTTGTTTAACCATGGCAAGACAATACGAACTTAAGGAAACGCGGCTTCGAGGTGGAGAAGACTGAGGGTACAAAAGACGGCATCGAGATAGAGAATACAGAGGGGAGCATCACGGCAAAAATAGAAAATGTTTTTTGAAACAACTTGGTAAGATTTAAGGACCAATTTGGTAGCTTTGGTCTTTTGACATAAACAACTTAATTAAGCACTTATAGTACATACACACATATAAACTATTTTAATACCATTGCTTTCCTATAAGCTCTAAGTGGTTTCATAGATTATCATGTAGAGTTCATGGAAATAAGGTGAAAACATCTCATGGACATGTCACAACTCACAAGCCTCACAAGTGCATAAGCCAGAGATAAGCTCAAATAGGTCTATCAAATTAAGGTTCCCATTTAGTTTTCTTCTCACAGACACACGAAAAAAGAAAAAAAACAACAGAAAAGGTTATCAATTTCAAAATCATAACCTCAATTCAGCAATACTAAGTGATCACTACCAGAATCCCCTATTTTGGTCCCATAATTCTATAACTTATTATAAAATAAATAAAACAAATTAAATAAAATAAAATAATAAAGATAAAAGAGAGATCATGTGAATAGTACATAAGTTAAACTATATCAAAATTCAATGGTTGAATGAAACAACAGACATAAAAATAATACCTGTTGTGTTGTGCAAAGAGATGACGGCAGAAAACGGTTTCACGGCGACAATGAGAGTTGACGGTCCGTGGTGAAAGTGACAAGAAAGGAGCTGAGAAGGGTTTTCCCAACGCTGGAGATCACATGAATCCCGTCAAAAACAGCTCTGCATTAATGTCACCTCTTTCAGTTCTAATTCCTACAAGTAACTGAATCCAATTAATTCAAAACATAATCAAACATTCAATATTATCAATTATCCAATTCAAAACCTTATACAGTAATCAGAACACTAAACGCAACAAACAGATCAAGTAAATTGCAATATTGAAATCAAAACCAATATAAGAAAAATTCTCAAATTTAAATCCTAACACTTCCATAATCACTTTCAAACAACAAAAAACTATTTAAAAATAAAATCAAACCCCAAACAAAAAATCAAACATTCATCAAAATTTTCCAATACCCAGATAACACTAAGTTCATACAATATTCAACAACAACTTAGTCATCGTGATTATGAAAGAAAAATCAATATAAAAAAATGAAACAAAAACTAGTGAGAAAAAAATTGAATGTGATAAAGCTATAAAAGATGTACCCTTGAAGTGAAAAAAGAGTAGAATCGAAGTTAGCTTTGCTCGATGGGTGTGACGGTGGTGAAGCTTCTAACAACGGTGGTGACGGAGAAGCACGGTAGTGATCGATGGGTTTGGCTGAGAATATTTGGTGAAATCAATGGGTTTGGCTGAGAAGCTGTGACGGTGGTGAAATCGAAGGGTTTCACGGTGGTGGAGATGGATGGGAAATTTGGGTTTCACGGTGGGCAAGGAGAAGCTGTGACGAAGGGTTTACGGTCAAATTTGGGAAAGAGAGAGAGAGAACTGAGATTGGTTTGGTTTGGCGCTGAATTGGTTTGGGAAAGAAAAAGAGAAAGAGAACTAAAGCGGGATAGATTTGGGTATCGAATTGGTTTGGAGCAGAATTTGTTTTTTTGGCACTTATGGTTTGGTTTGGCGCTGAATTCAGAGTTAAATTTATGGTAAATTTTGTATAGATATAGAAATATATTGCACTAAAAATATTGTATCCTAAATTACAAGCTTAAATTAACTTAAATTTATGTTCAGCTTGTAGCTTCATATCAATCACATAGCATCATATCAACCAATGATAACTATCAAAATGTAAAGCTTCAAAGACAATTCATAATTAAAACCATTCATTGATATCAACAAATGATAAAAATCAAAAAGTAAAGCACCTGACCTCACAAGCCTGAAAGAAACCGTCCAAGCAAAGATGAAACAGAATCTCCTGTTCAAAATTCAAATAAGTATCACATAATGTAAATAATGTGTTTAGTGTTTACCTATTTACAATAAAAAAGCTATAAGAATACATTCTATTCAACCTTTGCAAATGGTTATTAATTTCCTTTCTTTCCCTTTCCACAAACAATTAGAAACACTTCAAAAATAAAATAAAGCAGAGTTATTTTACATCTTTTCTCTCTGTTCCCATTGTTTTGAGCAACTAAATTTAACTGGCCTGTGAAATTCCATCTTCCTGCAATCTATTGTCTCTCATTAGTGCTGCCAGGTGCTTCAAAGCATGTGAAATTTCATCAGAACTAGGATGTGACATATCGCTGGCGACAAATAAGTTTGTCGTTTTGTCAACTACAATCCAGCTACACCCGGGCTTTTTTTGGACTTCATTCTGTACCATTGTTCTCCTTAGAGATTTAGCTTCATCCCAATGTCCTGATCCAGCATGCATATTATAAAGTTGTACATATGGAGAAGAATTTTGCGGTTCTAACTCGATAAGTTTCTCAGCCGCTCTCAGTCCCCTTTTTTCATCTCCATGTATACTGCAAGCACCCAATAAATTAGCCCAAATCATTGCATTGGGTTCCACATCTAGTTTGTCAATGAACTCTTCAGCTTCTTCAAGAAAACCACATCGACCAAGTAGATCAACCATGCAAGCGTAGTGATCTACTCTTGGCTGAATGCCGTAATAGGTTACCATGTTGTTGAAAATTTGCCGACCCTCAGAAACCAACCCTGTATGGCTACAGGCAGTGAGCACTCCAAGGAATGTGACATCATCCGGTGAAACAGGTGATAGAGTCATCTCATCAAAGACCTTCAATGCCCTTTCCGCATAACCATTTTTCGCAAACCCAACAATCATTGAATTCCAAGAAATCACATCTTTTTTTATAGGCAATTCTTCGAAAACTTTTGCAGCACTTTTTACATCTCCACATTTAGCATACATATCTACAAGGGCACTGCTGGTTAATTCATCTAAGTCAAAACCAGTATGGAAAATCAGAGAGTGTATCTCTTGACCGTCTTGCAGCGAGGATAAGAGCGCACAGGCTCGCAGAACGGTAACAAATGTTGCTTGGTCTGGTAAGATATTGTTGTCACGCATTTCTCGGTACAAGTTTAAGGCCTGATCACTGCAATCATTTTGAGTATGTCCAGATATTAAAGCTGTCCACAGTACAATGCTTTTAAGGTTAGATAACTCCGAGAAAAGAATGTTCGCTTCGGCCAACATTTGTGAATCCATATACATACCCAACAAAGAGGTACCTAAGAATTCGCTACCACATAAAAGGCCACTCTTTAATATAGCGCAATGAATCTGCATCCCTAAAATCACCTTAGGAGACTCCTTACAACAATCTATGAGGGAGGCAAATGTGATTTCAGATGGCTTCAATCCCAATATCTGCATCTCATGCAGAAGATTAATTGCTTCTTTTGTATCTTTTATAGCATATCCTGCAATCAGAGCATTCATTGAGACCACACTCCACTCGGGCATGCAAGAATAAACCTTACGCGCATCTTCGATTCCCCCACACTTGGAATACATGTCAATAAGAGAGCTTCCAGCGAAAAGGTTTGTGTCTAAACCCAACTTAACTGTAAGGCCATGGAACTGCAGTCCTGCTTCTAGTACCTTAATATTTCCACAAGCACTGAGAATACTGGCCATGCATACCTCGTCCGGTACTACGCCATGTCGATTCATTCTCCGAAACATGTTAAAAGCTTCAGTTTCCTCTTCTTCTTGCACGTATCCAACAAGAATAGCATTCCATGAAATATTATCTCGATATTTCATGCGCTCAAATTGTTTTCTAGCTTCCTTCAAAGCCCCAGCCTTAGCATACATATCCACCAATGCATTGTTCATGCATAAATTATCCGTAAACCTTCTCTTGATAATAGTTGAATGCAACTGACGGCCGATATCTAAGAATTCGAAGCACGCACATGAATTCAAAATGCTAGAGTACGTAAACTCATCCGGGTCATTGCCACACCCCATCATCTCAGAGAACAACTCCATAACATCACTTAAACAACCATTCTGTGCGTAAACTCCAAGAATTGTATTCCACATAACAACATTTCTGTCACACACAACATCAAACACTTGCTTCGCATCACACAACATTTCACATTTCCCATACATATTAATCAATGAACTCGCCACATAAACACTCGACTCAAACCCTAATTTAACCGCCTCACCATGAACCAACAAACCCCACCCCAAATCACCCAAACCAGCAACCGCACTCAAAACACTCGCCAATGTAGACCTCGACGATATCACACCATTCATCCTCATTTTTCGATAAAATTCAACCGCCTCCTTATAATAACCTCTCTTACCATGACCAGAAATCATAACATTCCACGCAACAACATTACTACAACCATCCATCTCATCAAACAAATCACACGCATAATCCAACTTCCCTAAATTCACACACGCATTCAAAACTGTCACAATCACCAATTCATCCAAAACAAAACCACTCCGCATTTCATCAAACAGTTGGAGTGCGTCATCAAACATCCCAACACGAACATAACCGCCAATTAAAGCAGTAAATGTAGCTGTGTCGAGATTCTCTAACCTCGACACAGAATTGAATAATGTTCGAGCTGAGCTCAAACATCTGCATTTCGCGTAGAAATTAATGAGGTGACGTGTGAGTAATGTATCAGATTCGAATCCGTTTTTAATTATGGAGGTATGAACTAACTTACCGAACTCGAGGTTTTCGAGTTTTGTACATGATGATAATGTTGTTGAGAGTGAGTTTATCAATGAGGTGTAAGTTTGTGGAAGTTTCTGGAATAAGTTTTGGTGTGAGTATGTGGAAATGAGGGAATTTGAATTTGAGTTGGTTGCAACGGTTTCGAGTGCCACGTGGGTATTGAAGTGAATGAGTTTGGGAAATTGGTTGAAGACATGGTTGAGTTTGATGAATTGGGAAATTGGAGAGTGAATGATGAAGCTGAAATGATGAGTAGTGAGTAAACATTTTGCTCTAACTGCTACGCGCATCTATGTTGTATTCAGTTGGATGAAGGATTCATTCGTTTGTTTGATGTGTTCACAGTTCCACTTGCTCGGCGGCGGATTTTCGTTTTTCCACTAATGCAGCCGCACGAGAACACTCAAAAGCGCGTCCTGTCCATGAAAAGTGCTTTCAGCGTGTTTGGTTTTCCAACAACAACTTACCGCCGCCGCACTTTTTCACCTTCAAAATCGATTCTTGGAGAAGCTGCTCTCCCTAGCTTCTTGAAATCGATTCTATCTAAAGCAGAAGTACACAACACCCATTTGTCTATTTTACCCTTGAAACTTATCCCTTCCTTTCACATACCTTTTAATATTTGGCAGAAAATTCAAGGAAGAAGACACTGTTCTTGGAGGAGAGAAGACACTGACGGTGTTGTTTGTTTCTTCCTTGAATTTTTGTTTCTTGCTCTATTAAAGCCCATAAAAAATAAGATTTTTGGAGCCCAATAATTTTACTATTGTTGTGTAAATTTTATAAAGTAAATGTCGATAGTTTTTTTAATAATCTATTTTTGGTAGAAAGTTTTTTTTTTTTATTAAAATTGTATTAAATTTAATAAAGTAACATAAAATTAAATAACTAGCTATAAATGAAAATGAAATTTGTAGAAAAGTTAAATGAAATATATTTTAAGTGCACACAGAGAAAAAAACCCATTTTGGTCATTTACACATCCAAAATCAATTATGGCACAAAATAGCCAAACAACATTTTTTATATAAATCACTTCTATCGTAAAGGTGTCCAAACATAAATCACTTTTCACTTAACTCACTTTTAATCAAAATCAATTCTATAAAATCAATTCTATCAAAATCAATTATATCCACCGCACAACCAAACACACGATGTCTCGAATAATAGTCATTTTGATGGTCACAAATTTAAAAATAGTCAGTGCAGTTTTTTAATAAACTAATTATACACTTTCTTAGCCAAAATAATTTTTTTTGGTAAAAAGCCAAAATAATTTTTGACTTTATACATGTGTTTTGTCTTTAGGTGTGGTTTAGATGAAAAGTTAAACGTTTTAAATTACCATTTTTTATTTATTTTCTCTTTTTAGAATGACATATTTGCAAAATTAGCATGATACGAATATAAATGTTATGAACAATATCTTTATAACATTTTGTTTAACACACATTTTTTTTATTTGGATCCATACAGTTTTTAGGAGAAACGCAGAATTTGAAAGAACTAGAAACTATTTTTTTTCATCTTATATTATGTATGAAAAAAAATAGTTTCTAAACAGAGATATATGGATCCATACATAATTTGAAAGAACTAGAATTGATAACGAATAACGAAATAAATATGATGGCTTAACTAAGTGATTTTGGGACTTGCTTAAGAATAAATAAAGACGAATCTTATGTAAGTTCCATGAAATATGGTTTGGTGTTATTCTTGTTTTGAGAAGTGTTATGAACACTCTTTTTTTTAACTCTTTCACTTTTTTATTGGATGAAACTTTTTTAACACTTATACTCTCTAACACTCATTCTCTGATTGAAAGAAACTCATGTGATTTTCACACTTTTGAAATAAATCTCTGTACCTTCTGTATTGATACACTCTTTTTTTCTCTCATTTTGTTGTATTTTTATTTAGGGGATTCAGTTGAAACTTTAAAAGAGTTAGCATCTTATATTAGTTAGGGTGGTGAGATATGTATTTGAAATCCATTCCTTAACCAAAGGAACATCTATGCAGGCGAAGCCGTATTCTGGAGCTGTTTTCTTGTCATGTAGCGTGGACACAAAACAGAGTAGTGGAGAAGGTGGTTGTACAGTTCGTACAATAGTACAATGTCAACGCTTTCGTCCAAATTGCAAGCACATCTCTTGAAACACTTGTGAAATGACCGTTGCAAAGTTCCACTGATCTTTTGTTGTCCTTTGATGAATTTCGATCCATGAAACAACTCTTGAATCCTTGAATTTCTCCTAGTTCTTATGGCTATTTTACTTTTGGAAGCCTTAAAGTTCTCAACTTGTGTGCTATTATATTTACCATTGAGGAATTTCTAGTTATTCATTTACCAGTATTGACAAAGTTTAAGACAAAAAACTGCTTATGGTTAAGTGCTTATGATGTCACTATTGAAGCGCCTCAGCTTAAAACTGTTTGCATAAAAGAAGACTTTAAGCTGTCAACTCGGGAGCTACGTAGCTGCCAAATCAAATTTTCAGCTTCATGTTTGAAAGAATTCACTTATTGTGGTCATGATGGCATAATGCAACCCATTGTTTTGTCAAATCCATCAGTAGCTTATAATGCTTATGTTAACATCATTATCTATAAGCGTGGGAGAATTGTTGATCGAGAAATCGGATCAGGTGCTTGTCTCCTTCTTAAAAAATTCAGTCAAGTGAAGTGTATCAAATTTCATATATGGGGAGAGGTAATGCTATATCATTTAACCTAATCTAATCGAGAATATGTAGGTGGCACAAGTGTCACATAGATTGAATGTAATTACAAGTGTCACTGTTAGACACCATACGACATACCTTTGATCCGTGCATGTTTGGATTGATGGTGAGGTTGACAATCATGGTGTGCCGAAGTAAATTTTTCAAAAGGTACTACTCTTTGGAGCTTACCAAATCTTAGGGCCACTACGATTTTGCAAAGTTCACTGTCAATTCAAACACATATACCAAGTGTTGTCGCAACATAGGTTGGTGCTAAGCATTGAATATATTCTTAATAATGAGATCAAGATTTTAATTATGAGCATCAATTGAAAACTTGCTATCAATTTATATATCCTACACAAACAACTTACGTAATATTTAGTCAATAGTAGCACCCAAATAAATTGATTTGAGTTCAAAAGCTAGAATTGTAGAATGTTTTGGCATAAATTTGTGAGAGATGTTTTATTAAGCATAAGTTTGTTCTCTTCAAAGGTTTGAAGTTTTTGTTTTTGGCATTCAAAAACAAAAATACAAATAAGTTTGCTTAATTTTTGTCATCCAGGCGCTGACAACAAAAAATAGCAGTTTTACCTACATTTGCAATGTTGAGTCATTTGGATCTTGGCTTCGTTAGTGGTGGAGTTTTGTTGAGCTTTCTTCAAAAGACTCCATTTCTCAATACTCTAGTTTTCCAGGTTGGTATTTAGCATATTTAATATACTTTAACATGGTAATAGTCATTTTAGTTTCTGAATGCATAACAAGTAGCCACAATTGTCCAATATGTATGTCAAAATAGTCCCTTATGTTAAAAGCTTCATTAATATCGTCACATTTGTCCCTCGATATACTTATTGTCATATCACTCCCAATATGTACTTACTTGATGTCATGTAAGTCCTTATAAAAAAGTTAATATCAGCATTGAGAGACTATTTTAATGTCAAAGACAATTTTGACTAACAAAGTGTACAATTAATGACTATTTTGGAATTTCGTTACACATTCAGGGACCAAAATAACTATTACCCCTTACTTTAACCTTTAATGTCTCCCTCTTGTTTGAACTTTGTTTGATTAACACTTTGTAGGGAATATCCAAATTCAACCAAGAGCTTATGAATTCTGCTGTTGTGCCCAATTGCTTGGCATCCACTCTCCAATTTGTGAAATTTGATAATGCCCGTGTATCAGAGCCTGAGCTGATTTGCGCTAAATTTTTTATGGAAAATTGTAAAGTGCTTGAGAGGATGAGTTTCTCCCTTGTTAATGGGAGGAAGGGAAAATCTCAGGTCATCGAAGAATTTAAGGAGAAGCTGTACTTGTCCAAGAAAGAAGTCACTTCTGCCATACTTGAATTTGATTAGCAAGGTTCGTTGCCGAAACAAGTTGTTCAGGTCTACAATGTTTGTTATGTTACAAGATGATATAGTAGGCTACTATGTTTCTTTTGTTTAAAATATGTTATGTTATGGTGTAATTTTGTACCTGCAAGTAATTGTCTACAAATTATTGCTATATTTTGCCCAAAAGATAGGTTAGTCAAGTAGTAGCAAGCAAGTTTGCATTGGTGCTTGATGTTTCTTGAGCAATAAGTAACATTTTATAATTATCATCAAATCATATTCCTCCCAACTAGGACACTAATTATGATAGTCTCCCATTTTTCACTACAATAGAAATGACATTTCACATCGGGGGAAATTGACTTTTCACATCGGGTCCCGGCCGATGTCCCTAAAGGTGAGGTTATATTCATCTTTCTCACGAGTTTCGAATTAGATCGCTTTGATCCATTTTTCACTCCATCTGTCTCAAAACTCTATCTCTCTTTTAATCTTACATTCTATCTCATAGCTCTCTACCTCTTTTAATCTCTCTTTCTATCTCATAGGTCGGTATTGTGATAGAGCCTTTGTTTTTTTTTGGTTACAGATAGAGCCTTTGTTTGTTATATAATTCTATTTTGGCCCGTTAAAAAAATTAATATTATATTATTTTCTTTTTATTTTTAATTTAACCGGTGCACTAAACTTAAAGAAAAAGATCTCGGCATAAAATATGATATGTTTAGTCTAGAAGTCCTAACTCAAATGGTAAAATGCCGAAATTGTTAGGCCGGACGTCATGACCGGGGTTCGAACCTCGTTACCTCCACTTATGTGTGAGTTTATAATGGCTTTGCCATTTCGTTTACCAACCAAAAAAAAATAATATGATATGTTTAGCAAAATATTTTCGGGACAAAAGGTATAATTATTAAGTAATTAAGGGTCTTTAAAAAAAACAAGTAATTAAGGTTTTTTCTGCGTTAACCCTTCGGTTTTTAGGGAAAAATGACCCTAGTATTTCAGAGTTTATCCTTGAGGTAAAGATAGTCTGACCAAGAATTGCTTCATCCAAGAATCAAATTCGGTTTCTTCCGAATGATTCGTCATTGGTGAAACTCGTTAATCAATTGGACTCAATTGTTTGGTTTAAGTAATTAAGGTTGATGTAACATAAACACGAGCTCAAGACAGGCTGAGATATAAATCGTGGACAAATAGGCTAACTTAAATCCATACCTAATTAAGTTGACAATTGCTCTTCTCTCTTTTGCTTTTATTCATTCACCGATCTAAAAAGCCGAGCGTTAACTCACGCTGAAAAATGTCAAGCGTGAGTTAACTTACGCCGGACATTATTAAGGGAATGAACAATTTTAAAAGGGAGAAAGCAATTATCAATTAAGTTTGAAACAATTGGTTCTTTTAAGTACTTCCCTTGTACTTTAATAGGGGCCCAATATGAAATTACCTAATTAAGCTTTGGTGAGATTGCTAATTTGAGTCTCTTTTCTTCTATGAAAATAAAAATAATTTGTTCAAATTATATATATAAAAAAATATCTATCTGACTTACTTGTTTATGATCCCAGGTGCAATTCTTTTAGGAGGCAACCTGAAAAATGTCTATGCACAAAAAATTTGCCCTCAATATTGCTATGATACAGTTGCATATATGACTTGCCCATATACAGGTGATAAACACCTCGATCCAGCATGCAATTGTTGCATTGCATCAACTGGATGTGTACTTTATGAAGCAGATGGAACTCCTATTTGTACTGCTAAATGAAATATATTTGTGATGTGAATATCTTGTTCACATACACAAAGATCACTCCTTTGAATATCTTGTGATGTGAATTTGCCCTTATAATTATTTAAAACTATAGGTTTAAATTATTTCCTTGCATCAACTGGATGTACAATTTAAAAGCGTATGGAACACTTATTTGTAAATTGTAATATGGATGTTATGTGAATGTCCATTCACGTACACAACAAAGATTACTCTTCTGAATTTCAATAATTATTTTGTAATATTTGTGGGAAGAAATTATAATAAATTGTAATATTAAAAATACAACGATTATAGGCTTATATTTCATGCTTTATGTTTTAATATTTCATTATTTTTTGGCTTCAATATTGAAACTGTTTCGAAGAATTTATGAAGTTGTTCTCAACTTGTTTTCATAAGTTCTCAAATATAGCTTATAAAAATAATTTATAGTATATATAAAAATAATCTAAAGTTATTTTATCTTTTGTTATAAAAATAGTTTATACAAACTTATACATAAGTGTTTACCATGATGAGCGCTTGTGCTATAGCCTATAAGCTGCAAATTAATAAGTTGTTTATCCAAACAGGCTAATGTCAACCAAAAATAAAAGTATATAGACCAACTTGTCAATATCTAAACAGCTTAATACTTGATAAATAATTCCTGTAATTAATCATATTAGCAATTGTGGCAGACATGTTTTCGTTAATCAAATCAAATTAGCAGTTTTAGCAATTGAAATAGCTTATTACTTATTACTTGGAAATAGCAATTTGATACCAATTGTTTTGCAGGCTGATAATGACATGTGGATTTGACAACTTCATTCCTCTTCAAAATACAATGTTAATAATGTCTACAACTTTTTGACATCAAGGGATCAAGCTTCAAACAATGATCATAATACTCTTTATTTGGCACTAGGAGGTTCCTCTAAAAGTCAACATCTTTGTATAGCGTCTTTTGCAAAATTGTGTTCCAACAACCGATAACTTAATCAGACGAATGGTCCTTCAACCAAATACATTTTTTTGCTCAGGAGGATGCGGCTCACAAGAGGATTATGATCATCTGTTTTTGACCAGTGACTATTTTGGACAAATTTGGTATGAAATTTATAATTGGCTCGAAGTGGTTTCAGCTAAACCAGCTCGAGTAAAGGATCACATGCTTCTTTTCTGATCGTTAGGTGGCTTCTCAAAAAACATTTGTTCTGCATTTTATTTAATTTGGCTTTCTTGTGTTTGAATTATCTGGCGTGACAGGAATGCTAGTGTTTTTCAACAAAAGAGGAATTCAATCATTCAACTTATAGATAAAATTAAGTTTCAATCCTTCTGTTGGTTGAAAGCAAATCATCCTAATTATGTTTTTAGTTATCACATGTGGTGGTTTAATCCCCTTTTATGTTTGGAAGTTATCACTTAATTTATTTTAACTTTTGTATTTTAAGCGTGTCTACATTATGGCTATATCGCTTTTTTTTTTCTTCCATTGTTAATCTAGTGTAACAAATATTTCTTCTACCTTAGTTCTTCTGTGGCACTCCTTGTGCTTGTGAGACTAAGTTTTGGTTAATATATTTCATTTTAACTTTTTTTTTAAAAATTAATCAAAAAATATATGTCCACATATATTGGAATATAGTTAAATAATTCGTCTTTGATTAATTAAAATTAATATTACAAATTCCATGTCCCAGATTTATTGTGAACCACAAAATATCATAACAGAACATGGGGCATGTATTGAACCTGAGCATTCCAAAATCTAACCATAACTATTTCTTTTGTTCCACCCTCATGGCTTCAACAGCAACACCTTCTCCACAAATTCTACTATTCAATCCAATCTTAGGAAACACCAAAACAATAAGAAGAATAAGATTTTTTAGGATAACAACAACCTCAAACTCTCACTACAGTTTGCAAGTTCATGCTTCTACTAAGGACACTCAAGGACCACAAAAAGCACCACCTGGAGTTGACACAAGAATCCATTGGGAGAATGATGATGAAGGTTGGATTGGAGGTAGCACCAAACAGCAACAAACAAATGCAGAGGAGAAACCTAAGAAGCTTTTGGGTGAAGACTTTGCTGATTTGCTCAATTTTCAAGGTTCTCATTATGAGTGAGTTTCTTTATAACCGTTTCCTACAAAAAGTATAAAACACCAAAAACCACTTCGATTTTCTATTAGGTCCGATTGTAAACTGAATTTTGCCTTGAAATTCAATTTTAAACTAAAGTTCGTATAAGTATGTGTTTGGACTAGCTTTTACAAGGCAAATATCACGTCCCGAGGCAAGCTATACGTGAAAATCCCGAAGCTACAAAAGCAAGCTTTTGTAAAAACGTGAAAATTTACCGTGATTTTATAAAAACCACCGGCTAAACCAAAAGAGCACTAAGTATAACTAAAGCATTTCAGCTAATGTTGAATAGTTTGGATACGACTTGAGTTCAATTGTTGGCTAAAAGACTAAAACAACTATTAGTCGGACTTTACTTCCTTTTTGATCAAACTCTGACATAATCGGTACATGTTTTGGGTTAAGATAAAAATATTAAGAGTTTGTTGCATTGTAAACTGATTTTTTCAGAATGAAGTTCATTTAAACTTAAGTTTAGTCAAGATACTATTATTAAATTCTGTTTTTCTTCAGGTAACATGAGAATTTTCTTTTCGTTTTAAAAAAAGAAAAACTGGTGCATAAGTTGCCAACTTACTAGTTACCAGAGATTTGTATCATGAGAAAACTTGTTTATTTAAATGACAAGAGTTACTGAATAATGGAATATTTGTGCAGATTCTTAGGAATATCACCAGAAGCTGATGTAGAAGCAATCAAAGTAGCATTCAGGAAACTTTCAAAGGAGTATCATCCAGACACAACTTCACTCCCTCTAAAAACAGCCTCAGAAAAATTCATGAAATTAAAAGAAGTTTACACTGTTCTGAGCAATGAAGAAAGTAGAAGATTCTATGATTGGACCCTTGCTCAAGAAGTTGCAAGTCGCCAACAAGAGAAACTGAAAATAAAATTAGAGGATCCTTATGAGGTAGCCTTGAAGAATTATGAACCTGTTCCAGACATGGTTGATCGTCTTGGTGGGAAGAATATGAAGCTTAGTGATCAAGCTGTTTCTGCTATCACTATTGATATTTTTATCATTATTTTTTCCATATGCTGTATCACTCATGTAGTTTTCTTTAAAGAATACTGATAGATAGTTAATCAATTAGAATCTGTATCTGGAAAATTGTATATGTTATGCTATAGAATTAAAGGAAAAAATAACAATTGAGGACCTATTTGATTTCTGTTTTCAACTTTACTTAAAAAATAGTTTTTATTTTTAATATAAAAACATGTTTTTTGCACAGTAAATTAACGAGTATAAGTAGCAATTTTATTTTACAGCTAAAATTGAATACAGAAGCACAACAAAAACATAAACAAAAGCTTGTATATTTTACAGCTAAAATTGAAATCATGACTAGTTCAATTTCTAATTTCCATCGTTTTGATTATTAAAAAGTTACAAGCTTACATGCATATACACAACCCACCCCCTTAAAAGATAGTCAACATAACATGTACATAGATGGGAGGACTCCACAGCATACAGACCCGAAGATCAATATGATCATTTGGCATTGTTACAAAACCAAAAAGGGTGATATGAACAGCAGAGTTAGAAGATCAATAGAGATATAGCACTAGCTTCTTTTACCACTGCTAAGCACTCTTTGAAGTTGAAAAGCTTCTCCTTGCTCTCCACTCAACGATCGTCTCTCTAAGTAACATGCAGTGAGCTGTCTTAGTAACCTCTCAAGATTGGAGTGCAGGCAATTTTTCGTTTCTTTTATGTTGGGATTTGTAGACAATATCATTGCATTTACTGCATCGGCTACAACTTCGCGCTGCGAGTCTTTCAGAAGATAACCAACGGCAGATTCCAATGGTCGTTCATAGGCCAGCAAAGCAACACAGTCCTAATAGAATAAAGAATCTTGAATTAAATTTAAGTATTAATACCAACAGGAAACATAGACATGCAAAACTCTGATATGATCTTGGACAGTCTTAACTAGTAATGTGTTGAATGGAAATGAAATTGCACATGTTTATCCCTTGCGATACAAGATTAGAATGATTATATGCTTTGAGCAGCAGATTAAACACCCCTTATGAGAGTTTGGTATCAACTTGAGATACTAGCAGTAAATCAATAATCAATAGTAGTACCAATTTTTTATTTTTTTTTGAAACAAGTAGTACCAAATTATCGGTAAGAAAACCCACCTGAACTAAATCCTCAAAGAGAGGCAACCCAAAAAATCTTGACAATTCTATTCTTCCATATTTGACAGCCTCCTCCAGTGATCCCACCTAAATATCACATGGAACAAATATCAAGGTCTTGAAAGTTATACAACTTACATATAAAGCTACGTGAACAAAAGGACAAATTTTAAATGAGTAACAATAACTAACAAGAAAAAATGTATAATGTCAATCAAACCAATAGCCTAAACCCATACTTTACTACTAATATTAAATGAAAATAAAGAATATTACAGGAAAATAACTCTAATGGCTTAAATGCGTTTTTGGTCCCTTAACTATATTATTGGTATCGCTTTGGTCCCTTAACTAAAAAAAAGATTATTTGAGTATTTTATCTTTATCTCCGTTACCTGTTTTGGTCCCTTCCGTTAAATAAATTCAGAAAAACGTTAGGGTTCATGATCTTCATCACCAACCCAGATTTTGGGACCAAAACGATACCAAATAAATACTTAAGGGACCAAAATAAAATTTACATCCAGAAAAAAAAAACACAGAAAATCCAAAAAACCCAGATTTTTGAACCTTAATTTTCACCCATTTCGAATTCATTCTGCATAATCTTACTCTTTTCCTGTTTCAAATTCATTCTGCAGAACCTTACTCTTCTCCTGTTTCGAATTTTTGAAGGATGGGTTTTTCTAAAGGAGGTTTTTTCAAATTTGAGCATTATGCATAACTCTTCTAAAGTTTTGATTTTGATAATTTCCAGGATGACCCAGTTGAGGACGGTGACTGTTTTGAGGATTTGAGAAATTGGGTGTGTTGTTATTTGACATGGTGTGAATATAAATTCAAGTTTTTGAAAGAGTGTGTGTGTGCATGGGGGTTTGAAGAAGTAAAGAATAAGAAGAAATTGAAGAACTCACAAAAGGAAAATGATACGGTTGTTTGGATTGAAATGGATGTTTTTGAATGGAAAAATTGGAAGATCATGAAGAAAATTGGTTTTTTTTTTTCTGGATGTAAATGTTATTTTGGTCCCTTAAGTATTTATTTGGTATCGTTTTGGTCCCAAAATCTGGGTTGGTGATGAAGATCATGAACCCTAACGTTTTTTTGAATTTATTTAACGGAAGGGACCAAAACAGGTAACGGAGATAAAGATAAAATACTCAAATAATCTTTTTTTTAGTTAAGGGACCAAAGCGATACCAATAATATAGTTAAGGGACCAAAAACGCATTTAAGCCAACTCTAATTGCAGATATACAAATGATGTACAAGAATATAGGACAGGATTTCAATAGTAATAAAACCAAATATTGAAAGGAACATACCCGAACTAGTTCGATAAATTTTTGGCAATGAAGCAGAAAACACATAGCTGATGTATTGTCCTGCAGTAGCCAGAATTGATTGTTATTACTCAGAAATGAGATTCTCAAACCAAGACAAAGTATTAACAATGCATTTAATTGGGTCCCGCCAAATTTATATGGGACTCACATGATTTGGTGGGAACCATGTGAGTTTTTCCAATAAAAGAGTGTTAGAAAGTGTGTTAGAGAATGTGATGCTAGCACTCCTCTTTGATCTATGATAGTTGGATCTTTTACAGAAAAGGGAAAAAAAATTGGAGATATAACTGGATCTTAATCTTATTCAGAATGGCCATATATGTTGACATTTTGGAAAGAGGTAGTTATTTCAAAAAGACTATAAAAGCAGAATGAGTGACCATCAGAGGATAATAATAACAACGCGTGACATAACCTCCATAAGGGGCGGATGCACTTGTAGTGCGTTGGGGGCACAAACCCCCACAAAAAAAAGAATATATTGGTAGTACTATTATATATCTTTTCACCCCCCATAAAACTAACTAAATCCACTAACTTAGACATATCCCCACTCACCATAAGTCTAACTTTTCAGTTTCCTAAAAATGATTGTTTGATTATATATATATATATATATATATATATATATATATATATATATATATATATATATATAGACACACACACACACACACGGAGAGAGAGAGAGAGAGAGAGAGAGAGAGAGAGAGAGAGAGAGAGAGAGAGAGAGAGAGAGAGAGAGAGTAACATATTGATAATGTTGACAATGAAAAAATCATTGAACATTTTTCAGAATATGAAAACTCGTAAAGGATAATTGTAATTTATATAAACTTTTATGTATTGAGTTTTTTTGGTCATTTGAAAAAGTTACATTATGGTTCCACCAAAGGAAATTTCTGGATCCGCCACTAACTCCGTTACATTATGGTTCCAGCTTTAAAACAGAACATAACAATTAACAATTTTATGTGCAGCAAAACTCTAACAGCTACCCTTACAATCACTACAAACATTCCCTCTATCAAGACTTTGCATTAAGCAATTTCTAGTACAAGTTAAAGATCGCATAATACCCCATGGTGGATTTAATTTCAATTTTAGTAATCAGTATAATTGAAGTCAAATTAGAACCAGGATACAAACAACTTTGTAGACAATCATTATAATCTGAGATAGCACACCTCAGCAATCTGGGGATACCATTCACGCAATTTACCAAATGCAGCATCAATCTCCCCATCCCTGATTAGCTTCATTGAAACAAAATAGGTAAGGCCGTGTAAGTTCGTAAATCAGCAACTATATGCAGCAAGCATATCAGAATAACAGTAACAACACAAATGTCAGCAACAATAATGCCTATCAATAACAATATAGGCACTTGATATGATGCTGACAGTATAACTCGACGGTCCTAACTAATCAAGTAATGACAATTTTCTAACAAGATATTGGGACTCCCCTTATAAGAGGACTCTTTTGCCTGTATTTTAATTTGAGTGTAAACATTATATCCCTCTCTCCCCTATTCATTTACAATTCATGCCATTCAGAAACTGAACAACACCAACGCTCATACTTTCCAAATTTAATAGAAGATATTTTCAGAGGGGCAAGTATCACCACAGGAGTCCTGACCAGTGCCAGAAACAATGATTACAAGCAAAAATGGTTGTTGGAGCATGATGATGGCAATGGTTTTTGAAGTAAGCAACAAAATCATATGATAACAAGAATATGATATTGATTTTAACTTTTATACTTGGTGCTAGAAATTGTTAACTTAGGGACTAAGCTGAACATTATAAAATTCGTCCTTTTTAGTGACATAACATTCCCATTCAACATGAACACCAGGAAAAGGCTCAATTTGAGGTCTAATTACATACTTCAGTAAAGCATATCAACTAAGTTCCTCCTACATTCCCTTGTTTCCTATCATAACTATAGATAGATCACAATTCTAGAAAGACACCCAAAAGCTGTGAGAAAAATAAGTACCTGCCGTAGAGTCTTTCTGTGATTCAACGCATATGTTGTTTCCTGGTCATCAATACCGTTTTCTTGCACTATATTTATAGGAGGAATGGTACTCCTGCTAGCCTCGTCAAATGAATTCAATGTATCTTCATAGCCATAGTGTAGCAGGTAGGAACGGACAATTCTGGTGACAAGCAGTGTTAATTCAAAAATATTAATACATATTAATGACGTTCTTATATTAGTATTAATTCCCACAAAAGCCATGAATGTCAGAGCCTAGTGAAATTGATTAACATCAACCTTCATAAAGTAAGTTTTTGGGTCTGCATTAAATACTTGAGTCATGGAGATAGAAACTGGTACTAAAATACAAATTAATATTAATATTACAATAGATTTCCCAGAAATTCGAGAGTTGGGTCTCTCCCAATCCTTTACCAAATAACTGAATTCCCCCTTTCCATTGTCCCATAACTTCCAAATTTATAATACAAATACATAACTGCCACACATAACCATAACTGTACTAGTTGAAACAATATATAACTGCCCTCCTAATTAAAATATGATATAACATAACTGCCTTATTTCAATAATCAGAACCGTCTAACCCATGGTTTGTGTTTGGAGAATAAAGCAGTCTGAGTCATGTACATTTTAAATCGTTTTATATTTTGTGCATCATTTATTCTTGTGTTATGTTTGTCGGCTAAATTTAGGATCTGATCCTAGTCCATATATAAAAAGTACTCAATCTGAGACATACTGCTAGTAGCAGTACACTGTCTATTCTACTCCTTTCTCCACTCATGATCACCGTTGGCAACCGAAATATAAAGCCATAAAGCAAACACGAACACTTGAAAATAATAGTCATATTCATTTCGAACATGTATTCATGACATGTCAGACACTTCACAAATACTGTCAATTGTATATCACAGTTTTTTTACTTACAAACTAATATAGATGGGAAAACCACGATAATTAGATAAATGATGGCAATTAGGAGTCTATAATGACTCATGCTAACTGTAATTTTAAAATTTTATCTTGTGCATGCCTATCATACGTGTCCTGTATCACATCATTTTTTTGGTGACCTGTCCTGTATCGCATCAGTGCTTTCTAAATAAACACCCCTGAAACCTATGAATACTACCATTTTCTTTCTACAGCTACAGTAATTAACCATCATAATGAAACCTAAAGTCCTGTAACCAGTTTCATGTTCTAGTGGCTGGTGCTAGCTTTTCTGCATCCAACCCATCATTTTCTTCAAAATCTTAATCCTTCCGGTAACAATTATAAATGGCAGGAAAACATAACTCAAACCACGTGGAGATTGAAACAAACCAGTTACACAATGCATTCCCCACTAAAAAATTTCTTACTTTCGGAGCAAAACACCAGAAGAGAAATTTGAGATGAGAAAGGTAAATCTACTTCAACACACGCAGGTAAACCTCGGGCTCTCTTACAAATGAAATAATTTTATGTTATAAACTCAAACTATTTTGAACAAGTCTAGAATCTTTTGATAACTGATTTATCCATAGGAGAAATTGAATTAGGAAACAATGGTTTGTTAGTGTTTATTTTATATACAGATAACTGCAATTTCATCAAACAGGATTAGGCTTCAATTTGTACAATTACATAAACAGAGCTTTAACTATATTACTTTTAGCACAATCAAAATACCAAGAGCACTGAGGTTCTACGAACCACATAATCGTACTACACCTTGAGATATTAATTTTTCTGTTGTCAATAGCGGTCAAACGCGACGCGATCGCGGCGCGGAGCGGCTGAAAACAGCCTAGCGCGTCAGAACGCGACCGAGTCGCGCGTTAGGCAAAAGCGGAACAAAACCAGGTTTCGCCGCCGCTTTTCATGGAGCAAGGCGGCCAAAAAGCGGGTCAACGCGGGTCAACAAAAAAATCTCATCAGAAACCACAAAATCTCATCTCTGTTCTCTGTTAATCATCCTTTTTTTACAGTCAAAATGAAGAAGGGGAAGAAGTGAAAGAATGATTAGAGATCTAGAGATCTAGGAATTAATATGATCAAGATGAAGACGATCTAGGGATAAATCTCATCCGTTCTCTGCTCTCTCTTCATTGTCCTTTTTTTACAGTCAAAGTTAGATCTGTCAAAAAGTGTGGCGGCTGGGAGAGAGAAAGACAGTAGGGGAACTAGGGTTAGTGTATTGTATTCTTGATTGGATTGGGTCCTTGGGCAAGGCCCAATGACATTAGCTTACAGATTTTAAATAAGTAAATAACAATGGTAAATAACAATGGTATTAATACTAAATGTGAACGCAAAATAAAATTTTCATTTATATTAATAAATTAATAAATATATTTGTTAAAAAATAATAATAAATATATGCTTCATTTATATTAATATTAATTATTAAATACATTTTATAATAGTATTTAATACTAAAAAATTAATCATCTTTAATTTCTCATCTATATTAATACTAAATATATTTTTTTCATACTTTTTTAGTCCTTAATTAATAATATAATATTTAGTTTTAGTGTCCGCGTCATGTAATAGCGCCCGCGTCGCGCCTGCTTACCGCGCCGCGTCAATTTTTGGGGTGGCCGCGCCGCGCCGCGTTTCCGCTTTGACAACTATGTTCATTTATTAAATTTAGAACCCAGGAAGCTATGTTAACATTGAAAATCTGTGCAGTGAAAAAGAAATCTGCACTTAAACATGTGCATTATAAGCTCCTAAGGAATTAGTCCTGAGTTACGTAATATTACTCTGCTACCAACATACCAAGTACCAACGACAGATACAAACACTAAATATAATCTACAATAATAAGATCCTTTAGAACTCATAGTAAGCTTGCATTACGCTTAAAATGATTGAAACTGAATAAAAAAACTAATCTAAATAAAAATATAATAAAAATAAAGTTCAATAACAAAGTAGTTTTAAGCGTAATTTTTTCTCACCCATAACTGGCATTTGGTGACACAGGAATTTCCTCTGTTTTGATTTGTTGCTTCATTCTTTCTTGTGCTTCAAATTCCTAAACCAACAAGATAACTATTTAAGAGAAACAATGAGAAAGACTTGAAGCCAAGTGCATCCTACAGACTTTAGAAACCATGTGAATTGTAAAGCAAAAAGGGTTATGGGCTATGATGCACGGATACGGACACGGGACACGACACGGACACTAACACGCCGACACAGCTTAAAATTTGAAAAAATCACATAATCCAGTGTAATTACAAGTGTCGGTGTCGTGTCGGTGTCGGACACGACACGTGTCCGACACCGGGACACGCCTAATCCGAGGAGTGTCCGTGCTTCATAGGTTATGGGACATTGATCATAGTGGCTGTAGAAAATCACATTGAAATTATTTAGTCTATTATCCAACCCTTGTATGATCTTAGATTCATGGGATGGATGGCAAGGTTCTCTACATACCATCCTCCCAGGGCCTACAGATGGTAACCACTTATGCTACTGGATAACCCCTTATGCTACTGGATAACCTCTCACATATACACTTACAGGCATTTTTTTCATTTTAAGGAAATTAAACTTTAACAAGAAAAGGACAAATCAATTTAAAAATGTGAAATAGAGGCCCTAGAAAACCAACATGGTCATCAAATTGTGAATCAAATCACTGATGCCAGTCACTGAATCTTGAATCAAGAAGTATCATAAATTATAAGATTCTTGGTCAATTATTAAATGGCATAAAAAATATTATATACCACGTGATGAAACATTTTGCAATAAAATAAGTAGACAATTTTTAAAACAACCGAAATCTACTTTACCATGGTGCTAGCTGAAAAGCAAAGTTTTGCAATAATAAATCACTGGGTTGGAAGAAAATTTAACGGTTTGACCTATTTCAATAATTGCAATAGAGAGTATGGTAACATGCTACTGTATACACTAAGATGTACACAAGGAGAAACAACATATGGAAAAAAGTTCACACCTTTAGGTCAAAGGTGAATGGTTTCTGCCCAAAGTTGACATGTACCCTGTTAGAGATAAATGAAACACAAGATTAAACACTTCAACTATTGATCAAATGAAGCTGCTATTTGAAACTAAACAGAAGTACTGTTTGAACTTTGGAGAACCATCGAAATGGAAGTAAGGAAAAAAAAATCATGGTTTTAAAAATGTACGCATAAGATCAAAATGACAAGTCACAAAATAAATAAATAAAAATGCTGAAGATAGGAGTTAAACCTAGAAGAATCATACTCAGATAAATTTAACATAAGAATAATTACACTCCCCAGTCCCCTCACTAAAATTTTCATTTACTATGAAGACCTCCCATCTATTATGACATTAACATTCAGATTCTACACACTCTCTAACACACTTTCCAACACACTCTTTTATTGGTCAAAATTTATGTGTCCCACCAAATTTATATGGGACTCGCAAGATTTGATGGGACCCATGTGAATTTTTCCAATAAAAGCTAGTGTGTTAGAAAGTGTGTGTTAGAGAATGTGATGTTAGCACTCCTTGAATATACTACAACCAAGCCTTATTCCACTAAGGGGGGTCGGCTACATGGATCAAATTACGCCAGTGTTCTATCATAAACCATAATCCGATTCAACTCATTAATCTTTATATCTTTCTTAATGGTTTCTCAAATTAGCTCTCCTCGAATATGATCTATGAAATTTGGATCTTTTACATAGAAGGGAAAAAATTAGAGATATAATGGGATCTTAATCTTATTCAGCATGGTCAATATGTTGACATTATGGACAGGTGGTTTTTTCAAAAAGTCTATAAATCCAGAATGACCATCAGAGGATGGTAAAACCCACAAACCTTTCTTGTATATAAGAATGGTACAACTAACTCCAAAACATTGTCGGTCATTGAGTTAGCTGTTAGCTCATTTATTTTTCGTCGTCGAATGTTATTCACACACTAGTTCAGTTTTATGAGATGAGAAAAGAGAATGATGCTTCATTTTGGTGTTCAGAACTTAAACTACAAGAACAGTCTGTGAAATTTGAAAACAACTTTTATACTAAAATAAAATTCAATGCAATTGACTGCTAAAATCTGATAGATTACTTTACACATATACACAGAACATAGATATCTAACTATACATCTGTAAAATAAATAAAGAACTTGAATAAAGAAGCATGTAGCCATCCATTAAACAAATAAGGGAAAAAACCAGAAGTACAACATACTCTTCATTCTGGCTATGAACAGCAACAGTTGGGAAAAGGGGACCCTTCATTTCTTTACAAACTGTGCCAACAACTTGTCCATTTTTACTGCAACAAACAAAAGGAGTAAAAAAGATCTTGTCATCAAGGAGACAAATGGGGATAATTGTGTAAACAAGCAAAAAAGAACAATCAATCATAGAATAAAGTCAATAGTGCATTGAAGAATGGATTGTCAACATGCAACTGTACACTATCCACGATTTTGTATAACCAACCACATGAAAAACAAACAGCATGCTCACTTTCTGAAAACATTTGGCAACTTCATTTCTTGTTTTCCCTTTTAGTTATTATAATGAAAATATTGAACTGTATACATTTCAGTTTCTGTTCACAATATTATGAACAGGAAACAACAAAAATAAACAAGAAATGAAATGAAAACAATAGGACAGTTTTGTAATTAAAAGTGACAACATCAGGAAAAGAAAATAAAAGGGGGAACAAAAAAAATATTCTCGAACTATATACAGACCCTAATGGTTCCGAAAAGGATTCAACGGAGAAAGTAAAGAAACAAGTGGATTACGTGAAGAAGAATTCCTGAGCAGCATAGTTAATTCCAGCACCAACTATATCACCAGTGGTATAGGTTGGACCAAAAGCTTCCCCTTTACCCTGTCCACGATAAAGGAAACCATCATCCCCGTGATATCCACAGCTATTAGCCTCCCACCTATCATCAAATAACAACAATAATAATTACATTTAAACATATATTCCCCTCCAATTGATTCGCATAAACAAAACAGAGTGAAAACACAAACAAGTTTTACAGCTAAAAGTGAAAACAATTTCTCAAACCAAACAGACAACAACAATAATAGTAAGTACAGTACAAATATATGTAGTTAGTAGTTACATTCAATCAATTCTACTTTCTCACATTATAACCGGAGTTGATGCTTCAGACAGTGTCATTTGTACCAGTGCTTCATATATTGTAAACATCACAAAAACCAGAACCAGATTTTCAATTAAAAGTGAAAACAAGAAATGAAAATATAAAAAAAAAAAGGGCAACCCGGTGCACTGAAGCTCCCGCATATGCAGGGTCCGGGAAGGGGTCCCACCATTTGGTGTATTGTACGCAGCCTTACCCTATTTTTACACAAGAGGCTGTTTCCAGGACTTGAACCCGTGACCTTACAGTCACATGACAACAACTTTACCAGTTGCGCCAAGGTTACCCCTCAAAACAAGAAATGAAAATATAAAATATAAAATACTTTTAAAAATACATCCTCATCCAATAGATTCACACAATGTCACTGTAAACTGCATAGCACCAACACTTCAAATTAAAGACTTGATCAATGCCCGACACAAACACAACACCAACTCCTTTAGTTACATTCAATCATTTCCATTTTCACACACTTGTCTCAACATCACAAAAGCACTAGCCAATTTTGCAATTAAAGTTTGAAAACAGCATCGACACTTCAGATTGAAAGCGTGATCAATCAGTGTCACCGATGTGTCTCGGTGCCTGACACAAACACAACACAAACACATTAAGCTACATTCAATCATTTCCATTATCTCAAATTTGCCTCAACACCACAAAAACACTAGCCAATTTTGCAATTAAAATTGAAAACAACACCGACACTTCAGAGTGTCTGACATGTGTCTAGTGTCCGACACGCACACAACACCAACTCATTTAATTACATTCAATCATTTCCATTTTCTCAAATTACTATCAACATTGCAAAAACAACAAAACAATAATAAAAAACAGATTTGTCCAAAACAAAGAATCACTCACCCAGGTTGTCTCCTCATCTTAAAACTCTCCGTCGTAAACCCAATCGAAACCTGCCCTTTAACACCAGCATCCTTAACAAAAATCTCAAAATAATAAACAATCCTCTTCATCGGTGCAACTTTATTCGCTTGAATAACACCAACATCATGACCATGAAGATTCACACTCGTATACTTCACCGAAAGCTTATCAGTAGCAACAACAACAAAACCACCTGATGAATTTATCGTATTCAACTCACTCGGTGATTCCTCTTTCTCTTCATCATCAACTTCGAAATCTTCTGAATCTAGTTTCGCTTTTCTACGACTCAATTCTAAGAAATGGAAACCTAGATCTTGATTTTGAATTTGATTTTGATCTTGATCTGGTTTTTCGATAGTGTTTTTTCCGTTGGTTTCTTTCATTGATTGGTGAAATTGGGAGAATGTGAAACCCTAATTTTGGGAATTGGGTGAAAATGGAGATTCGATGATGATTCAGTTATGGAGATGTGTAATTACTTATTTAACCTTTTGCTCTGTTTCGGTTGGAACGAAATGAAATCAGATTCTTTTCTTCTCCTTTCTGTTTTTCTTTTTACACTTTAATTTGTACGATTCTTCGGTCACCATAATCGATGTGTTTGATAGTGAGCAACTCTTACATAGGCACAAATTAAATAAAATTCGGAACAAGTATATATAACTGATAAAATTTAACAGAAAAATGATATTAAGTGATGTGGCTTAATTATTTCTCTTTAAAATTTATTATTTATGTGTGTATGCTCAAATACTTTTAATTTGAGATTGTGACAAACTAAATATTTTGAAAAATATACATATTAGATAGCATATACAAGGGAATCCCATACTTTTCATACTTTTTTAGCTGAACTGCCTTCTCTCTCTAGAAATTTTCCTCCTCCTTCTCTCTAAACACAAACAGTAAACTTCAACCTCCTTCTCCCTTATCCAAATTTCAACGCAACGATGAAGATTATGGGATGGTGGTGGTGCAACGAGATCTGTTCTCTGCACCACCGTCACATCCTCTATCATCTAGTGCTTCCTTCAGGCTCCATCTTCGCTCCTCTGATCTGTTCGTTCGTCAACATCTTCGTCGTTCATGGGGTTCACGAGTTCTTCAGATTTGTGGGTGTTTCAAAGGTCTGAGTGTTCGTGAGGTGTGGTTGTTTGCTACTGTGGGTATCCGATGGTTTTTTTGTTGTTGATGTTTTCTGTTTTTGCTTTGTTTTTCTCTTTTGCTACAGGAAGATGAAGTTGGGTGGCGGGATATCTCGGCTTGTTTGGTTCGTAAATCTCGAGCCAGGTTTTTTCTAGGTTTGAGATGGGTTCTCTGTGCCCTGATGTGATCAAAAGAGTTAGGTACATAGACGCTCCGTGTTTACGGTAGTTGTTGTTTATCGTACCTTAAGGACTTTATCTGTCGCGGTTGTTTCTTGCAATCGATGGTGGACTGTGATAACAAGACCTATGCGTGCTTCAGTTCGTGTTGGTTGGTTTAGCCTGAAAGGGCTTTTAGCTTACTTCGTCTAGAAGGGAGTTGTTGGAACTTGGATCGTTTCTGTGTTGGCAAACGATTCATACGCCTTTTAGAAGCTCTAAATGCTCACTCCGCGTTTTTTTGCAATTCGATTTCGTGCCCACACGTGGGTTCGTTGGATTGTCTATGGTAGTGATTGTTTAAGGTCGTGTCTTTTTTATACCACTTATGTGCTGATATGTTGTATACCCACTACGGGTTGTTTTTGTGGTTTACTAGGTCAAGTACATGTCCCCCCCGGCCTTATACTTCCTGTCTTTTTTAATTTAATTCCTATTTTGGCTTTAAAAAAACTAAGTATTTCTCTTGGTCGGGTAAAAAAATAAGTAATGAACAAAACAAGAGACAGAGCAACAATTCACAAAGTAGAATAGTATTAGACAAACTTGTATGGTATTGAACAATTTATT
Organism: Medicago sativa; assembly: GCF_051527215.1. Lineage (NCBI taxonomy): Eukaryota > Viridiplantae > Streptophyta > Magnoliopsida > Fabales > Fabaceae > Medicago > Medicago sativa. The sequence goes on along the minus strand of NC_140752.1, from coordinate 29,842,579 downwards.
GTCTTATAAATTTTTTGTCGACAAAAAGTTATGTTGGTATTTTAGACAACTTATGTTTGGGAAACAATGTAAAATTGAAGTTGTCATGTCATATCCTTCATTTTTTTAGCAGATCTGACACAATCAAACTCTTCTTCCACTTAGTGTATGTTTGATTCATGCAAGAAATAATTTTAAGTTAATTGATTATAAAAAATTGATTATGACTAATAATGAATTAACAATAGAGTGATTTGTGTTTGGTTACATTCATGTATAGGTAAGTTAAACCATAAATTTGTATGTAAAAATCAATTTTAAAATCAAAAGTTATAAATCTCAACTTCAAATAGAAATAATTTTTTAGCCAAAATTAATTATACTTGAAAGAAACAGAATCAATTCTACACCTAGAAGATAAATATTGGCTCATCTACAAATGTTGAAGGAGACAAAATTGATTTTACAAATGTTGAATTGATTTTGACATGTTTGATCGCTTTCGACTAAAGTTGACTTTATCTCTATAATTGATTCTAGTTGAAGCTAAGATTTGTATGCTTTAATTCTGAAATTGATTTTTATATTCAAATTTATTGTTCAACTCGTTTTTACATGAATATATCCAAACACAAATCACTTTACTTTCAACTTACTTTTAAACATAATCAATTTAATTCATGACACAAATTTTGTCTCTAAACTATTCCTAGATTCGTACATTCTCACATATCTGTTTATTTGTAGTTGATACGTAAGGTCGATATTATAAAATCAAGAATACTCATTAATATTTTTAAATTGCCAATATTATTGTAGTATTTCAATATAATACTTGTGTATTTTATTTTCAAAAATCCGTTAAAATTTGCATCACGCTCGACGCGGATTTATGAATTCATATCATCGGAAATTAAATTTTGTTTATTGTGAATAAGTTCACTGGACTTGGTAAAACTTTATCTAATGCTGAAAATTATAACAAGATTTTTGAGATGTTTGACTAGGGAATTGCAACCCAAAGGTGTCCGCCATCAAGAAGTCACAAATTGTTAACACTTTGGACTTGGCAACTCTTTTTGGTCAATTGGAGGAGCATGAGCAAGAGCTCAAAGCTTGGCTAGACATGGAGAAAAGGTGAATAAAAGTAAAAAGAATAAAGAGAAGAAAAACATTGAACTTAAATCCTCAATGTCTATGGTTCAAAAGATAATTCAAATGAAAAATGATTATGATGATTGTTACTCCTCATGAGATGAGGAAATGAGGTTGTTCTTGATAAGGTATAATATGTCTGTACCAAAGAATGGTGACATAAGGAATCTTATCAACTTTATAAAAGCTACTCTAAAGGAAGATCAAGCAAAGAAGAAAGCTAATTCTCTACAATACTTTGGGTTTGGTGAATTTGGTCGTATTAAGAATGAATGTCCCAAGCGCAACAACAAAAAGGGAAAAATCACAGTCAATTAGCAAAAGTTTGGAGGCAAAGCAAAGAGAGCTTATATAGCATGAGAAAATGATAGGGTCCGTTTGATGGTCAGGATAAGATAGAAGCAGGATATGATATAAAGATGGATAGAGATAGGATATGATAAGGACATGATAAACATTATCCTATCATGCGTTTGATGCGCACATGATAACAAACAGGATATCATTATAATTAAATGAAAAAACTGCTCTCATAATTAATTAAATATTATAAATATGACATGTTATTAATTATAATAGAAAATACATGCTATAATTATTTTAAAAATGACAATATTTTAAAAGTGGCAGAATATCAAGGTAATAAATAAGGAATGATCTTCTAATCCCATCAGGATAATTTCTAACTCAACCTATACACAAGATAGAACTTACAAAGGAAAGTCAGGATAGGATAGGAAAATGGTTTATTTTATCCTATCTCTTTGGTGCATCAAACATGAGATTTAATCAGGATATGATTAATGTATCATATCCTGTCTCCCTATCCTGACCATCAAACGGACTGATGTTGAAGTTTCTAATCTATGTCTAATACCACGTCATTGTGACCGTGAAGAGGTATATACGACTTCTAACTTACCTTTCCTATAAAGATCTTCAAACGAGCTTTTTGTGAAATTCACGACGAAGCCTAAATAGAAATTAAGGAAATAACTGTTGAAAGATTATGAAAGAAGGGTCATATTTCCTTTACAGGCAAAGATTTTAGAACTTGGAGAATAATTTAAATCCCTTAATGCTTCATATGAAAAATCTCAACAAAAAAAAAACCTTGAAGTGAAATATATGATTATGCTGCTAGACTTTGCTAAGTTGTGAATGTTTTTTTAATTTCTATAAGTATATTCATCTCTAAAATGCAAATTAGAACAAGATTCAAAACCCAAAATGGATTTCGTTATCGAATATAAGAATTTTGATAAGCCATCAAGAAGGCCGTATAAAAAAAAATATTATTTTTCACAAAAAGGTTGATAACAAAATTTACGGTCCAAGTATTGTTTGTCACTATTGTTGTAAGAAGGGTTCCACATTGATTTGTAAGAAAATATTGAAAATTGTTGTATACACATCTAATAGGGCTGAAAAAACACATGTAAAATACTAAAATATCTTTCGGCAGTTAATTGTCGAGGAATTTAAAAACCGACTGCAGTTAACTGCCGAGGTTTTCTTTGGCAGTTAACTACCGAGGCGTTATTTCATTAGATGAAACAGCCACTTGCACCCCCTACACACTTCCATACCACTTCCATCTAATCCCCCAAATCCAATATTTTTTTTGAGTTGTGTTATTTGAACATCCATATGTTTTATCTTGGTTTTCGGGTGTCAAACATTGATTACGTTTGAACCTTTTTAACCTTTGATATCTCATTTTTTCTTGGGAAGGGAAAAAATAAGCAAAACCCTTGAGAATCGAGGTCCGGGAGTTGTTTTCGCTACGGGAAGGTGTTAGGCACCCATAACGACTATAGTATCCTATAGGAACCGTCTTTATTCTCTACGCGCGTGCTTTATTTTTAAATGCTATTTGAAAAATGATATTCACACCTAAGAGTTTACTAAGTCAAGAATTGGAGGGAGAAGAAAGTGTTTGAATTTTTATTTTATTTGAATTGAAGGAATTTTGATTCCTTGCCTACGTACCCTTTTAAGGGATCAAATCCACCGTAGTTCTCTTCCAAAAGATGTTTTTGGTTTTTTGTTGATTGATTTTAAGTTTGAAAATTGGAATTTTGGAGAATGGGAGAGAGAGGCCTCAAGGGCATAAGATTGTAAAATTGTGAGGTTGACTTAGTTATTTTGCAAAAAAGTCTAAGTATGATTAAGAATTTGTTAAGATTTTGTTTAAGAAAATAAAAGGAAAATCAATGGGATTTTGATCCCAAAGTTTATTTAGAAAATTATTTGAGTGATGTTGTTCATATTTTTTGGAAAAGACAGTTTTTTCTAAGTTTCAAAGTTCCTAGACATACATCTAAGCATACATTCCCTAAACATACATCTAAGGCGTGCATATCCTAAACATACATCTAAAGTATCTATGTGATGTGTGTGCATGTGTCGGTGCTTGTGTCGGTGTACATCATTAGAGTCCATTGTCCTTTACATCATGCCCTAATTACATGCTATGGTCTTGCAAGAATTTAAAATTGCATAAAAGTAAAGTACAAAAATTCCTAAGTGTTACATTCTAATTTTTGCATGAATTTTGAAATAAAGACCAAGAATAGAAGATGGAGGATGAGATGCTTTATGGATGAATGAAACATGAAGTGAAATGGTTAGTAAAAATAAGGCATAAAATGATAGAAAGATGGGCAAGGAAATACTAAACAAAGAATAGCAAAAATAACAAGAATAAAGTGTCAAAGTGTGGTAAAAATTCACCATAACCTCTCAATATGCACATGACCTATAATTCTCCTATCATAACAATTTTCAAAGGCTTCTTTGCATTATGAGTGTGAAAATTATAGGGCATATTCAAGTCAAGGATCATGATATATTTTTAGGCACACTTGGCACTTTATTTTCACATGCTAACATTTACATGACTTGTAAAGCAAGTAAACTCATACAATATATTCACATGCAGTAACAAACACTCCAAAACAGCAAGAAAACCATTCTAAATTCACACTTCACAAATTAACATCATGTATCATGATTAGGGATCAAGAACATGTGCTTTCCACAAATTTTTTAATACAAAACATCACAAAATAGCAAGAAAAGCATCATATTATTTTTTTTATCAATTTTTAATATGCAAAATTATCACAAAAATATCACAAAACTAATCAAGAAATATACATGAAGATTTTTAGAATTTTAAAGGATTTTTAGATGCACAACTTCACAAATTTTAACAAAAACAGTAAACAATTAGCAAGAAAATCCACATATATTTTCCCTCAGGTTTTAACACATAACAATACCACAAAAATATCAAGAAAATTGTCAAGAACATGTAGAAAATTTTTAGGAATTTTTACCAAAATTTTTGAACATATAGGGGTGCAAACAGCAAGAAACAGTATTGAAATAGCAAGAAAATGAAAGAAAACGAAATCCAGTACAAACAACAGGCCCAAACCCACACACACATGGATCCTGGATCATCAGGGAGCTTCAGGGACCGTTGGATTGATCCAGACGGATCAACCCTAGATCCAACGGTCAGGGTGCCAAAGGGAACGAACCAGTTGAACCAGACCGGTCCAAGGGCTTATATAAATGCCTGGAGACCGGTCCAATTCATTCTTCACCTCTCTTTCTCTCTCTTCTCTCATTCTAGTGAGAGAAGCTCTCACTTCTCTCTTCCTCTCCGTTCATCCTCCACTGCCGGTTTCTGGAATGAAACGGTTGGAGACGATGAAGATTCATCGGAATCTTCATTGTCACCGCCGTGAATTCTAGATTCCGGCAACACTCAAACTTCTCCGATCTGTTTGGATCTAAACCCTAACTTGTTCTATCTTTTGTGCTGGTTACGAATATGAACTTAGATTTAAAAAATAAACGGTGAATCTTCGTAGATCTACATCTTAGGGTTTCGGTTTCAAACTTTTTCAATCTTTCTCAAACTTTTTCGAAAGAACAAGTTTTAAAACTTGTTGATCTACTCTGTTTCACCGTTTATTTTTGTTTATGGACCTTCGATGAAGATTTGAGACGAAACGAGAAGGTTTTTATGTGTTTACCTGTTGGAAACTGGAGATTCGAACCAAAAGAAAGGTGAGAAAGATGTTGAAGCTTCTTCTTCGTCTCTGATGTATATTTTGATTCAAACTTCAAAAATAAATCGAAGTTTCTTCGTCTTCTCACTCTTCGTCCTCTTCGAACCTTTCTGGTGCTTGATCCTTCTTCGTTTCTACTTCGATCCTCTTCTTCTCTTCCCCTACCAAATCCTTCGTGATCGCAAGGAATTCGTCTTTGACGAATTTTTGCTTGAATTGCGAAGGTGAAGATTCGGTGATGATAATTTTTCTGAGAATCTTCTGTGAATTCGAACCAATTTTGTGTAGTAATTGTTGAATTGAGTTTATTTGTGGTGAAATTGGTACGAATTTGTGATGAATTGAGGTTGAATTGAGTTCTGGACAGTTAGGGTTTGTGTGTGTTCTTCGTGTTCTTGAAGAATTCTGAGATTTTGATCTAACTGCCAAGAGAGAGAAATTTGTTTGTTGTTTCTGTGATTTGATGATGTGTTGAATTCTGAATGGGATCGTCCCTGTGCAATCAATGACGTGGCCTTATATAGGCTGCCATGTGGCCTCTGAGCCACTTAGAACTTGCCACGTATCTGGACTAAAACCCTGGACTAAAATCTGGACCTTGAGGACTTCTCTGCAATTTTTAAGAACTTGGGACTAATCTGCAATTATTTAGAAACAAAGGACCAAAATGCAAAAGACAAAAGGGACTAAAAAGCAAAAAACAGAAATATTAAAAAGGACCAAAATGAAAATAACTAAAACTGAATTAAAATTGAATTAAAAATGAATAAAATGGAAAAAAACTTAAAGTGAAATGAAAATAAAAAAACACCAAAAGGACTAAAATGAACCCACTATTTAAATGAGGTACTTCAAAGTAACCTCTCTCTGCCAAAATTTCGTGTGAAAAGACCAAAATGCCCCCTAGGGACTAAAATGACTCAAAATGACTCAAATGCAATTTTAAAATGGTTTTTTTTGACAAGGAATTAAAGCAAGAGTTTATACAGGCAAATTAAAAGACTCAGAGACAATTTTTTCAGAGATTAAACAGAGCTTTAACACTGGAAATGACTAAAATGCCCCTAGGGGCTAAACTGACTCAAAATGACTTTAAACGTAATTTTTGAAATGGATTTTGACATGAGATTGAAACAAGGACTTATTCAAACCAATTGAAAAGACTCAAACAATTTTTAAGGACTAAAATGAGTTTGAATACAGGAAATGACTAAAATACCCTTCTCCATGAATTTTGCAAATAATATTGAGATAAAATGCAGAGAAATATGCAATTGATCAGAGACAAATTCAAATGACTTGAAATGCAAGAAAAAGTTTTGGATGACTTGAAATGCAAGAAAACATGGACAAATACACAGTTGAAAAGATTTGTAAAGCTAAGGCAGAGTAAAATGTCAGTGTAAACAATAGCAAATTGGCAATTCTTCAAGAATAATAGACACATATCAAAGATGAAAGAAAATTTTGAACCAGTATTTTTAGGTCCAAAATTAGGGTATAACACCATATATGTGCCAACTTTTGCGACAACCAAAATTTTACAAAGGAAATGAGATATTGACACAAAAACCAAAGCAGTAAAGAGAGGAAGTAAAAAGATAATGTGAGTATGAGAGAAAAAGTTGTCACAAAAGTTGTCAAAAATGGTTATTCAAATATCATTTCTCTATTTTTTTTCATCAAATCTTGCTCCAAAATCGTTGAAGCATCAAGCATAGGAGGTATCAACACACTTTTGACGTAAAAAAACAAGTATTAAACATTTTAATCGGTTGATTTTTAGCTGTTTTTGAGGTATTTTTCGTCAGTTTACGTAAAATGCTGTCATGGGACTCTTCGGTAGTAAATATTCATGTTTCTTGGTTGTCAGAGGCGGCTATGATGATGAATTGTCGAAGAGGCACCATTCCTTTTGTTTATTTGGGGCTGCCTATCGGATGAGATTCTAGGAAACTCTCTTTTTGGAAACATGTTGTTGATCGCATTGTCTCTCGCTTGTCGTCGTGGAATCACAAGTTTCTATCTTTTGGTGGTCGTCTGGTCCTTCTGAAATCAGCCATGTCCTCTCTTCCGGTTTAATTTCTTTCCTTTTTCAAAGCCCCTGCAGGTATAATTTCCTCTATTGAATCTGTTTTTAAAAATTTCTTTTTTTTTTGGGGGGGGGGGGGAGAGGTGAGGATTTTAGGAAAATTGCTTGGATAAATTGGGAGTCTATTTGCACTCCAAAGGAGGAAGGAGGGTTGGGGATTAGGAGGATGGGTGTCTTTAATTTATCTTTAATGGGTAAGTGGTGTTGGAGGATGTTGGTTGATAAAGAGGGACTGTGGTACCGTGTTTTGAAAGCTCGGTACGGTGAGGAGGGGGTCGGTTGAAAGAGGGTGGTAGCCATTGTTCGGCTTGGTGGCGGTCTTTGAATAGGATTCTGATGGGGTGGGTGAAGAGTTGGTCACTGGTTTGATAACAATATTCGAAGGGTAGGTGGAAATGGCAGGGGTACCTCTTTCTGGCACGACATTTGGGTTGGGGAAATTCCTTTGAAACTTAAATTTCCCCGCCTTTTTGGGTTGTCTGTTGACAAGGAGTGCTCGGTGGAGGAGATGAGGAGAGGTTTAGGGGAGGTTGATGGGAGGGAGGGGGTGTGGCGTCGTCGTTTGTTGGCGTGGGAAGAGGGGAGTGTGTAACATCCCGCCTGCTAGTATCGGATTAATACCCGTCAAACGTGCCAGAGGAAATAATTCATGGAAAGTGGTTAATAGTCAATATTTTATGACATGTCAGCATAACACGGAAAAAGTATCAGTGTTGTTAAAACACGTGTAAAGCAAGGGCAAATTGGTAATTGCACGTCTATTGGATATTTATTTGTGTTTGGACCAAAATATCTCATTCTTCAATTCTCTTTCTCTCTCTAGGGTTGGCAAGGATTTTCTTCTTCCTTCTCTCTACACCCATCGCCCTCCTCTCTTCTTCACCATCAATCTTCTAAAGTTTTTCCTTCTCTCCCATGATAAGAATTCATTCCATGTTCTCCCATGTTACCCTAAGTTGGTGTGAGTTCACCTTAGATTGAATCTCTTCTTCATCTCATCCTCTCTTTCTCATAATCAATCCTTTGCAAAACCTTCTTCCTCAAAGATTCATGGTCATTATTTGGATACTCTATACCCTTTCAAGAGATTGATATCTTGGATTAAGTTGTTTTAATTCTTCTCCTCCTCTTTCAAGAACAACTAGAAGCTTTGGGGGTATCCCACTACTTCTTCTCCTCTTCACCAACCTTACATGAAACCTCATCTTCTCATGGTAAGACTTCACTCTATGATCTTTTAAGATCCCTTAAGTTTAGGGAAGTGTGTTATTGGTTTGATTTCTTTATTTCTCCTTTCCTCCATGAAATTAGGGTTTGGTTGGACTTGAGGGAAGGTTATGTTGGAAGTTGAGTTTTTGTACATGTTATGGACTAAGCAAGATTAAAGAAGCAATATGAAGTTTGGATTGAGATGATTTTATCACTCCTCCTTAAAAAAAGAATTTCATGAGGCTAAGGTATGTTTATGCTATGGCTTCATTGTTGCATCAAGTATGGTTTCTTCATGATTAAGCAATGAACATGATGCTTTGTATTGCAAGAAAACAACAAGATTAAAGAGGGTTGAACAAATGGAGCCAAAGGATCAAGCTAGGGTTTTGGAAGATGGAAAGTGGTGAGTGATGCTTGTAAGATTGGGGATCAAATGCAAACATATTAGGTGAGTTCCTTAGATAGCTCCCACCCTTGGGATTATGTGGTATAAGCTTGTAAGATAACTATGAATTTTCTAGGGTTTTTATATGTATATGTTACCCCTTTTTGTGTCATGCATAAATATACACATGAATACTTGTGTTAAGACTATTTTACAGGTTCTATATGGTGTTTAGCAATTTGCCATGCCTTGGGATGATTGTATTGAGGTTTTTGGGTCAAAAACCCCAATTATGCAGGTCTGGACTGTCTTAACTCGCCACGGCGAGTAAACAGCTCGCCATGGCAAGCCAAGCACTCTCCCTGGAGTGCTGCTCGCCACCATACTCGCCACGGCGAGTAAGTGAACTCGCAACGGCGAGTGATGGAGCTCGCAATGGCGAGCTAAGGGTCTCGTCACCTGGTTTGCTCGTTTCAGCCCCTTTTGAGCGTGTTTCGGTCCAGTTTCTTCAAGCAATCTTTTACAGTACTAAACCCCTCAATATAAGGCTCCAAGGCATGAAATTTAAATATGTTTCTTGAAAGTTAAACAAGTATTCGTAATGTGTATTTAAGCATGGCATACAAGAGTTTAGTACGTGAATTGAATGGGTAGCAAGCATCAACTAAGGAAGGGAATGAAATTAGAACCTCGACGTAGATGTTGGGATTTAGTATGTTGAACAAGATTTTACATGTATATTAAAATGCGAAGAATAACTTTCTACGCTCATGAACTTATATGTTATTACCCCAAGGGATCGATTAAGGATCCGAGTTAAGGAAATTAACTCAAGAGGTTATAGATTAACCATTCATGTGTGCATAAGAATAAGACTTATAAGAAAGAAAGAAAGAGTGTCATGTCTCTTGTTATCCAAATTGGATTCAAGGGGTTCCCCAAGGGGAATGGTTAAGCCGCAAGGGAGCCGCATTTCACTAAGCTAAGGTGCCGTGTCTTTTGTATTCCATCCAAGGTTGGGTACAAAAGGTTCTCCAAGGGGGAACGGGGTAAGCCGTAAGGGACCCGCACGTTCACTAAGGGAGTCCGGTGTGCTCTTGCTAAGCATTTCACCGGTAGTAAGGGATTATCTTCCGGGGTTACTCTACTCGGAACTAATCCATAAAATGAATTCAAGATAATTGTTTGTTATACGCTAACATAATCAATGAAGCTGACTATGCATATTCATCATACATTTATGAGTCATGTCATAGAGCCTTGGCATAGACTGTCAAGAACTAGAAAGAATATAGAAGCATATAGTTAAGAACTAGCAAGCTAGAAAGAGTCACTTTTGTGGCAAGAGATGATATGTTGTTAGATGCAACATATTCAAGTAAGCAAGTTAAGAGAGTTATGCCGTTGACGTTCTTAGGTTTCCTTAATCGTCCGGCTTAGGAATGTGTCATGAACATGCTACATGAAGACCTCGATGCGTTTACCGTATCTTGGCATAGTGGTCTTAAGTTCCCTCGACCGCCATGACACGTATGATGATAGTAAGCCTATAACAAGTAAGTTGATTTAAGACGGTCCTAGTGTGCACCACCGTCTAAGCATGCAAGTCCCCACACACGTATAATCAACCGTCAGGTTGTAAAATAGACACGTGGTGACCGTAGGTTTTCCCCGTGGTTGCCTATAGCCTAGGATTAGGTGGAACTCACTGAGACATTATGTCTCATCCCAATCCTTATTTGTTTCAGATAAACAGGTTGGATGGCAAGCTAGTAGCCTAATGGAATATCAGCAAGTGTTCGTTCGTACCTGCTGCAGGATGATAAGGATATGCAAGGACGCATTCATTATATTTTAGAAAAGTTGAGTTACTTTATTATTGTACGAACGCACATTGTTGTATAAGATATTCATTGTGAGTATTTATGTTGTAAATTTTTAATGTATCCAATACTAAATAAACACACATGCTAGACTTTCTAGATACGTCTAGTATGGGTGTTACATTTGGTATCAGAGCAGGTCGATTCAGACCGTGCCTTGGGTCATTAAGTTACAACAAGGTAGTGGGACCATTGGGTTCCGGGTAAAAGTTCTAATTGTCATTGTTAGTTGAGCCTGATCAACTCAATTTAACAATCGACGATTAGGATGGACGCCTGAGAGCTGAATAGGACCCAGGAGGAATGAAGTATGAGATGAAGTTACACCGAGAAGTAAGAGCTCGAGAGGAGTATTAGTAAGAGTTTGGAAATGTCTAAGTATGATCTGAAGTTCAGTAAGATTTGTTGTTGGAACAGACTTATTTTATAATTAGTATTTGTATTCCAGAACGTCAGCGCAAGGCTTTAAGATAAGGAGAAGTCGACGTATGTTGACGGAGTTAGTAAACTCTCAAAAAGTGGTTATGTGATAAAATTAAAATTCTGTATGTTCAGAGTGGAGAAGGTTCTAGTGTTCGGAAGATTGTGTTAAGCAACACGAAGAGAGGGAAACTACTCGTAGCGGAAGAGGCTAAGAATTTAAGCGAGAATTTATGTCATCAGGACTGATGCATTAATTTCCAACGTACCGAACATTGTATCGGATTAGGTTGATGCTTGCCATGCATAGATGATAAAGTATTTTATGAAGGTAGGAGTGACTGATGTGCACTGGATTACTTGAGGAATGATATTGGTATGTAAAGTATATTTTCCAGAGAATTGAACTGAAGAAACTCGCCAATAGCAAACCTGGAATGAAATTTCCTATTTCATGAAAACCGTTAATTCATCTCCAGGGTTTCGTTGACTATTGGAGGGTTGTTTTCATAATATTTTCATGCAACGAAAACCTTTTTTTTATGACATCAAGTAACAAATGCACATCACATTCTAAGGTTCCCATAGGAAAAGGCATGGGCAACCATTAACGAAGTCGGTTCAGTTTAAGGTAACTTGGGAAGTTAATGTGTCAGGAGTTAAGGATGAGCTTAGCCTAAGAGTTTAAAGGTTCCGGTATGTGGAATGGACATCACAGATGAGAAAGCTTGAAGCAAGATGTTAAGTGGTGTGAAATCACAAGGTTCACGTTTTTGTGGAACTAAGAGTATTCCTCGAATCTATGTTTTGTTTAATTGACTTGCTAAGGCTCGTTACGATGTTAAAACGTAAAGTTTATATGATTTTAGAAAGACATACGCATAGGGGTGATTGAAGTTGACATTTTTGAAATTCAAAATGAAATTTTGTAGGTACCGGTTTGTTACGACTCGCGTAGTTGGGCTAAACTCACTAGGACTAAGATTTGATGACACATACGTGTTATCAACTCATCCTGGGATTTTAGCGTAACGACTGGGACCTAGATTCAGTATATGTTTTATATATAGTTGTAAATCATCAACGCCAATGACCCGTGTGCTAATTTACGAAATTTTCTTAGACAGAAAAATTAACGAGCAAGCATAGAAAGGATTAAGCAAAACATAGTATGCGAGATACGAGGCTACAAAGTTAGATGCATAAGGAAGTATGTCCGAGTGCAAGATGAGTTTACCATGGGAAGTCGGAAGGACGATTCATGGAAATAGTAAGCATGTAGTAGCAAGGAGTTACACCAAGACTCAAGATAAGCTCTTTAAGTCAAGGTTGCTCGGAAATAAGTTTCAGAATAGAGTATTGGTTTAAGCCAACCAGTGGAAATCAGAGTAGCGCAACGGAAATTAATTGGTAGTCGTGGAATGTGGATTTGATAAGAATAATCTTGTGAAGAATGTTCGAGATAGCGTTGCAATTTAGTGGGAAGTATTATGAGACAAGCAAGAAATATTCGATATGTTAAGTAAGTATAGATGCTTATGCAGCCAGTAATGATTAAAGTAAAAGTTTAAAGAAAGCATCTTCACTCAGGTAAGATGAGAAAGACTAGAGTTAACACAGATGAATTAATCGGGTTGCCTTTTTGGTGATGTCGAATGAGTAGAAAAGCTATTGGTTAGTCCGGAAGAGAATGTGCAATGATGATGGAATAGGGTACCTGAGGATTGCACAATGAAGTACATACCCTCCTATACCATACTTGTTAAATGATGACGATACTAGATGAAATAGTCCAAGCTATGATTTCAATTTTCCTAAAGTGAGGATTGGTATTAAGGAACTTGGGAACGAAATTGTTTTAAAAATATGATATTAAACATTGATGAAACCAATGAGGTGCGCCATAAGCAAGCAAGCTCACTTAAGATGTACAGGCTTCAAGACCAACTTGATATAAACAAGTTTGGGACGAGTTATAAAACCTTTTTAATAAAATTTAGAGACTCGCCCTGTGGTTCTGCGGTACCATTGCAAGCCCGGTTTCAAATTGAGATTTTCTTTTAGTTAAGTAAATGTTCGTTCCAAGAACCTATGTACCAAAGTTTAGAAATTTAATGAAATAAAGTACTAGATTGAGTATCGTTATTAACTAACAAGAAGTGGTATTCGGAAGTATGCAAGTATTAAGGAGATAAAGTTTCAAGAAGAATGGCAACGTTTGTGTGATGTCAATATCATACGAGATACCCGGATTTGTACTAAAAGTGTTCGATGTAAGTGCAAATGGACTTAGAAGAAAGTTTTAAGAGAATGCGAACCACAGAACTGGTTAATGAGTTATCAGGTGAATCGGAGTAAATGATTTCACTTCTCCATGTCAAGATAAACAAGTTAACCATGGTTTCGAGTGTGAGAAGATTGTGAAGGGATAGAAAAGTTGTGAAGAGTTTGAATGAGATAGGAGATGTTTGGAACCATCAAAATAAGTAGCTTAAGAAAAAAGAATAAATCGTAAGATGCGGTAAGAAAGATTATGTATGCATAGTAAGATGTATGCATGATAAGTTACTTATTTGATGGTTAAGTTAAGTAGTTAAGATGTGGACCCAAGACAACTGAGTCACGTGAGGCCAGATAAGAGGTCATATTCGTTTTATGCGAATTTAGAAAGAAGAATGAGTTACATGTTTGATGAGCAAAGTATACTTTGAACTTTTGAAGTGGGTATAATCAGACTTTAAGTAGCTGAAGTTAAAGAAGGCAGGTTTTAATTGCGATGATTGGTAACAGGTTCCTAAATTTCGAGGACGAAATTTTTTTAAGGGGGGTAGAATGTAACATCCCGCCTGCTAGTATCGGATTAATACCCGTCAAACGTGCCAGAGGAAATAATTCATGGAAAGTGGTTAATAGTCAATATTTTATGACATGTCAGCATAACACGGAAAAAGTATCAGTGTTGTTAAAACACGTGTAAAGCAAGGGCAAATTGGTAATTGCACGTCTATTGGATATTTATTTGTGTTTGGACCAAAATATCTCATTCTTCAATTCTCTTTCTCTCTCTAGGGTTGGCAAGGATTTTCTTCTTCCTTCTCTCTACACCCATCGCCCTCCTCTCTTCTTCACCATCAATCTTCTAAAGTTTTTCCTTCTCTCCCATGATAAGAATTCATTCCATGTTCTCCCATGTTACCCTAAGTTGGTGTGAGTTCACCTTAGATTGAATCTCTTCTTCATCTCATCCTCTCTTTCTCATAATCAATCCTTTGCAAAACCTTCTTCCTCAAAGATTCATGGTCATTATTTGGATACTCTATACCCTTTCAAGAGATTGGTATCTTGGATTAAGTTGTTTTAATTCTTCTCCTCCTCTTTCAAGAACAACTAGAAGCTTTGGGGGTATCCCACTACTTCTTCTCCTCTTCACCAACCTTACATGAAACCTCATCTTCTCATGGTAAGACTTCACTCTATGATCTTTTAAGATCCCTTAAGTTTAGGGAAGTGTGTTATTGGTTTGATTTCTTTATTTCTCCTTTCCTCCATGAAATTAGGGTTTGGTTGGACTTGAGGGAAGGTTATGTTGGAAGTTGAGTTTTTGTACATGTTATGGACTAAGCAAGATTAAAGAAGCAATATGAAGTTTGGATTGAGATGATTTTATCACTCCTCCTTAAAAAAAGAATTTCATGAGGCTAAGGTATGTTTATGCTATGGCTTCATTGTTGCATCAAGTATGGTTTCTTCATGATTAAGCAATGAACATGATGCTTTGTATTGCAAGAAAACAACAAGATTAAAGAGGGTTGAACAAATGGAGCCAAAGGATCAAGCTAGGGTTTTGGAAGATGGAAAGTGGTGAGTGATGCTTGTAAGATTGGGGATCAAATGCAAACATATTAGGTGAGTTCCTTAGATAGCTCCCACCCTTGGGATTATGTGGTATAAGCTTGTAAGATAACTATGAATTTTCTAAGGTTTTTATATGTATATGTTACCCCTTTTTGTGTCATGCATAAATATACACATGAATACTTGTGTTAAGACTATTTTACAGGTTCTATATGGTGTTTAGCAATTTGCCATGCCTTGGGATGATTGTATTGAGGTTTTTGGGTCAAAAACCCCAATTATGCAGGTCTGGACTGTCTTAACTCGCCACGGCGAGTAAACAGCTCGCCATGGCAAGCCAAGCACTCTCCCTGGAGTGCTGCTCGCCACCATACTCGCCACGGCGAGTAAGTGAACTCGCAACGGCGAGTGATGGAGCTCGCAATGGCGAGCTAAGGGTCTCGTCACCCGGTTTGCTCGTTTCAGCCCCTTTTGAGCGTGTTTCAGTCCAGTTTCTTCAAGCAATCTTTTACAGTACTAAACCCCTCAATATAAGGCTCCAAGGCATGAAATTTAAATATGTTTCTTGAAAGTTAAACAAGTATTCGTAATGTGTATTTAAGCATGGCATACAAGAGTTTAGTACGTGAATTGAATGGGTAGCAAGCATCAACTAAGGAAGGGAATGAAATTAGAACCTCGACGTAGATGTTGGGATTTAGTATGTTGAACAAGATTTTACATGTATATTAAAATGCGAAGAATAACTTTCTACGCTCATGAACTTATATGTTATTACCCCAAGGGATCGATTAAGGATCCGAGTTAAGGAAATTAACTCAAGAGGTTATAGATTAACCATTCATGTGTGCATAAGAATAAGACTTATAAGAAAGAAAGAAAGAGTGTCATGTCTCTTGTTATCCAAATTGGATTCAAGGGGTTCCCCAAGGGGAATGGTTAAGCCGCAAGGGAGCCGCATTTCACTAAGCTAAGGTGCCGTGTCTTTTGTATTCCATCCAAGGTTGGGTACAAAAGGTTCTCCAAGGGGGAACGGGGTAAGCCGTAAGGGACCCGCACATTCACTAAGGGAGTCCGGTGTGCTCTTGCTAAGCATTTCACCGGTAGTAAGGGATTATCTTCCGGGGTTACTCCACTCGGAACTAATCCATAAAATGAATTCAAGATAATTGTTTGTTATACGCTAACATAATCAATGAAGCTGACTATGCATATTCATCATACATTTATGAGTCATGTCATAGAGCCTTGGCATAGACTGTCAAGAACTAGAAAGAATATAGAAGCATATAGTTAAGAACTAGCAAGCTAGAAAGAGTCACTTTTGTGGCAAGAGATGATATGTTGTTAGATGCAACATATTCAAGTAAGCAAGTTAAGAGAGTTATGCCGTTGACGTTCTTAGGTTTCCTTAATCGTCCGGCTTAGGAATGTGTCATGAACATGCTACATGAAGACCTCGATGCGTTTACCGTATCTTGGCATAGTGGTCTTAAGTTCCCTCGACCGCCATGACACGTATGATGATAGTAAGCCTATAACAAGTAAGTTGATTTAAGACGGTCCTAGTGTGCACCACCGTCTAAGCATGCAAGTCCCCACACACGTATAATCAACCGTCAGGTTGTAAAATAGACACGTGGTGACCGTAGGTTTTCCCCGTGGTTGCCTATAGCCTAGGATTAGGTGGAACTCACTGAGACATTATGTCTCATCCCAATCCTTATTTGTTTCAGATAAACAGGTTGGATGGCAAGCTAGTAGCCTAATGGAATATCAGCAAGTGTTCGTTCGTACCCGCTGCAGGATGATAAGGATATGCAAGGACGCATTCATTATATTTTAGAAAAGTTGAGTTACTTTATTATTGTACGAACGCACATTGTTGTATAAGATATTCATTGTGAGTATTTATGTTGTAAATTTTTAATGTATCCAATACTAAATAAACACACATGCTAGACTTTCTAGATACGTCTAGTATGGGTGTTACAGGAGTGTGAGGCAGTGTCTTGTGTTACTTCATAATATTGTTTTACAGGAAAATGTCGAAGATACTTAGAAGTGGTTGCTTGATCCTATTCATGGCTATTCGGCGCGGGGGGGCATACCGCTTTCTTACTACCTTGCTGAACTGGTGGATAGGTCACAAGTTATCGACGTTTGACATCAGCATATCCCTTCTAAGGTGTCTGTCTTCGTGTGTCGACTTCTCCGCAACAGACTTCCAACCAAAGATAATATGGTGCGTTGGAGGGTTATATTTCAGGAAGACGCGACCTGTGTGTCCGGATGTGGGAGTCAGGAAACGGCAACACATTTATTTTTGGGATGTGACGTTTTCGGATCCCTATGGTCTCTGGTTTGGCTTTGGCTAGGTATATCTTCGGTTTCACCTGGTGATCTTAATCAACATTTCATCCAATTTATTAATATGCATGGGTTGCCTAGATTTACGCATAAGTTCTTCAGGATTATTTGGTTTACCTCGGTGTGGGTTCTTTGGAAGGAAAGGAACATGACCGTGTGTTTAAAAACATGGCATCGACACCGTCCATACTCATTGAAAAGATTAAACTGGCATCTTTTTCTTGGTTAAATTCAAAACAGACAACTTTTCATTACAGCTATCATTACTGGTGGAAGCAACCGCTCCTTTGTATGGGCGTCCACTAGTAATCTTTTGCTTGTTTTGTTGTTTTCGTGGTGCTCTGGTTTGTTTAGCACTTTGTTATTGTAAATACTCTTGGGCGGTCTTCCCTTTGCACGTCTTGTGCGGGGTAAAACACAGTTGTTAATATATACCATTTTTGTTTGTTAAAAAAAAACGTAAAAGCTATGTTGTATATGTATCAATTCTAGTCATCTTGATTTTTTAATTTTTTTAAGAAACAATTTTTTTAATAGAATCCATTTAAACCCCAATCACATATGATAGAAAAATTCTAGTTAATACAAAATTACAATTAAAATGTATATTTTAAAAAATTTATAATTGACAAAATTACTAACCGGCTAAATAGTGGCATTCAAAATCATCTTCAAATATATCAATCTGTTATGAAATTAATAAAAGTTTCATCAAAAGTTGCATTGTATAGAATAGTAGAGAGAAAGAGATAAAGGGAGAAGAAGAGAGTATATTGTTTTTCTTCACAAGTGTCTTTACATCAAAACATGAGTCCTATTTATAAGATACAAATAAGCAAGTGAATGCTCACATGCAATCAAGAGCACTAACAATTCATTCCACCAGTGGGAGTTATAGAACTTGGAAGATCAAGAATGTGGAGTTATAGAACTTGGAAGATCAAGAATGTGGACATCCACTGATATTCATAACACTCCCCCTTGGATGTCCATCGAGGATATACCTCATTAAAACCTTACTAGAGAAAAACCCAATGGGAAAAAAAATCTAGTGAAGGAAAAAGAGTACAACATCCTTTTGTGTCATAATATGCCTCATTAAACACCTTACCAGGAAAACCCAGTGGGATAAAACCATGGTTAAGGGAAAAAGAGTGCAGGACACATTTTGATCCCCCTCACAAAGATATCAAAGAAGTTTAAATAATCTTTCAGACTAGTTACTCAAAATCTTTACTTTGCGGTGACTCAGTAGAAAGATATGATCTATCTCCATACTCTTCTTCAAATTAACGGCACTTGAGATATCTTCATATTGAGTTGTTAAAAGAACGCCCTTTTAAAATTAGAAAATCGCAAATTTCTTGTATGTATAAAATCATAATCTTTAATAAAGAGCATTCTCCACTTCCTTGATGTGGTATTAGAATTTTCAAACAATTGACTGATATTGTTCTTTCTCTAAGGTACAAATTGTATGCTTGACTTTGCTGCAATATCTGTATTGACAAAACTAAAATACCACGATATATATAATAAGCAAAATACATTAGTGTCCTCACTTAACCAATTCAAGTTGTTCATAACTTTCTTGAGGACATGACCTTTACTCACATCAAGTGACATCACAACCATTCTAATACATAATCAATTAGATTTGTCCATATCAACATTTATATAATAACAAATTTTAGAATCTCTTCAGGATTTCTAATAATATTTTATATCATTATCATAAAATCGATTATAACAAATTCATTTCCAAATCCTTAAAATGGACAAATGATGTCATCTTTTCAATAATTTTGATAGTGTCAATTACGCAAATGAAATCCTTCAGGGAGTTTCATATATCACTATCAAGTGAGCCATACAAATACATTGTAGCACATCTTTCATATAATTTGAGCCACTCATGTGCTACTGAATTTAATCAAGTATGAAAAAGTTCTTGAATTCACTTCAGGTGAATATGTGTCTAAAGAATATATGTCTCTTAAAATTAAATGATAGACAATTTTACCAATTCACTTCAGGTGAACATATCAAACTCTATATATATGTTTTTTACCATTCTAATTCTCTTTTCGCGCGAAAAATCATACATATCTAATTAACCTCACATCTTCGAGTGTGTGGACTACAGGTCCAAAAAATTCAGCTTTACAAAGCGAGTTTGATTTCACTGGAATTGTCTCTTTCCATTTGTATATATTTTCTTTTTCTATAATCTTTAATAGACTTGAATTCATGATCCTCATTATTACTTATCACATATAGCGCTGTATTATATCCATAAACACGTCGACTTTGACTTCATTTCGGTTCCATCTCATTCCATTGAGATTTTTCATTCATGACATAATTTATTAATATTTCATAAGTTTCATGTACCTGATCAGTTCTTCTGGAACTGAAAAAATCAATTGTGTCATAAAACTTTTTTAGAGCTTCTATATCCTCGTTTGAGTTATCATTTCTTTAAGCTCCTTTTCTTATTCGAGGCTTTTATATTTGGAACCGATTGATTTACCATGCATCAGGCACAATTGAGACCTATTTGCATATTAGATTATCCGACAAGGACATCTATTTCATTTGGAGCATTAGCAGCTGTAATTTGATTTATTTACCTTTGAAAATGAGTTATATATTGAAGATCAAGTGGAGACAATAATATTTTCTTTCAAATAATTTATTTGAACTTCAGGTTCACATTTTCAGCTGCTTATTACCTCTCCCCCTAATATTGGGAAAATTAATCCATCAATTGATAATCAGCCTACTGGGCTATAAATAAGTTGGCTCAACATAATTAATGATAGATGGACATATCAAATATATTTTCCCAATATTATTTCAAGATTTATCATAGTGCAATATATTGGAGCAATTGTGATATACACAACACATCCAAAATCCACTTTGATGAGAAATATTAGGTTGTTAACCTAAAACCAATGATAGATTAAGGGGAGGACATATATATAGTAATTTGTTGGCTTGATGCAGATCAATATCTCAACAAGATTATTGATTTCCAAAATAGAGTTTATAAGGCATAGTTTCATAACCAAACTAGAGTTTATAAGGTATGATATGATAAGTATCAATTATACAATTAACTTTAGACGTCTAAAGAATGAATCTTCAAGTCCATTTTTATGAGCATATGCTACTAGTTGTTCAATATCAATTGACAAATGATACTTATCAAATGCTTTCTGAAAAGTTTAGAAAATAAACTCTTAGTCAAATTTGTTGACATAATAATCTCCATTTTTTTTTTCATCTAGTTTTTGCATCATAATAGATCCGGGATAACCCAACCGGTCTTGCCAACAATTTGTAAACTTCTAGTTTACAATAATATGTGCTTCCATTGCACTAATAATATAATATGTAAACTTCAGGTTTACAATAATATGTGCTTCCATTGCACTAATATAAGTGTAGTCAAATCAAAGACAAAAACAACTTTTCCACTACACTTATTTTCTCCAGATATAGAGATATTTAATATCTCCATTTTTTTTAATATGATATCCATTTAGATGATTATCTTAAAACTCAATGAATTTGTATGAGACTTAGATTAATATAATTCAATCTCAATGTGTAACTTTTTTCCTTCACGTAACAATATTATAGCTCTTCAAGAGTCTTCATTGATCTTGTAGTTCCTTGGATAATATACCACAAATGATCAAAATGAATCACTGTTTAAGCAATCCTTCAGGGATTCTTTAATACACTTAGAGTGGACATTTTAAAACATGATTTGTAAATATCTGGTTTACAATAATATATGTTTAATTTATTTTAATCCATTTGAAACAATAACGAACAACAAAATAAAAGAAAATAGAGCCTTTAGTGCTTTCACCGCAACCAAGAAAACAAAAGGTGTCCTAACGGCTTATAGCAGCCTCCATATGTGTAAAACAAAAATAATAGAAAATAGAGAAACAGAAATTCTGTATGTGATAATAAAGTATCAAACAAAGAAGACCAATGAGTTAAGTAAAGAGATCCAATTAAGTAGATTGTTTATTCCAAAGGCTGCTATGGTGTTTATTCTACCTTACTTTAATTGACGCTCGCAAAAGAAAAATTATGAAGAAAAATGCTATAATGATGATTGACAGATAAACCATTAACTACTAATGCACTCAAACAAAATATAGAAATTCATTCTATGGAAGCAAAATATAGAATCAATAAATTACATCCTAAACATGTAAACAATACAACAAATAATATCAAGAACATGTAAACAACACAACAAATAATATCAAGAACAAGTAAGAATCACCTCAAATTGTTAGAGCTTCGTGCTGATAACGTGTTATGAAATTAATAAAAGTTTCATCAAAAGTTGCATTGCATAGAATAGTAGAGAGAAAGAGATAAAGGGAGAAGAAGAGAGTATATTGCTTTTCTTCACAAGTGTCTTTGCATCAAAACATGAGTCCTATTTATAGGATACAAATAAGCAAGTGAATATTCACATGCAATCAAGAGCACTAACAATTCATTCGACTAGTTGGAGTTATAGAACTTGGAAGATCAAGAATGTGGAGTTATAGAACTTGGAAGATCAAGAATGTGGACATCCACTAATATTCATAACACAATCTTAATTTATTTTTTCTTTTTAAGGAGTATCAATCTTAAAATTGTGAACTGAAAAGTATATATACCGTTTTTTTTTTGTGTTGTATTTTCTTGGAATTAAGCCACCTCACCGATCCACGTAAAAGATAATGAACCAAAACTTTTTATAATATTTATTTTTATAGAAATCAACATACAGTATATAAATAGGGTAGTTTGAGTTGATGCTCAGTCTGAAGATATTCATGTTCAATGAATACATCTACAAAGTTCTGAAGCAAGTGCACCCGGACATTGCTATCTCCGCCGGGGCCATGGATATGATGAATATTATGATAAGTAATGTGATGATGAAGCTTATTCACGAATCCTCCAACGTTACTTCAAGTAAGAAGTTAACGATGATGACTTCCAAGGAGATGAAGGCTGCCGTTAAGAGAGTCTTTCCCGAAGAAATGGCCAAACTCGCCCTCTCAGCGGCTATCGAACCTGTAACTAGTTTTGGTATCGACCAATTGTGTGATACAGTTGATAAAATCGTGATATAGATGTTGGATTCTTTCTTCTCTATAATGTGCACATAAAGTTCAGTTGGAATTAATATGTTTGTTGTAAAGTATTAGGTTCATTGTTGTTAAAATCCTGATTAGAATCCTAAAATTCTATGATTTTGCGATTTTGCTCTGCCTTATCTATTTGAACGCTGAATAGAATCATAAACTACGTAAAATCTGCTCGAAATCGTATATGTTTAAGAGATTTTACGATTTTGCTCTGGCTTATAATTGAAGCGTTCGTGATGTGATGTAGGCTTTGTAGCATCTAGGTTTTGAGTATTGTGCGGACTTGGTTGTTTTTTATTTAGATTTGAGACTTTGAGTTGGCTTAGGTTTAAGCTTTTTCACTAGTTTGTTTTATGTTTATTTGAGATATTGAGTTGTTTATGTTTAAGAGTTTGTTTTATGTTTATTTGAGATATTGAGTTGTTTATGTTTAAGATTTGGTTGATTTTTGTTTTCTTTGATTTCAAACATTTAAATAATTTATGCAATTTATAATATATATTTAATATTATTTGAGTAGTATCCTTTAATTTTGGTTGTGAAGTTCGATTTTGAGATCTTGCTATCACCTTTCAATTCTTCAAAATCAATTTAGTAGAAACCTTTGATTTTGGTTGCGGTTATAGGTTTTGCAATCTTGTTATTCTCTTTTGATCTTAAACAAAATCTCGATTTTTACAACCTTGATTAGGTCAAACACTATGTTGAAATTAATTTTAATAATGCTTATCGTACAATGCCGATTTTCTCATATGTTAGTGTAAACAATTCAATAATTTATAATTTACTATATATTGATTTATCAAATACATATTCAGAATACATCATATGTTGCCAGTAGTCTATCCACGGTTTTCTACCTAATTTGAATAGAAATATAGCGGAGTTAATTCTCAATCTTTTGATGTCCAAATCTTGCTAATTTGGTGTGACCTATATCTTAAATCTGCTCTTTGCAAGAAAAAAATTGGTGTTGGGGAATTATGCAGATTGTGTATCATATGATTCTTGGCTGCTTTGCGTTGATTTGTCATTGTATGGGGTGATGTTGGTGAATTATCTTTTTTAAATTGCTACATATAGTGTTAGGCACTAAGATCTTTTTGCCTTCTCCTTTAATAGATCAGACCAAGCTATCACGGTGTCGTAGGGTGTCTTTGGATTAAGGAATATGCTTGATGGTACAAGAGATGAGCAACGGAAAAATGACGAATGCAGTTTATTCCAAATTCTCAATGCTAACAATCTCATATATAACATGATAATGAAAATGCTTAGCAACAGGAATAATTGGCCACTACCCCAATGATTCATAACCCTCTTTTTATTCCTTAAAAATTGGACAAGTGTACATTTGTTGAATTTCGTTGGTAAATTACTCGTACTATATAGCAGTACTCTTGGATTAATTGTTGTGTTTCCTTATGCATGGTAGTCAAATCGAGATACCACACTTTTTTGAATTTTGTATCGTATCGTGTATTGTAAGATACATTAACAAAAAGAAAATGAGAAATTGAAAGATGGTTGTGATTAAAAAACAACACATGTACATCCACTTATTGTATTATTTTTTCCCAACCCCATTTATATTTCTATCTTCATCATTCTCTGTCATCCGTAAAAAGAAATTGAAAGATGTCATCTGTTATTTTCATCTAGCTCTGTTGAGTTGTTTTGGTTTTTTAAGGCAATTTAAATACAGAAAATTTGTAATCAAACAAAACTAAAACAAAAAGAAAACAAAGAGGAAGAACGTGAAACAAGAACAGGTCTCGCCACCTCACATCTCTTGTTCTGGCGGCCTCACCTTCAAATTGAATTAAACGAATATGAGAACAAAACCTCAGCCGACCTTGTTGTCAGCATTGCCGTTGTTGTTGTCATCACCAAATTTTGGGTGTTAGAGAGATGCGAGAGTGAGAGAGACGGCAAGGTGCAAGCTTGATAAACGACGGTGATGTCTAAATGAGATTTAATTAGCAGTAGACCCATGCTAAGCACGAACCTCGTGCTCCAAATGGGGTAAAAAAATTGGATACGACACTTCATGTTCAATGAGATTTTTCAAAAAACAAAAAGGTGAGACAAAGACTACAAACATAAATTTGAGAGGGAGAGAGAGAGAGAGAGAGAGAGAGAGAGAGAGAGAGAGAGAGAGAGAGAGAGAGAGAGAGAGAGAGAGAGAGAGTAGGGTTTAACACCCATTTGCATTTTAACTTTAACACTTAAAGTAGGGTTTCATGGCAACCATAGAGACCAAAGGCAAGAGAGAGATGAAAAAAGTCCAAAAAAAAAAATAGAGGATGAGTTGGAGAAAGAAGATGACTATAAAAATGATAGAGATATAAGGGACACGAATGCTACCCTTCGAAGGTGAGATATCATCACAAAAGAAACAGTGGTGATTAACAGTCTCAAGGTCGTACGACAATGGAGTTGATCGAAAGGTTAGGGAAAGTGAAGTATCCTTCGACGGTGATTATTGTTTTTGGTTAAAAATCTATTCTTATTTTTTTTTCTTCATTTAATTTTATTCCCCCCCCCCCCCCCCCCCCCCCTTCTTTGGTAGAAGGTGAGAGTGTGGTGTTCAATGGGATAATGAACATGTCTTATATTTTGATTTCAAATAATGTAGTTTAGAAATTAAAATACTTACAATGGCAACGATAATGCATTGAGTATCATTACTATAACTTTACAATAACTTGCGTAAGTTGTCGTCTCTGCCATCTCTACTATCTATAAAATCAATGCACACTTTTGGTCTGACTCTTTTCCATTGCGTTTTTACCCTTTTGTCCTTATACGAAGAGATACAAGGGAAACAAAAAACTCATGACGAAGAGAGAGGCACACTCACCGCGGCGGTTAATGGCGGTCACAAATTAATATGAAAAACAAATTGAAGCTAGGAAGTGTGATAAATTTCCTACATAGCCACCACTTATGTGATGTTTGTCTCAAATTAACCTCCATAGGTATATAGGTTTTCTTTTAAAAAAAAGTTATATGGATTTGTAATTTCATGAATTTAATTAGTGTGTATGTGTTAATTTTTTTTTTAACTAGATGTATGTGTTAATTTTTAATTTCATTTTATCTCCAAAAAGATAACCAAGATGAATTTAATTAACCTCAAGATGTTTGTCTCAAATTAACCTCAAGATGTATGTTATCGGATGTCCTCGAAGGGACAACCTCAAGATCTATGTTGTTGTCTTATTACTTTGTATGTTTGCTAATATTTTTGAATATATTTTCATGTATTTGCATGATAAGAAATGAGTGACATGACATTGATTGGACAATTCTTTGATTTTCCGTTGTTGTGTGATAAGTTGAATAATATGTTCGTTGAAAAAAAGTTGAATAATTTGAGAAAAAAAATAGATGTTTGGTTATCGTTATTTTGGATAATAATCAATAAGACAATAATTATCGAGGTCTTATAATTATTTTGATACCTCCAATTGTCTTCTTCTTGCTTGGATGTATTAAATGTTTTTAATTTCATTAACCCAAAGATTGCAGTTTTCTTGAATCAAAGCAAATTTGAGAAAGAAGACATTAGATACTAGAAATTTTCACGAGAATGTGCAAATAACAAGAAAATGAGCACATGGTGAGGAATAAAAGGGTAAAAGTGATTGGAAGACGATATGAAAATAGAAGGAGTATTATATATGTGTCAATCAGGTGCAGTACAAAATTATGATTATAATTGTTAAAACATATTGAAAGTGTTAATTAATCCCAACTTAACAGTGTGCATCGTATCCAAAGTGGACATGTATCATCTTACCTCTTAGATCAAGTTCATTTTTCTATATTAGTACGCGTATGATCTTTCTTTTAATTCTAATTATCGAAATTGTTTTTTTTATGATAAATTTTGAGAACATTAGAAATTGAAACATATTATATTGATGGATATTTACATAAATTATTCTAGAAGAGCATTTGAATGAAATTTATACATTAATATTAAAACGTATTGGTTTCAATTATTTTATTTTTAGTATATACCATATGTAGCATCCATAATACAAATGGACATATTATTCACGCAAAAAACCAATACTGGATCAAACAAATTAATCATTTTTTAACAAACAAATTAAACAAAAGCGATAAATATAATTTATTTAAATACTGATATCTTACAAGAACCATCAATTACACGTAATGTCACTCTTAAATTATTATTGATAATTCAACCTTATTTTTCTTTTTTGGTTAAACTTGATAGTTCAAGCTATCAACACCATATTTTCACGAGAAAATGAAAGCCAAGACTTAAACACTAAAAGGCAGGTGGGTGAGCGGACACAACACCTTAAACAACCATAAGCCTTCTAGAGATGTGAGTGAGACGCAATGGCAAAGGTGAGTAAGTCGGAGAAGGGGGGGTGCAATGGGGGGTTTGTGGAAACAATCGGAGGCTCGGAAGGGGCAAGACTAACATGGGAAGGAGATTCAGCAGGGGCATGCGTAAAAGGGACATGAGGGTCAACTGGGGCAGGTGTAACAGGGCCAGCAAGCGTAATAGGGACAGGAATAACAGGTGTAGGCATAGCAGGGAAATGGACAGAAATCGGATTAGGCACAAAAGGGCCAGGCTTAACAGGGACACTAGGCTTAACAGGTGCAGATGTAACAGGGGCAGGAGGCGTAACAGGTGCAGGCGTAACAGGGGAAGGAGGCTTAACAGGTGCAGGCATAACAGGGGCAGGAGGCTTAACAGGGGCAGGCGTAACTGGGACATGAGGCTTGACAGGTGTAGGAGGAGTAATAGGGACACGGGGCTTAACGGGGGTAGGAGGAGTAACAGAGACAGGAGGTTTAGCAGGGGTAGGAGGGGTAACAGGGACACGAGGCTTAACAGGGGTAGGAGGGGTAACAGGGGCAGGAGATTTAATAGGGGTACGAGGGGAAGGAGGCTTAACAGGGGTTGGAGGCGTAACAGGGACAGGAGGCTTCATGGGATTAGTAGGGGCAGGCTTAACAAGGGCAGGAGACTTAACAGGGACAGGCTTAACAGGGACAGGCTTAACAGGGGTAGGCTTAACAGGGACAGAAGGCTTAAAGGCATCAAGTTCCTGAAGAGTTGTTTCAAGTTCTTCAGCAATAAGCTCTTCAGCAATTGTAGTGAAAAATGTTAATTGGAGTAAGAGTAACAACAATGCTAGAATTTTGGTCATTTTTCTTTGTAAGACAATGTAATCTTGAAAGAGAGAAATGAGAGTTGATGTTGGTGTTGTGGGATGTTGTGAAAAAGTGATTATGAGAGTTGGTTTATTTATAGAAGTTAATGTCCATAATCATTGTAGTTTTTGTTAATGTGTAGCAAACAAATTTTCTTAAAGTGAAAATTATTTCTTTATATATGTTTTTTATTTAATGCTCAAATTCATTGTTGCGATGTATTTAAAGGACAAATGAAATTGTTTCTCTATCTATGCGATTGAGTGCATGATTGCATGATTTCAGCGTTTTAGTGAACCATAATACTTATATGCAACAATTTGAAAAGGGAAGTTTTTTTTTTTGTTGATAAATTGTTTCTTTATCTATGCGATTTTTTTTGTGGTGGTCGAGGTTCGAACCTCGACCTTGCATATTTTATGCATTGTTCATACAAACTGAGCTAAGCTCACGAGGACCTTTATCTATGCGATTGAGTGCATGATTTAAGCGTTTTAGTGAACCATAATACTTACATGTGTTTTAGTGAACCATAATACTTACATGCAACAATTTGAAAAGGGAAGTATTTTTTTTGTTGATAATTTTGAAAAAGGATGTTAAAATGTAAGAAATTAGTATAGCCATTTGTGTCAAGCACATACTAAAAACCCGTCTTAGTTTTTTCGGTAAATTTTAAAAAATTATGTCATTTTTTTGAAGGAAAAAAATTATGTCATTTGTATTTCTTCCTTTATTATAGTTTTATTTAATTACTTTTGAAATTGATAATATCTTAGAAATTAGACCAAGTGATTTCGTGGCTAACGAAAATTATAGAAGCACCGCTACAATTTCGCAGGCTATAATAATGCCGTACATTAGGATATTATATTATTATATTAAATTTTTTAAAACTAAATCAATTTTGAGATTTGTAAATGCATATATGAATACTATTTATAGATTTAATTAATGCTTACATTAATATGGAAATCAAGTTTTTTTTTTTTTTTTTTAACCCTCAGGTTCGTATAGGAAAACAGCTCTTTTTTTAACCCTCATGTTCCTATAGGAAGACAGCTCTACTAATCTGGAGTTCTTTTTTTTTTTTTTTTGATGTTCATGGTTCGAACCCCGAATCTTGCATATATTATGCATTTTCCTTACCAATTGAGTTAAGTTCGCGGGACAATCTGGAGTTCAACAACCGATAAGTAAATAATGTTGGTAAAAAAAAATTTAACCCTGAACCTTGTATATATTATGCATTGTCCTTACCAACTGAACTAAGCTCACGGGGACAATCTGGAGTTCGACGACCGATAAGTAAGTAATGTTGGTAAAAAAAATATTTTCCACAGATGAATCAATTACCCAATTCTCATATACAATTCATTTTTTAATAGAGCTCGTTAATACTTAAGATCAATTACTTAATTAATATGAAAATCAATTTGGCCATGATAGACTAAAAAAAATATGAAGTTTTTTGACAAAAAAAATAATGAAGTGACAGGCCCAAAAGTTATGCTTGAGCCATCTCCCTTATTCCACTTTATGTTAATTTGAAATTCAAATTCGTATTAATTAACGTTTATAAATATTTAATGTGAATTTCAATAACATTTTGGCATAATTACATCCACCTTCCTTAAGTTTTAGTTAAATGACACATACCTCCTCTCTCGTTTTTATTTGATCAATAACCTCTCAATTAGGGCATGTTTGTTTCAAATTATATTCGTAGATTTTTGGGAATAAAATAATAAAAATATATATGCATATGTTTCTTATTTTTTTTTCTTCATTTAATTTTATTCTCCCCCTTTCTTTGGTAGAAGGTGAGAGTGTGGTGTTCAATGGGATGATGAACATGTCTTATATTTTGATTTCAAATAATGTAGTTTAGAAATTAAAATACTTACAATGGCAACGATAATGCATTGAGTATCATTACTATAACTTTACAATAACTTGCGTAAGTTGTCATCTCTACCATCTCTACTATCTATAAAATTGATGCACACTTTCGGTCTGACTCTTTTCCATTGCGTTTTTACCCTTTTCACATTTATAGTTAATTTAAGTCCATTTGAAAACTGCACATTGATAGTCCTTATAGGAAGAGATACAAGGGAAACAAAAAACTCATGACCAGTTAATGGCGGTCACAAAATTAAGAAGAAAAACAAATTGAAGCTAGGAAGTGATAAATATCCTACAAAATACCGAACTGCACATGCTTGGCCATTTAATTTTATCTCAAAAAAGAAAGCCAACACTTATGCGATGTTTGTCTCAAATTAACCTCAATAGGTATATAGGTTTTCTTTAAAAAAATAAGAAAGTTATATGGGTTTGTAATTTCATGAATTTAATTAATGTGTATGTGTTAGTTAATTTTTGTTTTGTTTAACAAGATGTATGTGTTAATTTTTTAATTTCATTTTATCTCCAAAAAGATAACCAAGATGAATTTAATTAACCTCAAGATGTTTGTCTCAAATTAACCTCAAGATGTATGTTGTTGTCTTATTACTTCGTATGTTTGCTAATATTTTCGAATATATTTTCATGTATTTGCATGATAAGAAATGAGTGACATGACATTTATTGGACAATTCTTTGATTTTCCGTTGTTGTGTGATAAGTTGAATAATATGTTAGTTGAAAAAAAGTTGAATAATTTGAGAAAAAAAATAGATGTTTGGTTATCGTTATTTTGGATAATAATCAATAAGACAATAATTATCGAGGTCTTATAATTATTTTGATACCTCCAATATGTATTAAATGTTTTTAATTTCATTAACCCAAAGATTGAGGTTTTCTTGAATCAAAGCAAATTTGAGAAAGAAGATATTAGATACTTGAAATTTTCAAGAGAATGTGCAAATAACAAGAAAATAAGCACATGGTGAGGAATAAAAGGGTAAAAGTGATTGGAAGACGATATGAAAGTAGAAGTATTACAAGACTCAAACCAATACTATATAGAAAATGTAACACAACAAAGAACTAACTGCCAAACTACCTAACTGTCATCCGTTAGTAAAGTTGGTTAGAATGCAATCTGTTAGTTACACAGGTCATTATCTCCTGTTTCACTCTTATCATTCTATGCCACTTTCTTATTTACTTCAATTTTTTTATGCCAAACTCTAGCATCAAGATTCTTAATCACAGTTTGGTTAACCAATACGTGTCCGGCACGACATTCCTTATGTCCTAAAAGGAACCAAAACGAAAAGAAACCAACAAGGATTGCAGAATTTAAAAACCAAACTACATATATAGAAGTATAGATGTTAAGGTAAAGAAAATTAAGAAGTAAAAGGTACCTTTTTCTGCAAATAATTAAACCTCATATGAAAATTGTCTCCTTGAGTTGGTGAAAAGAAACCTAGAAGGATGCTTTTTTTTTGCCACATGAAACACAATAGTGTGAGAAATAAAGTATTCAGCAAAAAAAAAAAAAAGTAGTTTACACAGTCAAGAAACATTGCAGTTTATTATGATGGCCTAAGATTTTTAACAAAATGATACCGCACACAAATGGACACTTCCTAAATGATATAGCAAATCTATAATTGTTGTAGACATCATTGACCACATGAAACTATTTTGTTCAAAAAACTACACCAAAAGACTGGATAGGCATCCAAATAATTGACCAAAAACATTAGAGGACAATTCAAACAGCATCATCATTTGTATAGTTGACAGCTTGGTCCCAATAATGAGGAACCCCAGCATCCACAAAAACTTTACGAGCAGCTGCTTCAGTGATGCAGTCATGAACACTGAACCTATTGAAGCTCGATTTGGCAACACTTCCTTGCCACACAAGAACACATTTATTGGCATCGTCTGAATCTTCATTATCTTCTTTCTCTTTTGAAACATCCCTCCATTTGATACGTCTAAGCATAACTTTCCCATACCTCTTAATTGACTTGCTTCCACCTTCAACCACAACAACGCTAACACCATCACAAATCACCGCACATCCAGTCAAACGATTTTGTTGAGCATTAACATAAACTCTAGAGCGGGCCTTGGGATGAGAGAGGTCATTTACCCTGTAAAGTGAGACAAGTTTGTCCAATGTATTTGGGTCATCAAACAGTTTTCTTTCCTTCTTCTCACGCAGCTCAGCAGGAGTAAGCTTGCGTGCAATATTCCTATCTATGTGAGCCTGCTCACGCTCAGCAGCTGCATGACGTACTTCCTTTTCAAGCCGGGTGGGATCTTGAGTTGCTTCAGTCCCTAGCACCTTATGTAAATTACTCATCTTGACCTTTGGTTTTGGCGGTTCTATGACACCATGTCTAATCATCTCCTGTCGCTTTTTCACCTTAGCTATACGCCTTTGGGTCTTTAGTTTCTTCTGCTCCTGTTTAGTTGGCTTGATAGGTTGAGGTGGTGGAGAGGCGGGCTCAGCAGGCGGTTCAATAGGCCGAGGATGTTCCACATGAAAGTTGAATTCTTCCATTTTCATATTGCCTTCATCTATAGTACCGTTGGCGGCAATGTCACCATAATTTCCAGAATGCAGAAGTGCCATGTCCCACCACTCAATATCCGGAATCGGGTCCTTCAGTTTTGCTTTCATTACAACTCTCTCTGTAATTTCTATTAAGTTCGGATTGATATCAGGAGAAGCATTTGCCTTTGCTAGCTGTGCTTGTTTGGCCTTCTGCTCTTTTGCTTGAGCTTCTCCAAATTTACTCTTCAATTTTATTGATTCAGCGTCTCTTGACCATTTTCCTTCCTCCACAAACAGAAAATTCATCCTCTTAGGCCGCAGGAGCTTTGTTTTGTCGATACCCATTCTCTCATCAAAATGAGGATTAGATTCAGGATCGACATCCAATACAGGTTTTAGTATTTCAAATGCATCTCTCTTGTGTTTATTAATGTTGACCTTTAATGTGCTAAGGTTGCTTGGCTTAGTTACATTAACAACATTTCCATGTTCATCTATTTCACGTCCCTGGGCGTCAAGACGAAGAACAGGAGCCTTGGTTGGTTTCTGAGGGACAGTAACGTCGGGTGTAGCACCCAACTGTGTGCTTTCTTCTGAATTTGAGTTATTCAACTGAGGAATTTTCTTCAGCTTCTCTGACAACAATTTCTGCATTTGTAAAGCCTTCTTAGCCTTTGCTAAGGCATCACTACTAGAGAGGCTTCCAAGTTTATCACCAAATCTCCTACGTTCCTTCTTTGCTTCAGAAACCCTAACCCTAATTCTCTTATCATCCAATTCCCGATCATCGCTATATTCTTCTCTATCTTTCCTCTTATGCGAGGAGTATCGAGAATCCTCCCTCTCTTCATCGCGCTTCGATTTAGACCCACCTTTGCTACCCTCTCTTTCGTCTCCATCGTATCCCATATCCCTGTCTCTGCTTCCTTCTCGGTCTTCTCTGTGATTCCGGTCAGATCGATGATGGCGGTGGTCATCAGAATCGTGCCGGTTCCGGTGATGGTTACGGTCGCGGTCATGTTCGGAGTGTCGCCTATCGGATTTGTCTCTCTCGTCCATGTTAGGGTTTGGGAGATACTCACGTCTCTTCCCTCGCTTTCTATCGTTAATTGGGTGCGATTTTTCAACCTAGAAGGATGCTTGCTTGCAAAACCAAAATACAATTTGTTTATCTATTTATATTAGGATTAGGTTATAAAAAATAACAATATCTTTCAAAATTATTTAGATTTGTTTCATAATTATTTCAAATTTAATCTATTCTCTGAAACATAATAACTACCAAAAATAAAATCTTTATCTCTTTTTCTCTCAAAAAAAAAAATCTTTATCTCTTTTTAATTTTTAAATTATATTTTTTTTTTGTGTCTTTTGTTTCAATCTTCTCATATTTTTCTCTCCTTAAAACAAATTAAAACAAACTCACTCAATTAAAACTAACTAACTTCAAAAAACTTAATCTTTTTTTGAAAGAACAAACTAACTTAATTTTAACTAGATATTTGACCCGTGCTCCGCACAGGTTTATTGTAAAGGGATTGACATACGAATAAGGATATAGCCAACAGTATATGAATAAAATTGGTGCGATGCATTTTTTTAGTATTAAATAAGTGTACAAAAAAAAGGCAAGAGGATATGAATGAAATTGATGCGATGCATTTTTTTAGATGGAATTTGTTAGGTTAAATTACTGTTAACCTAATACAGCAAATGAGCGGGAAAATATTAGGCTAAATTGATGCAGACCTAACAAAATTAATAAATAAGGATATAGCCAACATGATACAAATGAAATTGGTGCGATGCATTTTTTTAGTATTAAATAATTGTAAAAAAAAAAGGCAAGAGGATAGGAATGAAATTGGTGCGATGCATTTTTTTAGATGGAATTTGTTAGGTTAAATTACTGCTAACCTAATACAGGAAATGAGCGGGAAAATATTAGGTTAAATTGCTGCAGACCTAACAAAATTAATAAATAAGGATATATGTGTCAATCAGGTGCAATACAAAATTATGATTATAATTGTTAAAACATATTGAAAGTGTTAATTAATCCGAACTTAATAGTGTGCATCGTATCCAAAGTGGACATGTATCATCTTACCTTTTAGATCAAGTTCATCACATCTTAATAGCGTACATCGTATCGAATTTTTTTTAATGCAAATAAGGATAAATTTTGAGAACATTAGAAATTGAAACATATTATATTGATGGATATTTACATAAATTATTCTAGATGAGCATTTGAATGAAATTTATACATTAATATTAAAACGTATTGGTTTCAATTATTTTATTTTTAGTATATACCATATGTAGCATCCATAATACAAATGGACATATTATTCACGCAAAAAAAACAATACTGGATCAAACAAATTAAACAAAAACGATAAATATTTTTTTTTTTTAAATACTGATATCTTACAAGAACCATCAATTACACGTAATGTCACTCTTAAATTATTATTGATAATTCAACCTTATTTTTCTTTTTTGGTTAAACTTGATAGTTCAAGCTATCAACACCATATTTTCACGAGAAAATGAAAACCAAGACTTAAACACTAAAAGTCAGGTGGGTGAGCGGACACAACACCTTAAACAACCATAAGCCTTCTAGAGATGTGAGTGAGACGCAATGGCAATGGTGAACAAGCCGGAGAAGGGGGGTGCAATGGGGGGTTTGTGGAAACAATCGGAGGCTCGGCAGGGGCAAGACTAACTTGGGAAGGAGATTCAGCAGGGGCATGCGTAAAAGGGACATGAGGGTCAACTGGGGCAGGCGTAACAGGGGCAGCAGGCGTAATAGGGACAGGAATAACAGGTGTAGGCATAGCAGGGATATTGACAGAAATTGGATTAGGCATAAAAGGGTCAGGCTTAACAGGAGTAGGCTTAACAGGGACACGAGGCTTAACAGGTGCAGGTGTAACAGGGGCATGAGGCGTAACAGGCGCAGGCGTAATAGGGGAAGGAGGCTTAACAGGTGCAGGCGTAACAGGAACAGGAGGCTTGATAGGTGTAGGAGGAGTAATAGGGACACGAGGCTTAACGGGGGTAGGAGGAGTAACAGAGACAGGAGGTTTAACAGGGGTAGGAGGGGTAACAGGGACACGAGGCTTAACAGGGGTAGGAGGGGTAACAGGGGCAGGAGATTTAATAGGGGTACGAGGGGCAGGAGGCTTAGGTGGCTTCATGGGATTAGTAGGGGCAGGCTTAACAGGGGCAGGAGACTTAACAGGGACATGCTTAACAGGGGTAGACTTAACAGGGACCGAAGGCTTAAAGGCATCAAGTTCCTGAAGAGTTGTTTCAAGCTCTTCAGCAATTGTAGTGAAAAATGTTAATTGGAGTAAGAGTAACAACAATGCTAGAATTTTGGTCATTATTCTTTGTAAGACAATGTAATCTTGAAAGAGAGAGATGGGAGTTGATGTCGGTGTGGTGGGATGTTGTGAAAAAGTGATTATGAGAGTTGGTTTATTTATAGGAGTTAATGTCCATAATCATTGTAGTTTTTGTTAATGTGTAGCAAACAAATTTTCTTAAAGTGAAAATTATTTCTTTATATATGTTTTTTATTTAATACTCAAATTCATTGTTGCGATGTATTTAAAGGACAAACGAAATTGTTTCTTTATCTATGCGATTGAGTGCATGATTTAAGTGTTTTAGAGAACCAGAATACTTATATGCAACAATTTGAAAAGGGAAGTGAAAAGGGAATTTTTTTTTTTTTGATAAATTGTTTCTTTATGTATGTGATTTTTTTTTTGGTGGTGGCCGAGGTTCGAATCTCGGACCTACCATATTTTATACATTGTTCATACCAACTGAGCTAAGCTCACAAGGACCTTTATCTATGCGATTGAGTGCATGATTTAAGCGTTTTAGTTAACCATAATACTTACATGCAACAATTTGAAAAGGGAAAAGCATTTTTTTTGTTGATAATTTTGAAAAAGGATGTTAAAATGTAAGAAATTAGTATAGCCATTTGTGTCAAGCACATACTAAAACCCGTGTATTTCTTCCTTTATATTAGTTTAATTTAATTACTTTTGAAATTGATAATCTATATAATATAAATTTACGACCTGTTTCATGACTTCTTCTCTTCTTTTCATGACAAGTGTCACCATATTTCAAGGTTTTAAGATTTCTTTCAAATAACGACATGTGGCACTCTAATGTTCTTCTATTCTAATTTTTTTTTTTATGGAAATGTTATAATTCAATGTTTTTTTTGGAAGAGCAATTATATTGTGTTATTATATGTTATTTTTTTTATGGAAATGTTGCAATTCAATTTTTTTTTTGGAAGACCAATGATATTGTATTATTATATTATTTATATAATCGTGTAATGTAGTGTTTAGTTATCATATATTTTATAGTTGGTATTAAGGAATGAAATTTTAACGAGATTGTTTTATATAATATGATATTTCAATTATAACATGAAAATATGTGCAAAATAAATAAAAAATATCGTTGAAAATAAAAGGTTAACCCACGCTGATATTTATCCCTGTGCCAAAAATATGAATATTGTTTTATCCCTGCGCCAAGTATAGTGACCGTGATCCACCATATTTTTTTGTTTTATCCCTGCGCCAAGTATAGTGGCCGTGATCCACCATTTTTTTTTTTAATAAATTTCGTTGAATATTTATTTTAGGAAAGGAAAAAAAATCGGATACTTTATTTTAGGACAGAAAAAATATTGGAGTTTGAGGTATTTAATTGGAATTAAAATCATAAATGGGTGATTGGCAACAAATATGAAAAATATGGTTACAATATGATATGAAAAAAGAGTTTAATGAGCATATACGATCGGAAAAAATTAGCTTTACATAAACTGACACCCCATTACAGTAATTTCTTTCTCCATATTTTATTGTCAATCTAAAAACACAATTATAAAAGTGGCACGATATAGTGATATAGCAAAAGAAAATTGGATACTTTATTTTAGGACAGAATTTTTTTTGGAATTTGAGGTATTTAATTGGAATTAAAATCATAAATGGGTGAATTTGAGATAATTTAAATGTTTTTTTTAATATTACTTAAAATTGTGATAATAATGAATTTGTATCTCCATTTAACATAAAGATTTTGAAGGTGTATTGAGTTATTGAAATCGTTATTTTGAATTAAAAGGCCATAATATTTATAACCATTTTTGTCAAATTTTTTAATAAAATATGATTAAATGTGGAATGTGTAACATCCCGCTCATCAGCTAAAGGAAACTTTATCTGTTAAATGTATCAGAGGACTCAGGTTCATGGAAAGTGATTATGGTGAAGAATGTTAAGTACGACGGATGATATTATTATGTAATATCAGTCAAGCACAGACTTATGTATCAGTGTCAGGCAAACACGTGTTAAGACGAAGGGCATTTAAGTATTTGCGCTCAAGGGAGTATATAAATGATTTTGACACCAAAATATCTCATTTCCCATTTCACTTCTCTCTCCAGGTTTTGGGAAGATAATTCTCTCCTCCTTCTCTCTATGAACCGCCCCCATCCTTCCTTCCCTAAGGCATCAAAGTTTCACAAGATATGTAATTTGGTGGCTTAGCAAGCAAGAAACAAGAGGAAGCATGGCCAGCTGAGCTATTAGCGCAGCTCTCTGGACTTGGCCAACTTGCTTTGGCCTGTTGGCCCAGTTCAGGGTCTGTGGTGCATTCCGAAGCTTTTCTTTCAACGTTTTACAACTTTATAACCCCAAAACAACATCTAGGCAATGCACATAACATCAAACGATTCTTGAAATGAAAATCATGGCAATCTTAACATGAATGGCAAGAGTGATTCAAGAGAGTTTAAGCCGATATTACTCGGGTAGCTATGAATTAAGAAGGGCATGAATGTAGAGCCTTAACATAGTTGTTGAGAATTAGCAAGATAGCATGAATCTCTAAGTATGTCAAGTATAGGAATATGAATACATATGTAAGTAAGACGCGAAGTGTAATCCCTTCGCATATGAGCTAGATGACTTAGCAAATACGTAAGTTGTGGATTGATAGGTTAGATCCCTCCACCATGTTAAGTATGAACAAGTATAAGTTACCATTAATCGGATCGATCAAGGTTCCGAGGTAAACAAGCAAGTATGTATATGTTTAACTTATATGCACGACAAGACCATGATTAATATGTGTAGGTGACATGTCTCTTGCTATCCACATCAGGGGGATACAAGGGGTTCTCATAATGAGAACGATTCAAGCCGTAAGGGACCCGCATGTCACTGAGTAAGCAAGACGTAGGTGCTCGTGTCTCTTGTTATCCACGCGAGGGGGATACGGGAGGTTCTCGACCTAAGGGGAACGGTTTAAGCCGCAAGGGACCCGCACGACACCGAGGGAGTCCGATGTACGTACATCGGTCATGTATGGGATTGATCTCGGGGTTACTCCACCCGGGACTATCCGTAAAATGAATCAAGATAATGATTGTTTGTTCAACGCTAACCTAATGAATGAACTTAGATACGTTTATGCAAGATATGATTATGTTATGTTTATGCAAGAATGATTACATGTATGATCAAGTTAAGAGCATTAGATGCTAAGACAAGTACAAGTTATGTATAGAGCAAGTTATGAACATGATACCGATGACGATCTTAGGTTTCCCCTAATCGTCCGGTTTAGCATCGTGCCATGATTATGATATGTTTAGGCCTCGATACGTAGAGCGTATCTTTGGCAATGTGGTTTTAGGTTCCCCTCGACCGCCATGACACGTATAGGAAGTGAAGCCTATAACAAGTTAAGATAAGATTATGAAGGCTCTAGTATGCACTACCGTCTAAGTATGCAAGTCCCCACACACGTATAATCAACTGTCAGGTTGTAATGTAGACACGTGGTGACCGTAGGTTTCCCCTTGAGGTTGCGTATAGCCTAGGATTTAGGGGAACTCACCAAGACATTATGTCTCATCCCAATCCTTATTTGTTTCAGATAAACAGGTTGGATTAGCAAGCTAGTAGCTGGATGGATATTGCGACAAGTGTTCGTTTGTACCGCTGCAGGATGTATGGATAATCAAGGTTGCTCATAGTATATTTATGAAAAGTTGAGTTGTATTTATGATGTACAAACGCATTTGTTGTATAAAAATATTCATTCGAAGTTTTAATGTTGTATATTTTAATGTATCCAGTACTAAGAATAACGTTCATGCTAAACTTTCTAGATACGTTTAGTATGGGTGTTACAGAATGATTCGTAAATGAGTATATTATTGTATTTATTTCTAGAACAAGGATAGAATGGAATGCCTATTTGACTTTTTAATTCAAATCTTTTTGTAACACCCATACTAGACGTATCTAGAAAGTCTAGCATGTGTATTAGTTTAGTACTGGATACGTTAAAATAAACAACATAAAAACTTCGAATGAATATCATATACAACAAATGCGTTCGTACAATAGATTACAACTCAACTTTACTAAAATATAATCTATTTATCCTTGAACATCCATGTCATGCTGCAGCTGGTACGAACGAACACTTGCTGATACATCCATCCGGCTACTAGCTTGCTAAACCATCCTGATATCTGAAACAAATAAGGATTGGGATGAGACATAATGTCTCAGTGAGTTCCACCTAACCCTAGGCTATAGGCAACCACGGGGGAACCTACAGTCGCCACGTGTCTACAATACAACCTGCCGGTTGATTATACGTGTGTGGGGACTTGCTTTCTTAGACGGCGGTGCTTGCTAGGGCCGTCTTAAAATTCTTAGCTTGTTATAGGCTTCTTTGCTATACGTGCCATGGCGGTTAAGGGGATCTAAAACCGCATTGCCAAGATACGATCTACGCATCAAGGCCTTCACTTGCTAAAGTCATGACACGACTCTAACCGGACGATTAGGGGAAACCTAAGATCGTCAACGGTATAACTCTCTTAACTTGCTTACTTACTTACTTACTTACTTGGATAAGCTGCATTAATAAACTTTCTTAATCTTGCCACAAAAGTGACTCTTTCTAGCTTGCTAACTCTTGACTTTCTACTTCTATATTCTTTCTAGTTCTTGACAGTCTATGCCAAGGCTCTATGACATAACACACATAAATATATGATGAATATGCATAGTTAGCTTCATTGATTATGTTAGCGTGTATCAAACAATTATCTTGATTCAAATTTTACGGATTAGTCCCGAGTGGAGTAACCCTGGAATCTAATCCCTTACTACCGGTGAAGTGTTTAGCAAGAGCGCACCGGACTCCCTTAGTGAACGTGCGGGTCCCTTCCGGCTTACCCCATTCCCCTTGGAGAACCTTTTGTACCCATCCTGGGAAGGAATACAAAAGACACGACACTTAACTTAGTGAGATGCGGCTCCCTTGCGGCTTAACCATTCCCCCTTGGGGAACCCCTTGAATCCAATCTTGGAAGGATTACAAGAGACATAACACTCTTTCTTTCTTTTAGTCTTAGTCTTATGCATGAAAATTAACTTACACATGCTAACTCTTTTAGCTCGGATCCCTAGACGATCCCACTAGAGGTAACTATATGCTTGCTTAACTTAACTTGTGAATGGATATATAATCGATTCACATCTCGCCATACTCGTATGGCACCTGCTTCTATGCGAAGATAATACTCACATTACCTCGCGTCTTATCAAGCATATTACTAATGCATAGCATTCTATTCTTTCTAACTATTCTACTTCTCGATAACTATACCGATGTTCTAGTTTTTCCTTTTCCTTAAAGATTATCGTGCTACCCGAAACAACCTTCATTCTCTCGCTTACCATGCTTTACCATACTTTGCCAAATACTTGTTTCATTTATAAGAAAGTCTCCTTTTAAAACTTTAACAATTAGGATCTTGGTTTGAGGGGTTTATTTCTCTTAAATAAAACTGCACAAGAAAAACCGCTCGCGAAACGCCGAAACGACCTGAGGCGAACAAAACAATGGGTTCCCCCACTGTGTTGCTCGCCTAGGCGAGTAAAATCACTGGGAAGGCGAGCTCCTACTCGCTATGGCGAGTTGGGGGCGAGCAGGACCCCCTGTTCGGCCCTCTAGCTCGCCTCGCGAGCCATTTGCTCGCCGTGGCGAGCTGTGACAGTCCTGCAACCTCAAAATTGATATTTTTGACTTAAAAACCTCAAACCAAACATCTCCAAGTGCTATATGACCCTTAGGATCATTAGGAACCTTTAAAACATTCATGGAACAAGTGTACACAAGTATGGCAAGCATGGTAAGAAAAGGGGCAACTAACTTATTCTTTAAAAACTCTAAAAATACATATTATCTTTGCAAGATAAATTCACAATCCCAAAGGGTGGGAAACTAACTAAGGAACTCACCTAATCAATTTTTGAAGCATCACCAAGTTCCAATCCCACTCAAGCCAAAACCCTAGTTTTGAACACATGCTTCCTTGACTTAGACCAATCCATCTTATTGCTCTTTCTTGCAACCCTAGCACCATGATTCTTGATCTTGAAATAAACCTAGCTTGAATCCTCTTGACTTCAAAACAAATTCAACTTCAAGGTTGTTTTCTTGTTTCACTCTCCAACTCCATGAAATATGACTAGTATAAGCTCCAAATCCACAACCAAAAGCCCTAACTTCATGTTACAATCCAAACCCTAGACTTTTGATTCACTTCTTGAGAGGAGAAGTAAAGAAAATCAAACATGAATCAAACTTCTCTTGACTTTAAGGATCATGAGAAAACATATTCTTAAGACTTGCCATGAAAAGAAAAGAATTTAGAAAACTTGGTGGTGAGAAGAGAGGATGAGGGCGTGAGAAGAGAGGAGAGAAAGAGAGAAATTTCTTTTCCATCATGAGAGAGAAAGGATAAGGGAAAATAAGATATTTTCCACCCAAAACATATAAATATCTCTTTACCGTGAAATTACAATTATGCCCTTGCATCAAGCGTGTTTAAAACGTCTCCGATACTTTTCCCGTGCTATGCTGACATGTCATAAAACAATGACTATTAACCCACTTTCCATAAATCATTTCCTCTAGCACGATTAACGGGTAATATTCCGATACTGACAGGCGGGATATTACATTCTACCCCCCTTAAATAAATTTCGTCCTCGAAATTTAGAAACCATATACCAACCTCTGAGATTAAACTCGTCTTCTTTGGTTTCTAGTTAAACAAAGTCTGTTCATACTCACTCCCAAAGGGTTCGAAGCATATAACTTATCCTCCTTCTTTATTCGTATAAACGATTATGATCTCCTCAATCTTAATATCTTCCTCAAATTCATAAAACTATCTCAAAACATTGTGTTTGACACACATTTTGGCTACATGCGGACTAGTTGCCTCAATTCCATATCTCATCTGTTTAGCATAACCATTCACGTAATTAATCTTTCACGAACTGAAACACTCAGGATTTGCCTTTATACTGGGGTCCT
The DNA here is from genome assembly GCF_051527215.1 of Medicago sativa. NCBI lineage: Eukaryota > Viridiplantae > Streptophyta > Magnoliopsida > Fabales > Fabaceae > Medicago > Medicago sativa. The sequence goes on along the minus strand of NC_140752.1, from coordinate 29,799,808 downwards.
ACCGGAATCCAGGTTTGCCCTGCAGTGCTTTCTTACATCTGAAACATCTTACTATGCATACATAATCTTTCTTACTGCATCTTGCGATTTATATCTCTTACTTATGTTACTTATCTTGATGATTATACAAATCTCTTAACTCTTTCAAGCTCTTCAAAAACCTTTCTAACTTGACATGAAGAAGCAAAATCCATTACGTCGATTCATCTGGCAATCTAATTACCAGTCTTGCAGATTACATACTCTTAAAATCTTCTACTAAATCCCTTTTTGCACTTGCATTGAATACTTTAGTACAAAACCGTGCATCCCATATGATATTGGTATCACACGAACATTACCATCTCCTCTTTAAAACTTTATCTTCATAATACTTGTATACTTCCGAACACCTCTTCTTGTTAGTTAATAACGATACCCAGTCTAGTACTTTGCTTCAAGAAATTTCTAAACTTTGGTACATAGGTTTTTGGAACGAACATTTACTTGACTTAAAGAAAATCTCATTTTGAAACCGAGTTTGTAATGGTACCTCAGAACCACAGGACGAGTCTCTAAATTTTTATTAAAAAGGTTTCACAACTCGCCCCAAACTTGTCTATATCAAGTTGGTCCTGAAGTCCTTACGTCTTAAGTGAACTTGCTCACTCACGGCGCAACTCATCGGTTTTATCAATGTTTAAAATCATATTTTTAAAACAAACCTCGTTCTGAAGATCCTTAATACCAATCTTAACTTTAAAAGTCAGAGAATCAAAAATTTAACTTTATTCTGGCAAGTATCGTTATCACTTACAAGTAGGGTATAGGAGGGTATGTACTTCTCCGTGCATATCTCGTGAACCGTATTCTCTTATGGTAGCTCATAACCTTTCCTGACTAACCAATAACTCCTCAACACATTCAACCTCATTAATCCGGCAATCCGATTATTTCATCCATGGTAACTCTAGTCTCTCTTGTCATGCTTAAGTGAAGATACATCCTTTAAACTTTTACCTTATTCATCACTAACGGTATAAGCATCAATACTTACCTATTATGATGGAAGTTCCTCTCGCTCGTCTCGTAGTACTTTCTTTACTAGAACTGTATTACTAACTTGAACATTCTTCGCGAAGATTCTTACTACCAAATTCCATAGTTATTGTCAACAATTTTTACTGATTGACTTCCGTCGCGCTACTCTGATTCCCACCGGTTGGCTTCAACCAATACTCTAATCTGTTGAGACGAATGTAATTCGCCCTTCTTCTATCAATACATTACTAACTTCTTGAACTCTTCTCAAAACTTTCTATGTTGCCATCAACTCTGCAACCTTACTCTACCCTTTGATTGCAAGATTAATCTCACGATCAACTTATCGTATACTCATAATGCTTTACTCGAAAATAGACTTCACGTTCTTGCTAGTTGGATTCACCTTCCGATATATACATATCATACTTAACTTGTTTCCGCACGAACCTCAAATTCCCTTAGTAGACTCATCTTGCACTTGGACATACCTTTCTTATGTATCTATCATTGTATCTTAGTATTCTCGCACACTATATTTTGCTTAATCATTCTTATGCTTGCTCGTTAATCGTTCTTCTAACAAAATTTTATAAACTAGCATATGGGTCATGGACGTTGACGATTCCTCACTATATAAACATATACTAAACCTAGGCCCCATTTGTTACTCTAAAATCACAGAACGAGTTGATTTGTGTGTCGTCGAATCTTGGTTCTAGTGAGTTTAGCCCACTCTACGCGAGTCATAACAAATCGGTACCTACAACATTTTATTTTAAATTTCGAAAATGTCAACTTCAATCACCCATATGCATATATCTTTCTAAAATCATATAAACTTTACGTTTTAACAGCGTAACGAGCCTTAGCAAGTCAATTAAACAAAACATAGATTCGAGGAATACTCTTAGTTCCACAAAACGAGAACCTTGTGCTTTCATGTAACTCTTCGCCACTTAAATTCTTGCTTCATGTTCATTCTAAATACCGAACCTCTAACTCTTAGTCTAAGCTCCTTCTCGACCCTTTGATACAATAACTCTAAAGCCACCTTAACCGCATCGATTTTCGTTAGTAGTTGCTCATGCTTTTTCCTTTGAAAATCGTAGGATGTGATATGCATTCCTTACTTGATGTCATAAAAGGTTTTTGTTGTTTTAAAGATTTGTGAAGATAACTCTCCAATAATTACTGCAAATCCTAGAGACGAACTAACGGTTTTCGAAAAACTGAGAATTTCGCCTCAGGTTCGCTATTGGCGAGTTTCTTCAGTTCAATCTCTTTATAAATATACTTTACATGAAAATTCTTATTTCTCAAGTAGTCCAATGCATATCATTCATTCCTATCAACATAAAATATTCTACAATATATGCACAACAACCATCAACCTATTTCAATACAGTTCTCGGCTCGTCGGAAATCAATGCCTTAGTCCTGATGACATAAAATTTCGCTTAAATCCTTAACTGCTTCTACTACGAGTAACTTGCCCCGCTACATTGCGACTTAACGCACTTTCAAAACACTAGAACCTTGTCCATTCTGAGCTTACAAGTCCATAACCTCATTCACATAATGCTATCCCTAAGAGCCTACTAATTTCGCCAGCCTACATCAACTTCTTTCTAACTTGTAGCACTGTGCTGACGTTCTAGGACACAAATCCTTCCTATACAATAAATCTGTTGTGACAATAAATCTTACTGAAGCTTTAGATCATACTTAGACATTTCATAACTCTTTACTCATGGGTATATGATGTATCTACAACATCTTACCCAACGCTGTCGGAACGTCCCTTCTTAACATTACCTTACATTCCCGAAGAATTCACATTTCTACTACTTAGTTCACCGGCCACCTATTGGCACAATCAAACTTCTTACTAATACTCCTTCCGAGTTCTTACTTTCCGATGCATCTTCATCACATACTTCGTTCCTCCAGGTCCTATTCAGCTCTCAGGCATCCCTTCTAATCGTCGAATGCTAAATTGAGTTGATCAGGCTCAATTAACAACGACAACTAGAACATTTACCCGGAACCCAATGGTCCCACTACCTTTGTTGTAACTTAATGACCCAAGGCACGGTCTGACTCGACCTGCTCTGATACCAAATGTAACACCCATACTAGACGTATCTAGAAAGTCTAGCATGTGTATTAGTTTAGTACTGGATACATTAAAATAAACAACATAAAAACTTCGAATGAATATCATATACAACAAATGCGTTCGTACAATAGATTACAACTCAACTTTACTAAAATATAATCTATGCATCCTTGAACATCCATGTCATGCTGCAGCTGGTACGAACGAACACTTGCTGATACATCCATCCGGCTACTAGCTTGCTAAACCATCCTGATATCTGAAACAAATAAGGATTGGGATGAGACATAATGTCTCAGTGAGTTCCACCTAACCCTAGGCTATAGGCAACCACGGGGGAACCTACGGTCGCCACGTGTCTACAATACAACCTGCCGGTTGATTATACGTGTGTGGGGACTTGCTTTCTTAGACGGCGGTGCTTGCTAGGGCCGTCTTAAAATTCTTAGCTTGTTATAGGCTTCTCTGCTATACGTGCCATGGCGGTTAAGGGGATCTAAAACCGCATTGCCAAGATACGATCTACGCATCAAGGCCTTCACTTGCTAAAGTCATGACACGACTCTAACCGGACGATTAGGGGAAACCTAAGATCGTCAACGGTATAACTCTCTTAACTTGCTTACTTACTAACTTACTTGGATAAGCTGCATTAATAAACTTTCTTAATCTTGCCACAAAAGTGACTCTTTCTAGCTTGCTAACTCTTGACTTTCTACTTCTATATTCTTTCTAGTTCTTGACAGTCTATGCCAAGGCTCTATGACATAACACACATAAATATATGATGAATATGCATAGTCAGCTTCATTGATTATGTTAGCGTGTATCAAACAATTATCTTGATTCAAATTATACGGATTAGTCCCGAGTGGAGTAACCCCGGAATCTAATCCCTTACTACCGGTGAAGTGCTTAGCAAGAGCGCACCGGACTCCCTTAGTGAACGTACGGGTCCCTTCCGGCTTACCCCATTCCCCTTGGAGAACCTTTTGTACCCATCCTGGGAAGGAATACAAAAGACACGACACTTAACTTAGTGAGATGCGGCTCCCTTGCGGCTTAACCATTCCCCCTTGGGGAACCCCTTGAATCCAACCTTGGAAGGATTACAAGAGACATAACACTCTTTCTTTCTTTTAGTCTTAGTCTTATGCATGAAAATTAACTTACACATGCTAACTCTTTTACCTCGGATCCCTAGACGATCCCACTAGAGGTAACTATATGCTTGCTTAACTTAACTTGTGAATGGATATATAATCGATTCACATCTCGCCATACTCGTATGGCACCTGCTTCTATGCAAAGATAATACTCACATTACCTCGCGTCTTATCAAGCATATTACTAATGCATAGCATTCTATTCTTTCTAACTATTCTACTTCTCGATAACTATACCGAGGTTCTAGTTCTTCCTTTTCCTTAAAGATTATCGTGCTACCCGAAACAACCTTCATTCTCTCGCTTACCATGCTTTACCATACTTTGCCAAATACTTGTTTCATTTATAAGAAAGTCTCCTTTTAAAACTTTAACAATTAGGATCTTGGTTTGAGGGGTTTATTTCTCTTAAATAAAACTGCACAAGAAAAACCGCTCGCGAAACGCCGAAACGACCTGAGGCGAACAAAACAATGGGTTCCCCCACTGTGTTGCTCGCCTAGGCGAGTAAAATCACTGGGGAGGCGAGCTCCTACTCGCTATGGCGAGTTGGGGGCGAGCAGGACCCCCTGTTCGGCCCTCTAGCTCGCCTCGCGAGCCATTTGCTCGCCGTGGCGAGCTGTGACAGTCCTGCAACCTCAAAATTGATATTTTTGACTTAAAAACCTCAAACCAAACATCTCCAAGTGCTATATGACCCTTAGTGTAAGACCCGTAATTTAACTATGACTAAATCTAGGGATTTATACTAGTTGAGCAATATTACTATGTGAGATCTGGAATTGATTCACATATGTTGTTTTCTACAATGTGTGTTTGAGTATGATGTTCATAATGTTTGTTACGCATGAATATGTTTTCGCCTGCAAATGAAATATTATTGGACCTTCAGAGTCATTAATATTCATTCAGGAAATTTACTTGTCATTGAGATGACGTTTTGGGAAATTTAGGAATATTATACCTGCGAGTTGAGAAAAGTTCCTATAAGAAAATATTAGAGAATGAATAGTGATTTTTGAGTAAGGAGGTAATTCTAAGATGTTTGGGACCAGTTAGAAGTTCATCAGAGTTATATAGAACTTTATCAGTTACGTGTGCCTTAAACCGCGAGAATCGGGTTCGGTTTATTTCCAAAATCAAAACATTATATATAGGAGGTCTTACCACCTTTTTCTCATAAACCAAAATCACTTCTCTCTCCTCACTTCTCTCTCATTTCCGCAACTTTCCTCTGCTCCACCGTTCTGGGGCCGTAACTTCTTCGTTCCTTGTCCGAATCTCGCAAACGAGATATCAAAACGAAGCCCTTGACGATTCCTATCTTCTCACGGTCATTAGATGAGGTATTCCTCCCGTTTTTCCTCTTTTAAATCACGGTTTTGAGTATCTTATGGGTAAGGATGCCGAGTTTTGATTTTCTTGCGTGATGTTATGTATTAATGTTGTTGGCTAAGTTCGTATGAGCATAGATCTGAAAGAAAATTTAAGATCGGATCATTTTAAAATCTTAGCTTTTTGGAAAAGTGTTGAAGTGTAAATTTTATTTCATATATATGCTTTAGACGAGGAAATGAGTTGATTCAACCGATTAGTTTTTGAAAAATGTTGTCTGGACGAAAAGACTGAACTGTTCAGGGGTATTTTCGTCATTTTAATACTGTTGAAATGTGAAAAGATGTTGACCAATGGATTCGCCTCGTCGAGACGGTCGAAATGGACCTATGGTTCGCGATGTTTCGACGACGAATGAATTTATTATGATTTTCTTAAAATAATTTGTGTTGAGCTGGTGCTGGAAGTGATTGTTGACACTTTCAGAATCCAAATTTTAATTGTTTCAACTGCTTAGCGGTAAAAATATTTTGTCTGTGAATTTGTGTTAGGTTGACTGAGCCAGAGGCTCTGGTATACGATGTAAACACAAAGGAGACTCTGTCGAAAATTCGTCAGAATCACTTTCTTAATTTGGGGTGGTTTTGAAAAGATGTTTCAAAATGAATAATATTTTGGGATTGATCTGAACATGATAAGTATTTTGTCAAATTGTTTATAAATCTTTAAGGTCTCTCAGAAGACTTAGAGTATTTGAGAAAAATATTTCCTTGGGTGATTTCAAGGAAAAATACTATTTAAATTAGTCTCATTGAAGTATTTGGAAGTGTTTTAGAAACACTGTTATTTTGAGATTTGTATTGAGAACAAAATGTTTTGTATAATTGAGTATTTGAAATAAAAGTTTCTGATGGGAAAGAGTTCCCTGGACTCACTTTTGGCAAGTTTATGGTCATGATAAGACTTAAAGTATTTTCAAGGATTTTGAGACGAATATCGTGTTGGAAAATATTTTATTTATGAAAATGTTGAAGTCGATCGTATTTTCAAGCGTTGCCAAGGTTTCAGCTAGAATGGGTAGAAATCTTTAGAGCCTATATTTACCTAAGTTATTGTATCTGTTAGGATACTTAGCTCGAGGGTTTAGAGATGTTCCTGTTGTAGATGCTTACGAGTGTAGAGCAATACGTTGTAAGGAATGCTTTGCTCAGGTAAGGGGCACTTTCTTAAACATCGTAGTTACTTAAATGCCTGGATGGTGTATGTGCTATTGTGTGTATTGTGAATATGATATGTTAAGTGAATGTGTTTGCCCAGTGTGGGATTTGTTTGCAATCAACTTGATTATGATATGTTGATGTGCGTTGCTTTCATATGATTTGTGAATAAATATATGAAATGCATGTTGATTTATGAAATGTTGTTTGATATGAATTGAAAGATAATATGTGAACTGTCAGTTGAGGCATGTTTTTATACTACATATGTTGAATGATGTATAAGAGTTGCATTTGCACATATTGAGTGGACAATATATGCTCATGCATTTCATGGTACGTGTTAGTCCGTTGGACGCACGGGTCTTATAGTACGCGGTAGTTCGTGGAGACGCACGAACGCACGGGGTGTGGACTGCCGTGAAGGAACCCACCTTAAATCTATGAGATTGAGTCTTATAAGACGCGGTAGTTCGTGGAGACGCACGAACGCGCGGGGTGTGGACTGCCGTGAAGGAACCCACCTTAAATCTGGTCTTATAGTACGCGGCAGTCTGTGGAGACGCACGGACGCGCGGGGTGTGGACTGCCGTGAAGGAACCCACCTTAAATCTATGAGAATCATGATTTTCTTACCCTCTGCATAGTGGATTATTCCGGAATCATTTGCATGTGATAGGCCAATGGAGGTTGTATCACACATGTAGAGTCTGCATTTGCTAGGCTAATTGTGCATCATTATATTTTGTGTGAGGAATGTTTATGCTGATGCCATTTACCATGCTAGTATATATGCCTGCAGTATTTTTGTAATTATGTTGTTATTAGATCGTGACCCTTTACATTAATCCGTGGATCGGGCTTTGGCCCATATCCAAATAGGGAGTGTGCTTTGCGGGAATAGCAAAGGCTTTGGAGGTGTAGCAGTTTGGCAGTCAGGCTTGATGCCATTGGTGGGATCTTGTACCATGTCATCCCAGTTCAGAGTTAAGGATCAGCTTAGATGTTTTACTTGTGGTGTCTTATGTTTATGTATTTTGACTTCTTTTGTTTGGGCACCGCTGTAAATGATACTACCATGGGAAATGAATACTCGAACACTAATTTATACTTTCGCAGTGCATGATTTGATATTAAAAGCTCATTGCCTAATATTGTTTTATAAAACGTGACATTTGATTCAGATTGTATTATTGGTAATGCTTTCAAAATGTTTTACTTACTCTGATTTTAAATTAAAGACGATCTTGAATCCTTTAGTGCATGACATTGAGTTATTTTAAAAAGAAAAAAAAATGCACTCTTGTTTTGAAAATTGGGCTGTTACACTTAGGATCATTAGGAACCTGTAAAACATTCATGGAACAAGTGTACACAAGTATGGCAAGCATGGTAAGAAAAGGGGCAACTAACTTATTCTTTAAAAACTTTAAAAATACATATTATCTTTGCAAGATAAATTCACAATCCCAAAGGGTGGGAAACTAACTAAGGAACTCACCTAATCAATTTTTGAAGCATCACCAAGTTCCAATCCCACTCAAGCCAAAACCCTAGTTTTGAACACATGCTTCCTTAACTTAGACCAATCCATCTTATTGCTCTTTCTTGCAACCCTAGCACCATGATTCTTGATCTTGAAATAAACCTAGCTTGAATCCTCTTCCATCTTACCAAGAGCCAAACCCCAACTCTTGACTTCAAAACAAATTCAACTTCAAGGTTGTTTTCTTGTTTCACTCTCCAACTCCATGAAATATGACTAGTATAAGCTCCAAATCCACAACCAAAAGCCCTAACTTCATGTTACAATCCAAACCCTAGACTTTTGATTCACTTCTTGAGAGGAGAAGTAAAGAAAATCAAACATGAATCAAACTTCTCTTGACTTTAAGGATCATGAGAAAACATATTCTTAAGACTTGCCATGAAAAGAAAAGAATTTAGAAGACTTGGTGGTGAGAAGAGAGGATGAGGGCGTGAGAAGAGAGGAGAGAAAGAGAGAAATTTCTTTTCCATCATGAGAGAGAAAGGATAAGGGAAAATAAGATATTTTCCACCCAAAACATATAAATATCTCTTTACCGTGAAATTACAATTATGCCCTTGCATCAAGCGTGTTTAAAACGTCTCCGATACTTTTCCCGTGCTATGCTGACATGTCATAAAACAATGACTATTAACCCACTTTCCATAAATCATTTCCTCTAGCACGATTAACGGGTAATATTCCGATACTGACAGGCGGGATATTACACTTTTGATCTTCTTTTTTTCTGTGGAAAAAATTGTGTTTAAATACATTTTACATAAAAAGAATTATACATCTGGTTTTTGAACACATTTACAATTTTTTTTACGTATTTATTATAAAAAAATTAAATAGAGATGTGCATCATGAGTATTTGTTTCCCCTAAAAAAATCATGAGTACTTTTTTTTCTTTCAAATTTTAATCGTATAAATTGTTGATAATTAATGTACCATTTTATTTTCAATTACTACATCCATAAATTAAGGGAAATTTTTTTGTGATTGTTTCATACATATTGGCTATAAATATTATGTTTGAGACTCACACTTTTCACACCATTTTGAGTTACAACTCACAAATTTCACATCAGTGCTATAAATTGTTCTTTTTGAAAATTTTCTCGAGATCATTCTTTTAATTAATTCATTATTACTTATTCTAATTTTTTTCTTTGATCTAATTCTCATTACCAGTTCAATTTCTAATTTTTTTTTTGTCAATTCATTTTTATCTTTATTCACCTTCTATTTTGTTGTTGTAGAAGTGCATCTCAAACGACGAATATGATGAAAGAATCAACATATGGTGTGAACTTTGAAGAGATTGGATTGTACACTTTGATTAGAATGAATGTATTTTATTAGTTTTTTAAGCGATGATTATTCTTTTGTACAATTATTCATCTAATTAGCTTTAGAAATACAATTTGTGTTCTAAATGTTATTTTACATTCTAAATAGTAGTGTTTCTATAGATTATTCATTATGTTGTACTTTCAACTTTGATCTGCATCTATGAAAAAAATTGTAAGAACTGTCATATGTTTATTAAGATTTTTTTTCTTAATATTATAATATTGATAAGATTTTATTGAATATTATAGAAATTTGTTATTTGCTTCTTTGTAATTTGTTATTCAACGAAATTAATGAGCACAAAAATACAATTATAGATCTTCTTCTTAAGAGACATAGAACATCGTGTTTCAAATCCTTCGCCCTATGACTTTGTGTGGGACACGAACATAGACCAATTTTCTTAATATTTAAAAATGGTTTTAATGAATCAAAAGATTGGCTTGCAATTTTGATTTTTAATTTTTGAATTTTTTAGTAGTTTACGTTATTGGTGATTAATTCAATTTTTTGTTGAATTTTAGATTTTTTTTATGATTTTCAATTTTAGTTTTTTACTAATATTTGACGTTAAAAATAAACATATCCGAAATTAAACGATATATATACCATTTTAGGTATATATTTTACATTGATATTTTTTTTATTAGTTCAATTTTTTTCCAATTACCAAAATTTTAAAGGAATTATTGTTTTAATGGACATTTAATGAGGAAATATTCACCATTCAATAGCTATTATCATTGTCCCGGACTTTTAATGTGTATGCTTGAAGTGTTTTGTATATTATAAATACAATGTTAGTATTTTAATTTGGCTAAATAAAATAAAAGATGATACCTTTTATTTTTGTTGGTATGATACCTTTTTTATGCCGATATTTTTAGATGATTATGAGCAAAAAAAAAAACATAGACCTCTATTGCCTATATCCTCTATTGCCTATATATATATATATATATATATATATATTTCTCAAATGTATATATGAAAACAATGTTCTTCAAAGCCTACTCTTGACACACGACACCATGGACCAAACCAAGCATTTTCATGCATTTAACATCTGTGGCGGTTATTTCTTTATTATAATTTTTTTTATTTGGTCATGATGTATGCATTAAAATAATTTTACTATTCTAAGGTTTTTTATTTTCTCATTATGTAGGCATTAATTGGACCAAACACAAAATTTAATAATTATAACTAAAAAAGAAAATTGAATTTTTTTATAAATATAATTGTTTTAATCTTATTTTTTTAAATAAATTGAAACAACATTCATCTTTTTTGTTGGTTTCTAAACAACATTCATCTACTTTAATAATTGTACCACTAAATTAATTTTTTATATGTTGAAAAAGTATAAATAAAGATAATTTGATTTTTTAAAAATTTAAATCATTTTTAATCTACAACATGGTTAAAATAATTTTTTTATCTTTTAATTTTCTTAAGATTTTAAATATTATAATTAAATTCCTCAAAAAAATTATTATAGTTATATAATTTTTAAGTCATATTAAAAAAAAACTTATGAAGGTAGACAAATATCTAAGAGAATCAGAAGCAATTTAAATGATAATAATGTGATACAAGCTTTCTAAACAAGTTATCAATTTGTAATATTTTTAATAAATTTTAATTTTAATGTGTACTCTCCTTAATGAGTAATGAAGTTTTCCTAATAAGTCATCTCAATATAATATACTAGCATGGAAACCCGTGCCAAGCACGGGCTAGAATTCCGTCAAACTTAAGAGATATATTGTGATGTAGCAAAAGTCAGTTAAAGTTCAACATTAGATGAAAGAGTGCAGGTTGAACATCAAAAGAGTGAAAAACTCATACTTAAGCCTTGAATTTTTGGATGAAACTGTAGTCTCATTTTCACTGTGTGGTTGCACTGTCTCCGATGAGTTAATCCACATTATTGTTGGCTTCTCCATAAAGTCCAACTGTGGTATGATATCATGGTTCAACGTTGTAGGGGAGCGGGAGTGTTCTAGATGGTGGATCACGAACACGGAGAGTCTGACACTTAATGGAGAGATGTTAATGTGTTAAGTGTAAGTTAAAATTTCACATTGTATGCAAGAGTAGATGTGACCAACATGTAAATAATATGATCCATGCCGTAATGTCTTGAGACATTGGATGAAGGTGTGATGTTAAGCTCACTTGTGTGATTGCTCTTAGCCTAATGTGATCATACAACTCAATTTAGACTCTCACAGAAGTTCCAACGTTGTGATATTTTTATTTGTTAGTTTTTAAATGTCGTTTTGTTTAATTTTTTATCTTAAATGTCAAAAAATTATTCAACCTCTGTTATATCTAATTCATTCACTTTTGATCTTTGGTAAGATCTGACAATAGTAAAATGTATATGTGTTTTGTTGAGATAAAAAATACATACATGTTTATTAGAAATTTTAAATTGTCGTGGCATTTTTTTTAATGAGTCAAATATTTTGGTAAGATAATTACAGATTAATTCTTATCTCCTTCAATAAATGTATAATATTACCAGCAGTAACTCGTTATATACTTTATTCTCATAGAGAAAAACAATCACTCCTTACTTGTTTCTCTTTTCATTTCTCTCGTGTTCAAATTCCTTTTTCATCTTCTTTATTTTTCTAATATACTTTCTCATTTCTCATAAAATAAAGGAACAAAAACATTTCTCTATAAAACCACTACCAACCCACAGTTTTTAACATGTTATGCCTCTGATCTTATTTGGCTCTCTCACCAGATCAGAAATACGGACTGTCTCACACATAATAGAGATATGTTTATGTGTCATGTGTGAGTTAAACTTCTACCTTGGAAGCAAAATTATATATTGAGAAACATGAATGTGAGATGACCAATATACATAATGTCTTTCAGGTTTTGTGTGAAGATTTGGTGTCAATCTCATTTTTGGGGTTTCTCTTAGTCAAATGTGATGATCAATCCAATATAAGCTCGCTCAAAACTCCAAACACTATGATGAACTATTTTTTTTAGTTTTTGGATGTCATTAGTTTAATTTTATTATATTAAATATAAGTTTTTAGATGTTCACTCTCATGAAAGAAAAAAAATATCCAATCTCTACTATTTTAAATACTTTCACTTTTGGTCTTTGGTGGGATCTAGTAATAGAAAAATGTAGACGTGTTATGTTAAGTTAACAAATCACATACTTATCTCCCTCAAAAAAAAAAAATCACATGCTTATCAGACATTTAAAAATGATGTGATATTTTTTTAATTGATTCTCTTTTTGGTGAAATAATTACTAATAAATCTTCAACTATCTCATAAAATTACCAGTAACCCGTTATATTCCTAACACTTCAATGGATAAAACACAAACTACTTTTTTCCTTTATCATTTCTATTATCTTGAAATAGATTTTTTATATTCTTTCTTGTTCTAATTTTCTTTCTCTTTTTTATAAAAGATGATCATAAACCTATATCCATCAAAACACTATCAACCCATATTTGTTACAATGTTGTGTCTCTGGTTGACCTTATTTGGCTATGTCACCATACCTCATGCGCAAGAGTCTCACACTTATGGGAGATATGTTAAAGTGCCAATTGTGAATTAAAATTCCACAATATATGCAAGTAGATCTTCAAAAACATATAAGTGAGATGACCAATATACATAATATTTTAAGGTTTTGGGCGATGATGTGGTGTCAATCTCAGTTGTGTGCTTTGTGATGATCTACCTCATTGTAGGTGGCCTTGAAACTCTAAACATTTTGATGAATTATTTCGTTAGTATTTTCAACGTTGTTTGTATAATTTTTATATTAAATTGAAGTTTTTTGATGTTGTTTGCTTTCATGCAATATTTTATAATATCAATCTCTATTATTTTAACTTCCTTCAGTTTTGGTCTTCGTTGGCATTTCACGATAGAAAAACGTTGATGTGTTACGTTGAGTTGACAAAATACATGTTTATTGAACATTTTTAAATGTTGTGGCGTATTTTTAATTGAGTTTAATTTTTTGGTAAATTGATTACCCAAATATCTCAAACTCCTTCAATAGACCGATAAAATTACTTATAACCTCATGGACAAAACACACAATTCTTATTTTTTTTTTTACCACTATCATATCTCTTAATCTCAAATTTATTTTTCATGATCTTCTTTATTTTTCTAATTTTTTTTTATCTCTATTCTCATAAAAGATAGGAACATAAACCCCAATCCATTAAATTACATCAATCCACCTTTTTGACCATGTTGTGCTCAATTTGACCTTATTTGACTATGTATTATGTCACATAATTTAGGACATAGAGTCGCACATTAGGGAGAGAGAGCGGGAGAAAGAGAGAGAGAGAGAGAGAGAGAGAGAGAGAGAGAGAGAGAGAGAGAGAGAGAGAGAGAGAGAGAGAGAGAGAGAGAGAGAGAGAGAGAGAGAGAGATAGGTAGATAGATAGATGTTAATGTGTTTAATATGAGTTAAAATTTTACAATAGATGGAAGAGTAGATGATGAATAACATATAAGTGAAATGACTCATATACATGTATCTAAAGATTTTGGATAAAAATTTGGTGTCAATCTCATTTGTGTGATTTCTGCTAGTATGATGTTGAATATAATTCAATGTAAGCTTCATTGGAAGTCTCAACATTACGATGATTTGTTTTTGTTAATTTTTAGGTGGCATTTGTGTTAATTTTATTATCTTACATTTTAAACTTTTGATGTCATTCACTTTGATGGAATTATTTTTTGGTGAAAGCAATATTTAAAATTCCTTCACTTTTGGTCTTTGGAGGATCCGAAAAAGGAAAAATGTAGATGTGTTATGATGAGTTGACAAAATACACGTTTATTAGACATTTTAAATTTATGTGACATTTTTTTAATGATTCTAATATTAGGTAGAAAAATTACCCAATAATCTATAACTCCATCAACAAACTCATAAATTATCAAAAACTCGTTATTTTCCCTTACCATTTCTCTCATGTTTAAATTTCGTTTTCATCTTCTTTCTTTTTCTATTTTACTTACGCTCTTCTCATGAAAAAAATGGGTAAAAACGCCCCTCTATAAAAGTGTCACCAACCCATCTTTTTTACAGGTTGTGTCTCCAACCTTATTTGAATATTTCGTCAAATCATAGACACTAAGATTCTCACCCTTAGAGAGAAGAATTTACTATGACATGTGTGAGTTAACCTTTTACATTTGATGCAAGAGTAAATATTGAGAAACATATAAATGAGATGTCCAATATACCTAATGTCTTAAGGTTTTGAATGAAGATGTGGTGTCAATCTCATTTGTGGGGTTTCTCTTAGACAAATGTAATGATCCAACTCATTGTAGGCTTCCTCATAACTCTGAACTCTATGATGTATTGATTGTGGAGATATTCATTATCATTTCTCTCATGTTCAATTTTTTTTTATCATCTTTCATTTCCTAATTTACTTTCTCTTTTCTCATGAAAAAAATGAGCATAAACCTGCATCCATTAAATCACACTATGTGATGCTAATGTGTCATATGTGTTAAAGTTTCATATTGAATGCATCAGTAGATGAGGAGAAACATATAAATGAGATGATCCATATATCTTATGTCTTAAGGATTTTGACGAAGATACAGTGTTAATTAATGTGGTTGTTCTTAACCTAATGTGACTATACAACTTAGTTCATGTTAGCTCTTTTCTTGGATTCGATTTATTTCCCTAAATTTTTATCAGATTAGGTTTACGTCTCCTAGTTTTTTTTTGTTTTTTCTCCATAAATTTTTATCTTAAGAAAACTTGTTAGAAAAGATCCTTAAAATATCAATTATTTTCTATTTTTAATTTAAAAAATGTCTAGAATACTATTTAAAATGAAAGACTTAAGATTTTATTGATCATCATAGGTTAAAAGTTATATATTTAATGTATTTATTTAAGAAAAAATAAATCCTATTAAACAAAGGCTTTTTAATGGCAAATTTTAATAATTAGTTGTTAGATTAATTTTTATTTCTTTCTCAAAACAAAATTAATTTTTTTATTCTTCATCCGAGTTTGTGCCAAGAACCTCTAACATCATTGGAAAAACACAATCAAAGAAAACTAATAAATACATTCAATTAGATAATTGATATTTCATTAAATGCTAAGATGATTTTGCATCTTTTGGTAGAAAAATAAAATGATACTCTTCATAACATTATAATTAAATCAACTATATAATCTGACATATTTTTAGGATCCGTTTTTTTTTTATCAAAACAAATCGACCAGAAATAATTTAGAAGCAATTCAAAGGTCCTTGCAATGACATACACTCATACTCTCACCCCATGTTTATTTCTATTTTTCAAGTATAAGTAATTTTCAAAGTATCATGAGAGGCCGGATCACAGTAGAGTCTAGTTTAGGGTCTCATTATCCGTTGTATTTTTAAAGGTGTCTTTTATGTCAATGTAAATATTTTGTAAATCTTTCTTCTAAATAAAGTTTTTCAAAGTCATTTATATGAAGTTTTAAGTTGAAATCTTAAAGTAAAACTCCATTTGAGTTGAAAAAGTTTTAAATTCTTAATACTCAAATTGGAATGTTACATATACTCATTATGTTATATCATATACTCGTACTCAATGGTCCTTGCATTTTAGAAGCAATTCAATGGTTCTTGTAATGACATCAACGATACGTTTCATATTTGAGAAACGAAAAAAAATGAAAATGAAAGCCCAAGAAAAAAAATGTCATATCACCATGCTAGTTGAAAGTTGAGCAGAAAAACATTTAAGATTTTGCATGTTAGAAAGTTATATTTGTTGTACCTATATATATATATATATTTGACTTGTTAATAAATATGTGTATGATTGAAACCTATGATGATTTAGTTACTCTAATTGGTAGAAAGTTAAGGCAAAGAGTACATGACTCCATTTGATTGGTTGAGAAATCAAACAATGATGATAATTTGATGGTTGCCTTTGAAACATGATTAATAAGTGATGAAAAATTCAATTAGTTTTTAATTGAAAAAAAATGAAGCTATTTTTTTATTTGTTTACAATAGTGAAATTTGCATATACCAATTTTTTTTTAAGAAAAACAATCAAAAAAAACTTTATATTTTGGTGTGTCTCACACGGATTCAATTCAAATGTGATTGTTACCATTTTTGGTAAAAAAAAAAAATTTAGTGGAGTAAACTTGGTAATATTATACAAAACAATAATCAACTCATAAATATTTTTTTCTTCACAATTTTTTTTGGTAATGAATGGGTATTTCTTTTTAGGAAATGGATCCTTAATCGGCTGAAAAGGGTTAACATCGTTTTATTTATTATCTTAGTGAAATTAAAAATGAAAGAAGATTTGCATATGATCTTTGGTGCACTCTTGTTTAGATTAAAATACAAAGTAAAATGTACCAAAAAACAAATACTACTATGCAAAAAGATTTGTCCAATGTAATTGTTTTTATTTGGATATTTTTATAAGCTTTATTTTAAATAAAATTTTCATTAAGCTTTATTTTATTTTTTTGAGAGAATTAAGCTTTATTTTAACGGTTATTTTTCATTCAAACTCATTCATGAATATTCATTGTCATTTAATCCTTCATTTAATTTAATTATACATATTATTTGATGTTATAAAATTTCTGTTTCAAGCAAGAGAAGTAAAACACGTTGTTTGATTAATTTTTTTTCTAACGTTAATGGTTGATTCATATTTAGAAACAACGGAAATGGAACATGTGTATGGTACCATTGCAATTTTTTCAAAGGTAATAAGATCGTATGAAATGAATAAGCAAGTGAAAATGATGTAAGATGGATTGACTATATATATAGGGAAAAAGGCTAGCAGATTATTGAACATTAAACATATAATTAAAAACGCAAATCATCCATTTATCATGTTGAAGGAATTGAACAAATTATTTTTTAGAGGAAAAAGGAATTGAAGGTAAATGATGATCACCATTAAGGAATTGAAGGTAAATGTGTTATGAAATATCTTTGACCATGCATATTATGTAATCAACTAAAATCAATGCATATAATTTTCATTCAAAACAAAATTCTTGCAGCGATAATGTATGATTAAATGGACACTTCTTAACCAAAATTCTTGCTTGTTCAATTTTTTAACAAAATATGGTCTAATAAGTGGTGGATTCTAGGGTGAGGCTTCAATTAAGTCCGTCATCGATGTACCACTTTAATTGACCATTGGATTAAATAAGTCTATACAATCTCATCAATTATAACCACACTCAATCATATGTCCCCAACTACGCTCTTTCTCTAACAAAGTTTCTTGTTGGCAGTTTGGTTACAATGTTCTCGTTGTGTATATTGGTAAATTATATCAAACAATAACACATATATTGGACAAATACCCAAAAATTAAACCAAAAGAAAAGCCTTGCAAATTCTAATGAAAGTTGGTGTATTCTTGTATAAATAAATATTCATATATTCGCTGTACCAAAAAGAATAAAAAATAATCATATGTTCGACAATTGAATTTCTACTCCCTTTACTTTCTTTTTATTATATTCTTAATTTTCACAAAATCACTTTTGTTGAATTAGAGTGTGTGATACTGCTATGTAATACATCATGAGTTTCTCTAATAAAACTGAATGATCTGTGATCGTTACCATTACTACCATGCCGTCCGTTGTGATTATGAATTTAAAGATTAAAGGAATAGAGGGGGTGAAGGGGAGAAAGAGGGGAGAGAGGAAAAATATAAGTGTAATTCAATGTATATGGTGTATAATAAGATATATGAACTCAATTAATCTAATGACTCTTATTGTTATTTATGGTGGTCTATCGGTGAGGGACTGAATTGAACTCTCACCCTAAAATACACCCTAATAAGTTTGATTGGAAAATTTGCCTACCTTGATTTATTTTTCCAAAAATTAAAACAATTTTTTGGAAAATTATTTTATTAAATTTTTCGTAGGAAAATTAATACGTAAAAATGATTTTCTATTTACTTAGGATATTATTTTCATAGACTAAAAAAATCATGAAGAAAATACAACGATTAAGTTATAATTGAGTAATAAAATAGAGTTGAAACTGTATAATAAAATCATAATCAATTTTTTTCTAGTACAATTTAAATCAATAATTATTCGCCTATTTTGATTTATTTTTGTTGTGCATGCCTTTTGTTTATTATAGAGATTCGAAGTACATATTATTATTTTTTATTTTGTTTAAGATTATTTATTGAATTGTTAACATGTATAGAAATGATTGACAAAAAATTATAAAATTTTCACAGTAAAAAAGGACAATTGCTTTGACACATGAAAATCTTCTCTTGATTTGATTTTGAATGTTCACAAAAATTAATAAATTAATATGTGTAAGTAATAATAACTTTGAATGTTCATAAAAATTACTAAATTAATATGAGTAAGTAATAATAACAAAAAAGAAGTAACGTGTTTATTGTAGGAAATTTACAAAAGAAGAATTAAGAGCAATTAAGTTGTAAGCAAATTAAAATGTCACGTGTACTATTTTTTTATCTTTATAATAATATAGATTCGTAATTTCGTATATAGTGAATGAGTTAAATTGTATATACCAACAATTTTTTTATTGATATATCAAATCACTTTGTTTTATTGGTGCATCTAATCAAATTGCTTTGTTTTAAAATATAATTAAAAAATATGAAAAAATAAACAAAGACAATAAAAACCAACCAACAACATTCCTTCAAAAAAAAAAAACCAACAACATCAACGTAGCAAAATTATAATTTGAAACGACCAAATTATTTTTTTAAGGAGAAACAACTAAATTATTCCTTCAAAAAAAAACTAAATTATATATTTCAGCCAAAAAAAATAAATTATCAACAAACAATTTGATGATAATGCCAGTAAACACTAAAAAGAACATTAGTACGTGTTTATATACATGTTTCATAGAAAGAAAAAAAAATCTCCACGTTTCATAGATCCTTATCAATCCTTCTCAATCTTAATATTCTTCGAAAGGTGATCATGATACGTGTTGATATCAAATGATCCTGATATCAAATGATCGCTTGAAAGGTGTGAGTTCAAAATTTAGATGTCTAATTGCTAGGTCTAGCCTCCACGTTACATATTAGATCCATAATCCCTGGATTTTGATATAGAAGTCTAGTATTTATAAGTGAATTTTTAAAAAATGATAGATAATACTATCAAATAAAAACAATACAATGAGAGAAAACTAACATAAAATAGTATAAATGAAAACTACCTGAACCACGATCATATACAACTTTCGTTACGATATTTGGAAAGAATTATGAATTCTTTGAATGAATATGAAATGGTGAAAGTTGAACCAATATTTATAGAGAAAAATTGAGCAATACAATTGTTGATGCATATCTTAATTTAGAACTTTTTTTCACACTTATAAGACATTTATGGACATTAAAGGGTGATTGTTTGATTAGTGGAAATACACATACAAAATGAAATGGTTGTAGGTTCAATAGAGAGCATATTCTTATAGGATGCCACTTTTGTATTGGCATTCATATCTGTATCAATTGTAATAAATGGCAAGGTCAAACATGTGTTAATATGGAACAATGATTTATCAATAACCAATAATCAAGCTACAATTAGATGATGAGGTGCACTTGTGTATTAGTGATGCTTAGGTGTGTAATACATTAAATGAAATTTAACATAGAAGAGTGCCAAGTGTACTTTTCAAAAAAATTAAGGCAAATATATATAATAGAGATAACAGAAAATTGAATATTAATCAGGACATTCTCTTTACCGTCGAATTTTAATAATTATAATTATAATAATAAATAAAAAATTTAATTTTTTATAACTACAATTATACATTAATAAATTAAAATAATAAGTATTATTAAAATAAAAAGGGAAAACCAGTTCATTTCTTTTTATCACAGGTTGATGTAATTTATTGATCTGTCTTTAATGTCCAAGATCTTATCTCTTTACCACTAGACCAAACATTTACAAATGTATTACATTAATATTAATATATCATCGGTTGATTTTAATTTTTTTTTGATATTTTATCTCATTCTTATGAGTGTGTTTCCATGGGTGGATGCACTATATGGATTTGGTGTGGCTATAGTCACACCAAATTTTTCCTAAAAATAAACTTACATGTGAAAGATGTCTACAAGATAACAGTAGAATTGCAAGTTTAAAAAAATTGGTCAAACCATTTGTGATTGTATATACTTGGTGTTGTTATACATGCTTTTGCATCGACACCTACATGTGTTCACAGGATGGGTCACTTTTCATTGTAATCTATTACCCGATGCAATGAAGTTTCGTTAGGTTGGATCAACAAATCATTACATATAACTTTTTTTAAAAAAATATTTAAAATATATATAATTAAATGACATTCTATATTATAAAAACTTTAAGACTTAGACTAGATTCTATTGTTTAAAATCTGAACACTTGAATACAATTGAAACACTTTGAATCTCTATGACATGAACCGAGTATTAATAGTGTGAACACTAGGTCAGTGCTTAGAGGAAACACGTTGTATAAGTCAAGTACAATGTTAAATGAGCAAGGGTCGATACATCGCCGCCTGGAAGCAGTAAAAAATAAGCAAGAGTCTCAACATCTTTGTGAATGAGTGTGAGTAAATAAGTTAGTTCACGAGAGTATGACCCATTTTAGAACATGGAATAAAAGCACCCTTGAAAATATATGGAAATAGTTGACTCTATGACTAGGAGGAAGGTTAATTTTATGTGCCAACAAGAAACTAATTGGGTGGGTGAAAAGGCGAAAGAATTAGATAGTTCAAGATTTAAGCATTGATACACTGGAAAAGTTGGATCAAGAAATGGTGTAGGCATTATTGTGAATAAATAAGGGAAAAAGGATATTATGGATGTAAAGAGGATAGGAGATTGGATTTGTAATATCCCGCCTGTCAGTATCAGAATATTGCCAGTTGATCGTGCCAGAGGATGAAATTTAAGGAAAGTAAGTATGGATAATATTTATTACGCCATGTCAGCAAAATACGGATAAAGTATCAGTGTTGCTTAAAACAAGTTTATGGTGAGGGCAATTTGGTAATTGCGCGTCTATTGGATATTTAATTGTGTTTGGACCCAAAATATCTCATTCTTCAATTCTCTTTCTCTCTCTAAGCTTGGCAAAAACTTTTCTCCTTCTTCTCTCTTCTTCCTCACGCCCCCATCTTTCTTTCTCACCACCAAATCTTCCAAATCTTCTTCCTTCCATGGCAAGTGAATTCATCTTGCTTCCTCTTGATTCTTAAACTTCTAAAAGCTTGGATTTTTGTTAGATTCCTTTATTTCTCTTCTCATGGATGGATCCAACAAGTTAGGGTTTATGGTTTGGTGAAGTGGAAGCTTGAGTCTTGCTATGTTATGGTCTCAACGTGATCAAAGAAGCAATATGAAGTTTGGGTTGAAGTGTTTTCACTACTTTTCCTCCTTGAAAGAAATTTATGAAGAATTAGGGTTATGTGGAAAGAAGCTTTGCCTTGGATTAGAGATGAGCTAGCAAGGAAGATGATATTTTGGATTGCAAGGAAACATCAAGAGTGAGTTGGTTTGAACAAGAAAGCAAAAGGAGCAAGGAGCTAGGGTTTGGTTTGTTGATGCTTAGGAGCTTTTGGGAATCAAGTGCAATCATGCTTGGTGAGTTCCTTAGTTAGTTTCCCTCCCTTTGGGATTATGTTTAAGCCTTGTTAATTAACATGAATCATATGATAATTTCTAGGGTTTTAAGTATATGTTTAGTTGCCCTTTTTCTTGCCATGCTTGCTATACTTGTATGTACATGTTCCATGACTATTTTATAGGTTTCTAATGATCCTAAGGGTCATATGGCACTTGGTGATGCTTGGTTTGAGGTTTTTAAGTCAAAAATATCAATTTTGAAGTGGCTGGACTATCACAGCTCGCCACGGCGAGTAAACTGCTCGCAAGGCGAGCTAGAAGGTCGAACAGGGGGTCCTGCTCGCCCCCAACTCGCCATGGCGAGTAAGAGCTCGCCTCCCCAGTAATTTTACTCGCCTAGGCGAGCAACACAGTGGGGGAACCCATTGTTTTGTTCGCCTCAGGTCGTTTCGGCATTTCGCGAGCGGTTTTCCTTGTGCAGTCTTTTTAAGAGAAATAAACCCCTCAAACCAAGATCCTAATTGTTAAAGTTTTAAAAAGAGACTTCCTTATAAATGAAACAAGTATTTGGAAAATATGGTAAAGCATGGTAAGCGAGAGTATGATGTTTGATTTGGGTAGCAAGATAATCTTTAAGTAAGGGAATGAACTAGAGCCTCGACTAGTTGTCGAGAACTAGCATGTCTAGCAAGCATCCCTAGAATGTTTTGACGCGAAGTGTAATCTCTTCGCATATGATCATATATGTTTAGTTAGCACATTAAGCCATGGATTGATTAGTCAATCTCTCCACTAAGAATAAGAACGTATAAGCTAGAACAAGTAAGAGTTGACCACTAATCGGTTTGATTAAGGTTCCGAGGTAAACAATCAAGTATGTACATGTTTAACTTATGTATACGGCAAGACCATGATTAATAAGTGTAGGTGACATGTCTCTTGCTATCCACATCAGGGGGATACAAGGGGTTCTCGTAATGAGAACGATTCAAGCCGTAAGGGACCTGCATGTCACTGAGTAAACAAGACGTAGGTGCTCGTGTCTCTTGTTATCCACGCCAGGGGGATACGGGAGGTTCTCGACCTAAGGGGAACGGTTTAAGCCGCAAGGGACCCGCACGACACCGAGGGAGTCTGATGTACGTACATCGGTCATGTATGGGATTGATCTCGGGGTTACTCCACCCGGGACTATCCGTAAAATGAATCAAGATAATAACTGTTTGTTCAACGCTAACCTAATGAATGAACTTAGATACGTTTATGCAGTATATGAATATGATTATGTTTCTCATGTTTATGCAAGAATGAATCCATGCACATTATGTTTAAGAATATGAGCACTAGATGCTATATGATAAATACAAGGCATGAAATAGAGCAAGTAAAGAACATGATACCGATGACGATCTTAGGTTTCCCCTAATCGTCCGGTTTAGAGTCGTGTCATGATTATGTTATGTTTAGGCCACGATACATAGAGTGTATTCTTGGCAACGCGGTTCTAGGTTCCCCTCGACCGCCATGACACGTATAGGATGTGAAGCCTATAACAAGTTAAGATAAAACTATGACGGCTCTAGTATGCACTACCGTCTAAGTATGCAAGTCCCCACACATATATAATCAACCGACAGGTTGTATTGTAGACACGTGGTGACCGTAGGTTTCCCCTTGAGGTTGCCTATAGCCTAGGATTTAGCGGAACTCACTGAGACATTATGTCTAATCCCAATCCTTATTTGTTTCAGATAAGCAGGATGTTTATGCTTGATCGGAGTCGGATGGAATTTACTTCAAGGGTTCGTTCGAGAAGCTGCAGGGCGATATGAACATTAAGGATGTAATTTTTATGTATGGATGAATGTATTGTATTATGATTTATACGAACGTGACTTGATGTAAATATTATTCATTCGGGAAAATTTTATGTTGTATATTTTAATGTATCCAGTACTAATATTAACTCACGTGCCAGACTTTCTAGATACGTCTGGTATGGGTGTTACAATTGGTATCAGAGCAGGTCGATTCAGACCGTGCCTTGGGTCATTAAATTACAACTAAGGTAGTGGGACCATTGGGTTCAAGGTAAAAGTTCTAATTGTTGTTGTTAGTTGAGCCTGATCAACTCAATTTAGCATTCAACGATTAGAATAGATGTCTGAGAGCTGAATAGGACCCAGGAGGAATGAAGTATGTGATGCAGAAGCACTGGAAAGTGTGAACTCAGGAGTAAGAACTCGGAATGAGTATTAGCAAGAGGTTGGTCGTGCCAGTAAGTGGCCGGTGAACTAAGCAAGTAGAAGTATAAATCCTCCGGGAATGTAAAGTGATGTTAAGACAGGATGTTCCGACAACGTTGGGTAAGATGCTAGTAATATTTTGTATGCCTGTAAGTACAGAGTTTGGAATATCTAGCTACGACCGGGAGCTTTGGTAAGAGTCATTGTTGGAACGGGATTATTGTATGCAAAGGAAATATATTTTGGAACGTAAGTACAAAACTAAAAGTTAAGGAGAAGGCGACATATGTTGACGGAGTTAATAAGCTCTCAGGGAATGAGTTATGAGAATGAAGTTAAAGATCTATATGTTCAATGTGAATAAGGTTCTAACAATAAATGAGTCGGCAGAGAAATAAGTTAAGTTGTTCTTAGCGGACGAAGTTAAGGTTTTATGTGGAAGTTTTATGTTAAGTGACATGATGAACAAGATATTAGTTTCTGAGGTGCCGTGGAATATGGATTGGAGTTAATGCTTGCCATGCAACAGTTGTGAGATTGTTTTTAAGATGATTTGAAGGAATGATATGTATTGCATTACTTGAGAAATGAGATTTTTAGGCAAAGTATGTTTTTTGGAAAACTGAGTTGAAGAAAATACTCCAATAGCGAAAATTTCGCTAATAGCGAAATTACTCCAGAGGATTTCGCTAATAGCGAGCCTGGAGCGAAATTTCAGTTTTCAAAACACTGTCATTTCGTCTCTAGGGCCTTAGTAGCTATTGGGGAATTGTTTTCACAAACTTTTATGTAACAAACCCTCTCTATAACATCAAGTATCGAATGCACATCACACCCTATGATTTCTAAGGAAGAAAATGCATGGACAAGTATTAACGGAATCAATCCGGTTTAAGGCAACATTAGAAGTTAATGCGGCAAGAGTTGACGAAGAGCTTGGGTCAAAAAGTTTTAAGGTTCCGGCATATGAATGGATAAAGTGGATACACGTGCATGAGATGGAAGGTAAGTGGTAAGGAATTATGTAAAGTCGCGAGATTTTCAGATTTAAGAAAGTCATGAGTACCCCCGGATCTATGTTTTGCTTAATTGAATTGCTAAAGCCCGTTAAGATATTGAATTCAAAAGTTTGCAAGATTTTGGAAAGGTAGACACATATGGGTCATTGGAGTTGATGTTTATAGATTTTAAAATGGAATTTTTTTTGTAGGTACCGGTTGTTACGACTCACGTAGAGTGGGCTAAACTCACCGGAACTAAGGTGGGATAACACAGTTGTGTTGTCAACTTATTCCGTGATTTTAGAGTAACGACTGGGGCCAAACTTATTACGTTTTTATATAAAAAGAAATCGTCAACTCCAATAACCCGTGTGCAAATTTGTGAAGTTTATTTGAGAAAGAAATTAACGAGCGAGCATTAGTTTGATTATGCAAAACATAGTGCGCGAGAATACAATGAAGTATGATCAAGCAAAGTATGTATGAATTTATGATGAGTCTACTATGGGAATTCAAATTGCTCGAAGACAAGTTTAAATACGATAAGTATATGTCATAGGGTAAACTCAACCGGTGAGAATATAAGATCTATCCCCAAGTAAAGTATTATGGTAATGTGACAAGTTTACCATGAGATTCAATCTTACCAGGTAATTATGGTAAAGTATTATTAGGGTGCAAGATTTTGGCTTTGGTTGCCACATGAAAGGTCTTGACAAGAGTTCAAGAAGATGATGCTCATACATAAAGTTTTAGTTGTCCTAATGGAATAGAGTAATGGTTGAAGCCAACCGGTGGGAATCAGAGTGGCGCAACGAAAGTTAATGGATGAAGTTTTCGACGGTAAGCATGGAGCTTGATAGGGAGAGTCTTCTTAAGAAGCATTATGGAACAAGCGAGGAGTTCTCAAAATATGGAATAAGTAATGAGACCGATACGGTCAGTGATGGATATGATTTCATCTAAGTATGATAAGAAAGGCTAGAGACACAACAAATGAAGAATATGTGCTATGACAAGAGAAATACATGAAAGAGTCGAGAGGTTCCTTTTTGTGACTCAGAGTAATAATTGAGCTATCAAGTGTGAAGCCGGTATTAAAAGAAGAAGTGTTATGCGGGATAAGGTAACAATATGTGATCGTAACCGGATATGATGTTTTGAAGATTCAAGTTTATTGTTCTTAGAACGAGGAAAGGAGATAATGTTATGAGGGTCAAGGATCCTATATGATTTATGTTATGTGATTATGTGAGTCTCCAAGGTATGTATGTAAGTCAAGAAAGAATAATAAAGGAGTTACTTTTAAAGTTCAAGAATTTTATTATGGATGGAGATATAAACCGTGAGTTATGCACGAGGAAGTGCATACTCTCCTATGTCGAACTTGTTAAATGATCACGATACTTGCTACGAAGATTTCGAATTATGATTTATAACTTTTAAAGTTAAAATGGGTAGTAAGGGACTTTGGAACGATGATTATTTTAAAAATATGATTTCGTAATGTTTTCTTTTAGGTTGTACAATTATTTGTTCCAAGGACCCAAATACCAAAGTTTAGAAAATTTCTTTAATCAAGATGTTGGAACAAGTATCGTTATTATCTAACAAGATGCGACACTTGAGAGTATGTAGGGCACCATGTAAGGTACGATTTGATGAAGTAAACAACAGTTTTTCGAAAAGTCTTATGAGACGCACACGTATATGATAAGAGTATTCAAATGCAAGAGGTCCAAGTCGGAAGTTTTAAGAGCATGTAAGTTACAAGAAGGCTATGTTCAGTTACATGTAGATTAAGAAATAAGATGAGGACATGATGCGATGCACCCTTTGGATATGTATGAATGAAAAAAAAATGTTTGACCCAGACCATAGATGATAAGTTTTTATCATGATGATTGGTAGTCGATCTTTAAATTTCGAGGACGAAATTTTTTTAAGGGGGTAGAATGTAATATCCCGCCTGTTAGTATCAGAATATTGCCAGTCGATCGTGCCAGAGGATGAAATTTAAGGAAAGTAAGTATGGATAATATTTATTACGCCATGTCAGCAAAATACGGATAAAGTATCAGTGTTGCTTAAAACAAGTTTATGGTGAGGGCAATTTGGTAATTGCGCGTCTATTGGATATTTAATTGTGTTTGGACCCAAAATATCTCATTCTTCAATTCTCTTTCTCTCTCTAAGCTTGGCAAAAACTTTTCTCCTTCTTCTCTCTTCTTCCTCACGCCCCCATCTTTCTTTCTCACCACCAAATCTTCCAAATCTTCTTCCTTCCATGGCAAGTGAATTCATCTTGCTTCCTCTTGATTCTTAAACTTCTAAAAGCTTGGATTTTTGTTAGATTCCTTTATTTCTCTTCTCATGGATGGATCCAACAAGTTAGGGTTTATGGTTTGGTGAAGTGGAAGCTTGAGTCTTGCTATGTTATGGTCTCAACATGATCAAAGAAGCAATATGAAGTTTGGGTTGAAGTGTTTTCACTACTTTTCCTCCTTGAAAGAAATTTATGAAGAATTAGGGTTATGTGGAAAGAAGCTTTTCCTTGGATTAGAGATGAGCTAGCAAGGAAGATGATATTTTGGATTGCAAGGAAACATCAAGAGTGAGTTGGTTTGAACAAGAAAGCAAAAGGAGCAAGGAGCTAGGGTTTGGTTTGTTGATGCTTAGGAGCTTTTGGGAATCAAGTGCAATCATGCTTGGTGAGTTCCTTAGTTAGTTTCCCTCCCTTTGGGATTATGTTTAAGCCTTGTTAATTAACATGAATCATATGATAATTTCTATGGTTTTAAGTATATGTTTAGTTGCCCTTTTTCTTGCCATGCTTGCTATACTTGTATGTACTTGTTCCATGACTGTTTTATAGGTTTCTAATGATCCTAAGGGTCATATGGCACTTGGTGATGCTTGGTTTGAGGTTTTTAAGTCAAAAATATCAATTTTGAAGTGGCTGGACTGTCACAGCTCGCCACGGCGAGTAAACTGCTCGCAAGGCGAGCTAGAAGGTCGAACAGGGGGTCCTGCTCGCCCCCAACTCGCCATGGCGAGTAAGAGCTCGCCTCCCCAGTAATTTTACTCGCCTAGGCGAGCAACACAGTGGGGGAACCCATTGTTTTGTTCGCCTCAGGTCGTTTCGGCATTTCGCGAGCGGTTTTCCTTGTGCAGTCTTTTTAAGAGAAATAAACCCCTCAAACCAAGATCCTAATTGTTAAAGTTTTAAAAGGAGACTTCCTTATAAATGAAACAAGTATTTGGCAAATATGGTAAAGCATGGTAAGCGAGAGTATGATGTTTGATTTGGGTAGCAAGATAATCTTTAAGTAAGGGAATGAACTAGAGCCTCGACTAGTTGTCGAGAACTAGCATGTCTAGCAAGTATCCCTAGAATGTTTAGACGCGAAGTGTAATCTCTTCGCATATGATCATATATGTTTAGTTAGCACATTAAGCCATGGATTGATTAGTCAATCTCTCCACTAAGAATAAGAACGTATAAGCTAGAACAAGTAAGAGTTTACCACTAATCGGTTTGATTAAGGTTCCGAGGTAAACAATCAAGTATGTACATGTTTAACTTATGTATACGGCAAGACCATGATTAATAAGTGTAGGTGACATGTCTCTTGCTATCCACATCAGGGGGATACAAGGGGTTCTCGTAATGAGAACAATTCAAGCCATAAGGGACCCGCATGTCACTGAGTAAACAAGACGTAGGTGCTCGTGTCTCTTGTTATCCACGCCAGGGGGATACGGGAGGTTCTCGACCTAAGGGGAACGGTTTAAGCCGCAAGGGACCCGCACGACACCGAGGGAGTCCGATGTACGTACATCGGTCATGTATGGGATTGATCTCGGGGTTACTCCACCCGGGACTATCCGTAAAATGAATCAAGATAATAACTGTTTGTTCAACGCTAACCTAATGAATGAACTTAGATATGTTTATGCAGTATATGAATATGATTATGTTTCTCATGTTTATGCAAGAATGAATCCATGCACATTATGTTTAAGAATATGAGCACTAGATGCTATATGATAAATACAAGGCATGAAATAGAGCAAGTAAAGAACATGATATCGATGACGATCTTAGGTTTCCCCTAATCGTCCGGTTTAGAGTCGTGTCATGATTATGTTATGTTTAGGCCACGATACATAGAGTGTATTCTTGGCAACGCGGTTCTAGGTTCCCCTCGACCGCCATGACACGTATAGGATGTGAAGCCTATAACAAGTTAAGATAAAACTATGACGGCTCTAGTATGCACTACCGTCTAAGTATGCAAGTCCCCACACACGTATAATCAACCGGCAGGTTGTATTGTAGACACGTGGTGACCGTAGGTTTCCCCTTAAGGTTGCCTATAGCCTAGGATTTAGCGGAACTCACTGAGACATTATGTCTCATCCCAATCCTTATTTGTTTCAGATAAGCAGGATGTTTATGCTTGATCAGAGCCGGATGGAATTTACTTCAAGGGTTCGTTCGAGAAGCTGCAGGGCGATATGAACATTAAGGATGTAATTTTTATGTATGGATGAATGTATTGTATTATGATTTATACGAACGTGACTTGATGTAAATATTATTCATTCGGGAAAATTTTATGTTGTATATTTTAATGTATCCAGTACTAATATTAACGCACGTGCCAGACTTTCTAGATACGTCTGGTATGGGTGTTACAGGATTGTAGCCCACAAATTGGTAGCTGAATTAGACATCTTTAATTATTATTTTTTGAAAGGAAATAAGACAACTTTAATGTTATTAGTGTTTATGCATCTTAGGTATGGTTGAAAGAATGTCCTAAAGTAAAATTTTGAAAGGATTTGAAAGACTTAATTCAAGATATACCACAAGAAGAAAATATTTTTCTAGGAGGGGGTCTAAATGGGCATGTTAGGAGTGTTTGATAAGTTTTGAAGGTGTGAATTAGGGTATAGCCTCGGGGAGATAAATGCACAGGGTAAATTTATCCCAGATTTTTTGTTGTCTTCTAATCTTACTTTAGGAAAACAAAAGGGAGTCTTATTGATGAGTCATAGATTAGTATATTTTAATGCTTTATTTAGTTTAGTTTTAAATAAGATTTGATTTAATTATATTGCATTTTATTTCCTTTTAGAATATTTTACTTTAAATTGTCTTTTATTTTATTTTAGGAACGAATATATGGTGGAAGGTGTCTTGGAGCAAAAGAAAGAGGACTGGAGCAAATACAGTGCGAAAATACGAAGATACGGAACAAAAATATGTTCCCACCAAGTCAGAAGCTTGGCACGGCCAGTGCCAACATGTGGCACGGCCGTGCCACCTCCAGAAGCCCCTTTTGCTGCTTTTTCTTCGGGCCCAAGTTACCCTGTTGCAGCTTTACTGTTTTACCCTTTTAGTTGCTTAGTTTCTAAGTCGATTGTAAAGCTATAAATAGAGTAGCTCTCCACCATAAACATTGACCTTTTACTTTGTTTATTTTCAAGCATTATTTCAATAAAAAGTCTTTATTTCCTTTTACTTCCTTTGCAATTTACTTTTATCGCATTCTCTCTTCTTCCCCCATGTCTACGATGAACATGAGTGAGTAGACTTCCTTGTCTTGGGATCGTTGGATAAGTCTAATGACGTAATCCGGATCAAGCCAAGCCTTAAACCCTAATTATTTGTTACCTTAATTCCTAATCTAAATTCACCGTTTTAACATGAATTAATTATTATCAAACTGTGGAAGCGAACGCGGAGGGTTTGATAATGGTTAATTCATCATCACAGATATCAATTCATAAAGCAAACGCGGAGCATTGATATCCGATCAAGTGAATTTAGACAAGGTTTGCGAAACATGAGAATAGTCTAGCAAACCTTGGGACACATAAAGTTTCGATCTTCAAGGGTCCCAAAGGCAATCACCCATGAGAATAGGTGTGGTTGTTGGAGGGATACACTCACTGACTTCGAGAGGAGCTGTGATATGCTAAAGAGAAACTTGTCCTTAGTAATTAAGATTAACGTATAATTATAAGTGTAAGGCTTGCTTGTGAAAAGATTCGTTATTATGATGAACCAATGATCCCGAGGCTTTTTAATATTATTGTTATTTACTTTCAAAAACTGCACTCTCCAACTTCTTATTTCTTTCTCCTCTAATCATTTTCTAAAAGTTAATTAGATTGACCAACTCCCTAGCGGAACGATACTCTTACTTACTACTATTACTTCGATAGGCCGTGCACTTGCGGTTTGGCCCTATCAAGTTTTTGGCGCCATTGCCGGGGAGTTAACTAATTTAATTAGCTTTTTCTTAGTGATTAGAATTCTCTCTTCTTTCTATTTTCTTTTTATTTTTAACTTTTTATTTTTCTGTTATCGTTAACTTCTTGGGTTCTCAACCTTTTATGCGAAGAACTAGAAATCGAGCGGTATTCATACCCGAGATCGAAAGGTTCTTACATAGAAGGAGGAGAGCGGCACAAAATAACACCACCATGACCAATCGCACTCTCAAAGAGTATGCAACGCCGTCTACGGCTGAGCCACAAGCTGTTATTGTGTACCCAACGGTTGAGGATGACAATTTTGAAATTAAGCCTGCCCTACTTAACTTGGTGCAGCAAAACCAATTCTCGGGATCCCCCACTGAGGATCCCAATCTTCACATCTCTGTTTTCCTACGAATTAGTGGAACCATGAAGGAGAACCAAGAAGCCGTAAGACTTCATCTCTTTCCCTTTTCCTTAAGGGATAGAGCTAGCGCTTGGTTCCATTCCCTCGAAGTCGGTTCCATTACTTCATGGGATCAGATGAGGCAAGCATTCCTTGCCCGTTTCTTTCCACCATCTAAAACCGCTAAACTTAGAGACCAAATCACGCGGTTCAACCAAAAAGATGGGGAATCTCTCTATGAGGCGTGGGAGCGTTTCAAAGAAATGCTAAGACTTTGTCCCCACCATGGCCTAGAGAAGTGGCTTATAGTCCACACTTTTTATAATGGCTTGTCTTATACCACTAAGATGTCTGTTGATGCAGCTGCAGGTGGAGCACTTATGAACAAGAATTACACGGAGGCGTATGCCTTGATCGAAGACATGGCTCAAAATCACTACAAGTGGACCGACGAGAGAGCCACCACTAGTTCTTCACCCTCCAAAAAGGAGGCATATATGAATAGTATTTATTGATTTAATTAATGCATTCATTAATATGGAAATCAAGTTTTTTTTTTTAACCCTCGGGTTCCTATAGGAAAACAGTTCTTTTTTTTTAACCCTCAGGTTCCTATAGGAAAACAACTCTACTAATCTGGAGTTTTTTTTTTTTTTTTTTGTGGTGTCCGGGGTTCGAATCCCGAACCTTATATATATTATGCATCGACCGATAAGTAAATAATGTTGGTAAAAAAAATATTTTAACCCTGAATCTTGTATTACATTGTCCTTACCAACTGAGCTAAGCTCACAGGGATAATCTGGAGTTCAACGACCAATAAGTAAGTAATGTTGGTAAAAAAATATTTTCCACAAATGAATCAATTACCCAATTCTCATATACAATTTATTTTATAATAGAGCTCGTTAATACTTGAGATCAATTACTTAGTTAATATGAAAATCAATTTGGCCATAGACTAAAAAATAAAATGAAGTTTTTTGACAAAAAAAATAATGAAGTGACAGGCCCAAAAATTATGATTGAGCCATCTCCGTTATTCCACTTTATGTTAATTTGAAATTCAAATTCGTATTAATTAATGTTTATAAATATTTAATATGAATTTCAATAACATTTTGGCATGATTACATCCACCTTCCTTAAGTTTTAGTTAAATGACACATACGTCCTCTCTCGTTTTTATTTGATCAATAACCTCTCGATAAGTCGTATGTTTGTTTCAAGTTATATTCGTAGATTGTTGGGAATAAAATAATAGAAATATATATATGCATATGTTTGTTACAAGTTTACTAAATATATGTTATTCCTGAGTATAAAATATTCCTGTGAATAGGTAAAATTTCCCAAAGAAAAGGGTGTGAATAAAGTTATCATGAAGATGAGAATAAATATATATTAACTACATATTATAATCCTTATTTTTATGGTTCCTGGGAATATTATGATGTTAAACAAATATCTTTTTTTCTAAATACCTTGAAACAAAAATCTCATTTATTCCAAATAATTTAAGAATAAATTTGGTAAACTTGAAAGAAACACACCCTAACATTTTTTTAAAATCAATGGTTTTATGAATATTGTATATGTCATTAATCATTTTTTTCATTGTGTATTTAGAATATTCTTATCAAAATTACTACTGTCATTATAAATTGGACATATCACGAATATAAGAGGATCATAAGATTGACATTAAGATGAGCATTTTTATTTTTATTTTGTTTTTTTTTTTGATAAGCAAGGAGCGAGGACAGGCATCAGGAGACATCGTCGACATCCCAACTAGGTTGGCACCCCGAGACACCGCCATCCTTTGCCACCTAACTCAAAGAAATTTTATTAAAAAAATGGAAAAATAATTACAAAGGAGGGGGGGACTAGGCCAAAACCCTCCGAAAGGAACAACTGATACATAAAAAACTGATGAAAAATACAAACAGACTAAATGATATTAAAGATAATAGAAGGTGTCCCAAATAGACTCTAATCATTTGTGCTCATATATATTATTAAAAAAAAGGTGAAAATACAATAGAAAAAAAAATCTAGGAGGACATAAACCTAATCCAGTAAATCTTCACAAAAGTGTAGGTCGACCAAGCGAAAAATACATTAAGATGAACATAAATTGCCCATTAGAAACAAAAAACAAAAGGGAAAATTTTGTGAGGACAAAATATCACGTTTTATTTTTTATTGACTAAAATCAAAAGTTGCTTTATTTTAAGTGACGGAAAACTTATTTAACTTAAATAAATTGGACGGTTCAGAATGGTATGTTCAACGCACAAAGAGAATGAATAGACTATTTGTCCTTGTGAGCTTAACTCAGTTAGTATAGACAATGCATAAAAGGATAATGGGAAAAAACTAATCATTGTGTGTTTTGTTTGTGAAGGTATAGAAAATAGTGTGAGTTGTATGATAAATCTATGAGTTTACTCAAGGAGTTGGAGATTCTTTGGACAGCTATTTTACCAAAAAATTAGATTCAATTAAAAAAAAACCCGCATATTTTTAAATCTAAAAAGCATATATTTATCAACCCAAGATAACATGTTGGCAATTTTTCATTATCATTTGCCACAAACGGCCAAAAGTAAATAAATTTGAAATAATTGAGGTTGAATGAAAAATTCACAAGAAAGAGAATGACATTCAAAAACAAAATTTTAAGATTGAAAAGTTAAAGACTTAATTGTAGATTTAGTCCCATATTTTCAGCAACTCATGAATTGGTCCGTTCATTTTAAAATTACTTAGCTTCACTGCTAGGAAATGCAAAATTAGGAGGAAAATTAGTGACGGGAAAAATAAAATCCCTCATAAATTCCTTGGTCGCAAAATTTAGTAACAGAATTAGAGAGGGATTTCATGTTATCCCTCACTAATTTTTGTTTTTTTAGTAGTGTTTTGGTCCCTTTCTGCTATTTTTAGACTAGAAAACAATTATATGACATATTTTAGATGACCTTGCATTTAGTCTGATGATGTAGAATGATCAATACCCATGTAATTACATGAAAACTCCTTTAAAGTTTTAATTTAAATATGACATATCACCATTTTTAAGTTCAAAAATCTGAAAGAGGCACCAAGACCGTGTAATTTTGAAATGGAAGGACAATTTTCGTGAGTGAGTGAAAATAGAAGAACCAAAACTGTAATTAAGCCAAAATTAAACAAATGACATCCAAAAACTAAAAAAATAGTTCATCATATTGTTGTGAGTTTCTGGGGATCCTACATTGAGTTTGATCATCGCGTTAGATTAAAAGAAACCAAACAAGTGATTAGACACCGCATCTTCACCCTAAGTCATATAATTTATATGTTGTTCAACATCTACTTCTATTTAATATTAAAATTAAATAAATGACATCCAAAAACTAACAAAACAGTTCATCATAATGTTCAGAGTTCAGTAACAAAAAAAAAGTCCAGAGTTCTGATGGAGACTACAATGAGTTGGATCATCACATTATGTTAAGGTTAATCATACAATTGACAGCACATCATCTTCCAAAATCTTAGTGTATTAGGCATATCGATCATCTCACTTATATGTTTCCTAACATTTACTTTTGCATCCAGGGACGGATCTAGACATTGGATACATGTGAGGCTAAAATAGTCCATCAATGTATTAAAATTTTAAATTGTCTCTGATTATACACTTCATTAGTCAAAATAGTCACTAACATTAAAATACTTCATTGATATTGTCATATTAGTCCTTCAATATTCTTACTTATTGTTACTTCAGGGACTATTATGACTAACAAAGTACAAAATCATGAATTATTTTAGAATTTTAATACACTGAGAGATTATTATGACTATTTATTACATATTTAGGGACCAAAATAACTATTACCATTTTTATAATATATATAAAAAAAATGGGGAAGGGCATGTGGGGATTTAGCTCCACATAGCCCTAACATAGATCCGCCCATGTTGGCATCTAATGTGGAACTTTAAGTCAAAATGGACACATTAACATATCTTCCTTATAAGTGTAAGACTCTTTGTGTTTGTGATATGGTGACATAGTAAAGTAAGATCACACGTAGCCACAATATTGTAGAAAAGGCGGGTTGATCATGGTTTCATGGATGAAAATTTATTATGTTCCCATGTTTCATTAAGTGAGAGAAAGAAAAGTAGAAAAAAAAAATATAAAAAATAAATTTGAACATGAGACAAATGATACGAGAAAAAAGTAGCGTGTTTTGTCCATGGTAATATTAGAAATATAGTTAATGGTAATTTTTTGGGTTATTTGAAGGAGTTGGAGATTTATGAGTAATTATTTCATCAAAATTATAGTCAATAGAAAAACGTCACATTAATTTAAAATATCTAATAAACATGTACTACAACTAAACATAACACATATATATTTTTCATTGTCAGATCGCGTTAACAACCAGAAGTGAAAGTACTTGAAATATAGGGGTTGGATAAAAAAAAATTGCATGAAAGGGAACAACATCCAAAAACTGATATTTAATATAAAAAATTAAGCAATTAAAAACTAAAAAAAGTTCATTATAATGTTCATAGTTCCGAGGGAGCCTATAATCGGTTTGAGCATCATATTTGACTACGAAAAAAATCCTACAAGTTAGATTGACACCATATCTTTACCCTAAAAGCTTAAGACATTAGATGTATTAGTCTTCCCACTTATATGTTGTTCAATATATACTATTTCATTCAATTTATAATTTTAACTCACACATGGTACATTAACATCTCTCCCTTAAATGTAAGACTCTCTGTATATCTGATCTGGTGAGATAGTCAAATGAGGTCAGAGGCACAACATGGTAAAAATGTGGGTTGGTGGCGGTTTCATATATGAATGTTTTTGTTTGTTTTTTTCATGAGAAGATATAAAGTACTCCGTGATGAAAAAGAAATAAGAAAAAGAAATAAGATGAAAAAGGAATTTGAATACGAGAGAAAAGATAAGAGAAAAAACTAAGGAGTGCGTGTTTTATCCGTGATGGTATAGAAAATAGAGTGAGTTGCATGTAATTATATAGATTTGTTAAAGGTGTTAGAGATTACTGAGTAATTATGTTACCAAAGTATTAGTCTCATTAAAAAACATCAATTTAAAATGTCTAATAAACATATATTTTGTAAACTCAGCATAACACATCTATATTTTTCCATTGCCATATCCCACCAAAAATCTAAAGTGAAGGAATTAGAAATAACTGAGGTTGAATAAAAAAACTGGCATGAAAGTGAATGAGGAACTAAAATTCAAGCCAAAAGAATTCAATGACACTCAGAAACTAACAAAATAAATCATCATAATATTAGGACTTATGTGGGAGTCTACAATTGATTGTATCATCACATTGGGCTAAGACTAACTACACAACTGAAATTGACATCACATCTTCTCCTAAATTCTTAAAACATTAGATATATGGGTTACCTCACTTATATGTTTCTTAACATAAACTATTTCATACAAAGTGAAATTTTTACTAACACTTCACACAATATTTGTGTTCCACCACCAAGAACTTCTCCCCCCGCAATGTTAAACATAAATAACATACCATCGTTGGACTTTCTGGAGGACCTAAAACCGGTCGATCGATACATTTGAGAAGGAACAACCACACAAGTGAGAATGATACTGCATCTTCATCCAAAAATTTCATGCTTAAGTATTAGATTTTTTTTCCGCTTATTAGTTAATAAACCTCCGTTGTTTTATCCCATGTTTGAATTTAACTGACACTAGATACATCATAATATTGTCTCCCTCAACTATGACGAAATTCTAGCCCGTGCTTGGCACGGGTGTCCATACTAGTTAATTTAATAATGCTTCTCGTACAATGCTTATCAAATACATATTTTGAATACATCATCTGTTGCCAATAGTCTATCCACAATAATCATAAGATTAAAATTGTTGGCTTTCTACCTAATTTGAATAGAAATATAGCAGAGTTAATTCTCAATCTTTCTACCTGATTTGAATAGAAATCTATATAGCAGAGTTAATTCTCAATCTTTTGATGTCCAAATCTTACTATGATCCTAATGCATGTGGTGAATTTGGTGTGACCTATATCTTAAATCCGCTCTTTGGAAAAAGAAAAAAAAAATTGGTGTTGGGGAATTATGCATATTGTGTATCATATGATTCTTGGTTGCTTGCGTTGATTTGTCATTGTATGGGGTGATGTTGGTGAATTATCTTTTTTAAATTGTTACATATTGAGTGTTAGGCACTAAGATCTTTTTGCCTTCTCTTTGAATAGATCAGACCAAAGCCATCATGGTGTCTTTGGATTAAACGTTGGTTGTATTGCCTTGATGCCTAAGTGTAGCCATAAGCCTTATAAAACTTTTGGTGTAACAATACTCTTGTATGCATGGTAGTCAGATCGAGATACATATTGTGTATCGTTCGACCACACTTTTTTGAATCTTGTATTGCATCGCATATTGTAAGATACATTAACAAAAAGAAAAAAGAAAAAGAGAAATTGATAGAAGGTTGTGATAAAAAATAAAAAAACAACACATGTGCATCTACTTATTGTAATATTTTTTCCCAAAACCCATTTATATTTCCATCTTCATCATTCTCTGTCATCCGTAAAAAGAAATTGAAAGATGTCATATGTTATTTTCATCTAGCTCTACTGAGTTGTTTTGGTTTTTTTAAGGTAATTTAAATTCAGAAAAATACAGAAAATTTGTAATCAAACAAAGCTAAAACAAAGAGGAAGAACGTGTAACGGGAACTGGTCTCACCGCCTCACATCTCTTGTTTTGGAGGCCTCACCTTCAAATTGAATTAAACGAGATATGAGAACAACACCTCAGCCGACCTTGTTGTCAGCAATGCCGTTGTTGTTGTCATCACCAAATTTCGGGTGTTAGAGAGATGCGAGAGTAGGTGCAAGCTTGATAAACGACGGTGATGTCTAAATGAGATTTAATTAGCAGTAGACCCATGCTAAGCACGAACCTCGTGCTCCAAATGGGGTAAAAAATTGGATACGACACTTCATGTTCAATGAGATTTTTCAAAAAACAAAAAGGTGAGACAAAGACTACAAACATAAATTTGAGGGAGAGAGAGAGAGATTAGGAGGAGGAGAGGCATGGAGAGATAAGAAAAGGAGAAGAAACATCCTTCATTTCTTTCCTTCTTTTATCTTCATTTGTGTTGGGTTTGTTGGTAGAAACTCTTTAATTTAATACTCGGTAAATTAATAAACTCTCTAAAATAATAAATTTGTCCGGTCCCGACTTGGGCCAATGTAAAATATTGAAAAACTCAATAAAATAATAAGATAATAATTTTTCGGGAGATCCCTTTATAATTTTTGGTCTCAAGAAAATCATAAATTAATAATTCATAGAAACTGAACAAAATATATTAAGAATACATTGAACATATTTGTTCCTCTTGTTTACATTTACTGTACTTCAAAAGTCATTATTGATTTCTAATGCATATGAACACAGTAGTTACTAATTTACGTCGAGTCCCAAGGTTCGCTGCAACGTAATTCTAAGAGACATAGACTAATTTGCCTTTTTGTTTGATATGTACAATATAATTACTTAAAGACTCTTTAAATTAATAATTATTAATTTATCGATAAATTAATAACTCTCTAAATTAATAAATTTCTCCGGTCCTGACATTATTAATTTATAGAGTTTTAACTGTAATTTTTCTTTTTCTATTATCTTTCTTATTCTTCCCCACCCATTTGCATTTTAACTTTAACACTTAAAGTAGGGTTGCATGGCAACCATAGAGACGAAAGGAAAGAGAGAGAAGAAAAAAGTCCAAAAAAAATAAAAATAGAGGATGAGTTGGAGAAAGAAGATGACTATAAAAATGATAGAGATATAAGGGACACGAATGCTACCCTTCGAAGGTGAGATATCATCACAAAAGAAACAATGGTGATTAACGGTCTCAAGGTCGTGCTACAATGGAGTTGATCGAAAGGTTAGGGAGAGTGAAGTATCCTTCGACGGTGATTATTGTTTTTGGTTAAAAATCTATTCTTATTTTTTTTTCTTCATTTAATTTTATTCTCCCCCTTTCTTTGGTAGAAGGTGAGAGTGTGGTGTTCAATGGGATGATGAACATGTCTTATATTTTGATTTCAAATAATGTAGTTTAGAAATTAAAATACTTAGAATGGCAACGATAATGCATTGAGTATCATTACTATAACTTCAAAATAACTTGCGTAAGTTGTCATCTCTGCCATCTCTACTATCTATAAAATCGATGCACACTTTTGTTGTGACTCTTTTCCATTGCGTTTTTACCCTTTTCACATTTATAGTTAATTTAAGTCCATGTGATAACTGCGCATTGATAGTTCTTATTGGAAGAGATACAAGGGAAACAAAAAATTCATGACGAAGAGAGAGCACACTCACCGCGGCGGTTGATGGCGGTCACAAATTAAGAAGAATAACAAATTGAAGCTAGGAAGTGATAAATTTCCTACAAAATACCGAACTACACATGACTGGACATTTAATTTTATCTCGAAAAAGATAGCCACCACTTATGCGATGTTTGTCTCAAATTAACCTCAATCGGTATATAGGTTTTCTTTAAAAAAAGAATTATATGGGTTTGTAATTTCATGAATTTAATTAATGTGTATGTGTTAGTTAATTTTTTATAACAAGATGTATGTGTTAATTTTTTAATTTCATTTTATCTCCAAAAAGATAACCAATATGAATTTAATTAACCTCAAGATGTTTGTCTCAAATTAACCTCAAGATGTATGTTATCGGATGTGCCCGAAGGGACAACCTCAAGATCTATGTTGTTGTCTTATTACTTCGTATGTTTGCTAATATTTTTGAATATATTTTCATGTATTTGCATGATAAGAAATGAGTGACATGATTCTACCAAAAAAAAAAAGAAATGAGTGACATGACATATATTGCACAATTCTTTGATTTTCCGTTGTTGTGTGATAAGTTGAATAATATGTTCGTTGAAAAAAAGTTGAATAATTTGAGAAAAAAAAATAGATGTTTGGTTATCGTTATTTTGGATAATAATCAATAAGACAATAATTATCGAGCTCTTATAAATATTTTGATACCTCCAATTTTCTTCTTCTTGCTTGGATGTATTAAATGTTTTTAATTTCATTAACCCAAAGATTGCAGTTTTCTTGAATTAAAGCAAATTTGAGAAAGAAGACATTAGATACTTGGAATTTTCAAGAGAATGTGCAAATAACAAGAAAATAAGCACAAGGTGAGGAATAAAAGGGTAAAAGTGATTGGAAGACGATATGAGAGTAGAAGTATTATATATGTGTCAATCAGGTGCAGTACAAAATTATGATTATAATTGTTAAAACATATTGAAAGTGTTAATTAATCCCAACTTAATAGTGTGCATCGTATCCAAAGTGGACATGTATCATCTTACCTCTTAGATCAAGTTCATTTTTCTATATTAGTACGCGTATTATCGAAATTGTTTTTTTTTATGCAAATAAGGATAAATTTTGAGAACATTAGAAATTGAAACATATTATATTGATGGATATTTACATAAATTATTCTAGATGAGCATTTGAAAGAAATTTATACATTAATATTAAAACGTATTGGTTTCAATTATTTTATTTTTAGTATATACCATATGTAGCATCCATAATACAAATGGACATATTATATTCACGCAAAAAAACAATACTAGATCTAACAAATTAATCATTTTTTAACAAACAAATTAAACAAAAGCGATAAATATTATTTATTTAAACACTGATATCTTACAAGAACCATCAATTACAGGTAATGTCACTCTTAAATTATTATTGATAATTCATCCTTATTTTTCTTTTTTGGTTAAACTTGATAGTTCAAGCTATCAACACCATATTTTCACGAGAAAATGAAAACCAAGACTTAAACACTAAAAGGCAGGTGGGTGAGCGGACACAACACCTTAAACAACCATAAGCCTTCTAGAGATGTGAGTGAGACGCAATGGCAATGGTGAGTAAGCCGGAGAAGGGGGGTGCAATGGGGGGTTTGTGGAAACAATCGGAGGCTCGGCAGGGGCAAGACTAACATGGGAAGGAGATTCAGCAGGGGCATGCGTAAAAGGGACATGAGGGTCAACTGGGGCAGGCGTAACAGGGCCAACAGGCGTAATAGGGACAGGAATAACAGGTGTAGGCATAGCAGGGAAATGGACAGAAATCGGATTAGGCACAAAAGGGCCAGGCTTAACAGGAGTAGGCTTAACAGGGACACTAGGCTTAACAGGTGCAGATGTAACAGGGGCAGGAGGCGTAACAGGTGCAGGCGTAACAGGGGAAGGAGGCTTAACAGGTGCAAGTGTAACAGGGGCAGGAGGCTTAACAGGGGCAGGCGTAACTGGGACAGGAGGCTTGACAGGTGTAGGAGGAGTAATAGGGACACGAGGCTTAACGGGGGTAGGAGGAGTAACAGAGACAGGAGGTTTAGCAGGGGTAGGAGGGGTAACAGGGACACGAGGCTTAACAGGGGTAGGAGGGGTAACGGGGGCAGGAGATTTAATAGGGGTACGAGGGGAAGGAGGCTTAACAGGGGTTGGAGGCGTAACAGGGACAGGAGGCTTCATGGGATTCGTAGGGGCAGGCTTAACAGGGGCAGGAGACTTAACAGGGACAGGCTTAACAGGGGTAGGCTTAACAGGGACAGAAGGCTTAAAGGCATCAAGTTCCTGAAGAGTTGTTTCAAGTTCTTCAGCAATAAGCTCTTCAGCAATTGTAGTGAAAAATGTTAATTGGAGTAAGAGTAACAACAATGCTAGAATTTTGGTCATTTTTCTTTGTAAGACAATGTAATCTTGAAAGAGAGAAATGAGAGTTGATGTTGGTGTTGTGGGCTGTTGTGAAAAAGTGATTATGAG
The DNA here is from genome assembly GCF_051527215.1 of Medicago sativa. Classification (NCBI taxonomy): domain Eukaryota; kingdom Viridiplantae; phylum Streptophyta; class Magnoliopsida; order Fabales; family Fabaceae; genus Medicago; species Medicago sativa. The sequence goes on along the minus strand of NC_140752.1, from coordinate 29,756,450 downwards.
AGTTGGTTTATTTATAGGAGTTAATGTCCATAATCATTGTAGTTTTTGTTAATGTGTAGCAAACAAATTTTCTTAAAGTGAAAATTATTTCTTTATATATGTTTTTTATTTAATGCTCAAATTCATTGTTGCGATGTATTTGAAGGACAAATGAAATTGTTTCTCTATCTATGCGATTGAGTGCATGATTTCAGCATTTTAGTGAACCATAATACTTATATGCAACAATTTGAAAAGGGAAGTTTTTTTTTTTGTTGATAAATTGTTTTTTTATCTATGCGGTTTTTTTTTTTTTTGTGGTGGTCGAGGTTCGAACCTCGACCTTGCATATTTTATGCATTGTTCATACAAACTGAGCTAAGCTCACGAGGACCTTTATCTATGCGATTGAGTGCATGATTTAAGTGTTTTAGTGAACCATAATACTTACATGCAACAATTTGAAAAGGGAAGTATTTTTTTTGTTGATAATTTTGAAAAAGGATGTTAAAATGTAAGAAATTAGTATAGCCATTTGTGTCAAACAAATACTAAAAACCCGTCTTAGTTTTTTCGGTAAATTTAAAAAAATTATGTCATTTTTTTGAAGGAAAAAAATTATGTCATTTGTATTTCTTCCTTTATTATAGTTTAATTTAATTACTTTTGAAATTGATAATATCTTGGAAATTATTTAATTACTTTTGAAATTGATAATATCTTAGAAATTAGACCAAGTGATTTTGTGGCTAACGAAAATTATAGAAGCACTGCTACAATTTCGCAGGCTATAATAATGCCGTACATTAGGATATTATATTATTATATTAAATTTTTTAAAACTAAATCAATTTTGAGATTTGTAAATGCATATATGAATACTATTTATAGATTTAATTAATGCATACATTAATATGGAAATCAAGTTTTTTTTTTTTTAACCCTCAGGTTCCTATAGGAAAACAACTCTTTTTTTAACCCTCATTTTCCTATAGGAAGACAGCTCTACTAATCTGGAGTTCTTTTTTTTTTTTTTTTTTTTGATGTTCAGGGTTCGAACCCCGAAACTTGCATATATTATGCAATTTCCTTACCAACTGAGTTAAGTTCGCGGGACAATTTGGAGTTCAACAACCGATAAGTAAATAATGTTGGTAAACAAAAATTAACCCTGAACCTTGTATATATTATGCATTGTCCTTACCAACTGAACTAAGCTCATGGGGACAATCTGGAGTTCAACGACCAATAAGTAAGTAATTTGGTAAAAAAATATTTTCCACAGATAAATCAATTACCCAATTCTCATATACAATTCATTTTTTAATAGAGCTCGTTAATACTTGAGATCAATTACTTAATTAATATGAAAATCAATTTGGCCATAATAGACTACAAAAAATATGAAGTTTTTTGACAAAAAAAATAATGAAGTGACAGGCCCAAAAATTATGCTTGAGCCATCTCCCTTATGGATAATGCTTAGTGGTACGGACCAACTTGAAACGAAATTCAACGAATTGGTTAATTGACTAATTTTGTTAACAACCACCTATGTATTCATTTAAAGGAGACTATTATTGTATAATTTTCTAATAAAATTTAATTCTGCACCTAATCAGCCCGTGTATTCCGTAAAGGAGTGCTATGTTATTAGCTTTCTATTATATAAAATTGCAAGTGTTGTGCCTCAAATACACATTTCCATGAATTTTCGTACAATAACATTCCCTACTATATAGCACCACTCCTCCCTTATTCCACTTTATGTTAATTTGAAATTCAAATTCGTATTAATTAATGTTTATAAATATTTAATGTGAATTTCAATAGCATTTTGGCATAATTACATCCACCTTCCTTAAGTTTTAGTTAAATGACACATATCTCCTCTCTCGTTTTTATTTGATCAATAACCTCTCGATTAGGGTATGTTTGTTTCAAGCTATGTTCGTAGATTTTTGGGAATAAAATAATAAAAAATATATATGCATATGTTTCTTACAAGTTTACTAAATATATGTTATTCCTCAGTATAAAATATTCCTGTGAATAGGAAAAATTTCCCAAAGAAAAGGGTGTGAATAAAGTTCTCATGAATATGAGAATAAATATATATGTAACTACATATTATAATCCTTATTTTTATGGTTCCTGGGAATATTATGATGTTAAACAAACATCTTTTTTTCTAAATACCTTGAAACAAAAATCTCATCTATTCCAAAAAATCTTATTTCTAAGAATAAATTTGGTAAACTTGAAACAAACATACCCTAACATTTTTAAAATATTTGTATGTCATTAATCATTTTTTTCATTGTGTATTTAGAATATTCTTATCAAAATTACTACTATCATTATAAATTGGACATATCACGAATATAACAGGATCACAACATTGACATTAAGATGAACATTTTTATTTTTGTTTTTGCTAAATTAAGAGCCCAATGATATTAAAGAGAATGTCTCAATTAGACTCTAATCATTTGTGCTCATATATATTATTAAAAAAAAGGTGAAAATACAATAGAAAAAAATCTGGGAGGATGTAACCTAACCCAGTAAATCTTCACAAAAGAGTAGGTCGACCAAGCGAAAAATACATTAAGATGAACATAAATTGCTCATTAGGAACCAAAAACAAAAGGGAAAATTTTGGGAGGACAAAATATCACGTTTTATTTTTTATTGACTAAAATCAAAAGTTGATTTATTTTAAGTGACGGAAAACTTATTTAACTTAAATAAATTGAATGGTTCATAATGGTATGTTCAACGCAGAAAGAGAATGAATAAACCGTTTGATGTAAAAACACATAATGATTTTTTTGATTTTTTTGACCAAAAACAAATAATGATTTAAGAAATTAAAAAACTCTAAACACACATGATAGTCAAATTGAGATACGTATTGTGTATCGTTCGACCACACTTTTTTAATCTTGTATCGTATTGTGTATTGTAAGATACATTAAAAAAAAGAAAATGAGAATTTGAAAGATGGCTGTGATTAAAAAACAACACAAGTGCATCCCCTTATTGTATTATTTTTTCCCAAACTCATTATTTATGTTTCCATCTTCATCATTCTCTGGCATCCGTAAAATGAAATTGAAAGATGTCATCTGTTATTTTCATCTAGCTCTACTGAGTTGTTTTGGTTTTTTAAGGCAATTTAAATTCAGAAAAATACAAAAAAAGGTTGTAATCAAACAAAACTAAAACAAGAAGAAAACAAAGAGGACCAAGAACGTGAAACAATAACAGGTCTCGCCGCCTCACATCTCTTGTTCTGGCGGCCTCACCTTCAAATTGAATTAAACGAGATATGAGAACAACACCTCAGCCGACCTTGTTGTCAGCTTTGCCGTTGTTGTTGTCATCACCAAATAATTTCGGGTGTTAGAGAGATGCGAGAGTGAGAGAGACGGCAAGGTGCAAGTTTGATAAACGACGGTGATGTCTAAATGAGATTTAATTAGCAGTAGACCCATGCTAAGCACGAACCTCGTGCTCCAAATGGGGTAAAAAATTGGATATGACACTTCATGTTCAATGAGATTAGGAGGAGGAGAGGCATGGAGAGATAAGAAAAGGAGAAGAAACATCCTTCATTTCGTTCCTTCTTTTATCTTCATTTGTGTTGGGTTTGTTGGTACTAATTTATCTTTTTCTATTATCTTTCTTATTCTTCCCCACCCTTTTGCATATTAACTTTAACACTTAAAGTAGGGTTGCATGGCAACCATAGAGACGAAAGGAAAGAGAGAGAAGAAAAAAGTCCAAAAAAATAAAATAGAGGATGAGTTGGAGAAAGAAGATGACTATAAAAATGATAGAGATATGTTGTTTTTGGATTTCCAAACTGTTAAATTTGGATTTCCAAATTCTGTTATCTACCGAAGTTGTTACTAGGTTGAGTCACGACCAGGTCGCTCTCTTTAAGACGTTTCGTGGCATTACCCAAAGTTGTGCAAGGTAGACTATCAACCACGCCGCCTCCAGGATAAAACAAGCCCAGCTACAACTGTTCGATTAACTACTGCACTGTAGAAAATCGTTCGAGAATTACACCCTCAAATATGGTACTAAGACCACTCTTTAATATTGAAACCATTCAAATTAATATGGTATTATTACCATTCTATTATTGTGCTGAGACCACTCGAATATGGTGTTACCACCATTGTAACTTCTCCAAAACATCAATATGGCACTACGACCATTCAAATATGGTGATACCACCATTTCTCCTTAAATAGAAAATTATTAAAATAATTTATATACTGTTAAGATCATTCTTTAATTCCGACGGGACATTAGTATTACGAAAAGGGACTATGATCTTAATAGTACTCTATATTCCGAAGAATCATATATTATCGAAGGGACTATGAACTTAAGACCAAGGGACTATGGTCTTAAGAACACTCTTAATACCGAAGGGACAGAAAGGAGTAGAAGCAGAAGAAACTCGCTATCGCAAGTCGGAGGGAGAAGAGAAGAAAAGAATTCCCGACAACTCAATGAAATTCTTTTCGGTGTGAAGAATGAGTGGGGCGAACTTCTCCTTTTATAGGGAGAGTTTGTAACAAAAAAAGAGTGACTTGGGGATTAAGTCTGCTTAATACTTAAGCAAACGCGTTTTGATTCTTAATTGGATATATCCGGAAGTTTCTGGATACGCGTTATGGGTCGGGTCGGATCGTAACAAATTTATTTGTTACGCGTAGCGCTTACGGATAATGATTAAATTAATTAATTAATTAATTTAACATTTTCAAGTGACAAAAAATATATATATCATTTTTTTTATTCGATATATATATTTTGTAAGCGTTCACCCGTTCACAAATTTGGGTATCCCAAGGGCACACCCTTGGAGGTCACTTTGCCCATATATAAACACTTACTAGTTGGGGTGACCCTCCAATGTGGGACATTTTTTAAGTCACACCCACACACTAGTTCTTTCATAGTGTTTTTCTATCCAATTTTCTTCACTAGAATTAACTAGTGTTCCAACAATCCCCCACTTGACTTCAAAATGGTTTCGTAAACTTTTTAATAAGATTTGCTAATTTACAAAGGTGTCGCCAACAACTTGAACCTTTGCATAGTGGAAGGTATTCTGATTTAACAAGAGTTGCTTACAGCATTGAACTCTATCTCAGACATAGAATCCACACACAAACCTTTTCATAGGTGTATTCTAAAAGCCCGTGCGTTTTAAGGCCCTGCACGTGTATCCCGGTTTTAACGAATGCTCTAGGAATTCTGCCTCGAAATTCCATAGGATCGGCCTAAGTTCCACATTCGTATAGGTGAGTCTATCAAGGGTACTCCTGTAGCTGTGTACCCCACTCAACATAGAGTATAGATCTCATTAAGAGTTACTAATACCTCATCATTCTTTCGCTGCAGGATCATGCTTTCTATATTCTTTCTCTCATAGCATGTTCTACCACTTCATGACTTGTTTTTACCCATTGAACCTATTTCTTGGGATCTCCAGTCATGTAAGTCGGGTTACCATCACTTGTGGGCTATAGGCATTAGTCCCATCCTACTAGATGTTTCTATGACTTTCTCTCTATTAGGTCCTTTCGTCAAAGAATCAGCTAAGTTTTCATTCGTACGTACAAAATCAACTCTAACCGCTCCATTTAGAGATACACTCTCTAATCGTGCTATGTTTTCGCCTTATCTGTCGTCTCTTACCATTGTAATAACGATTCTTAATCTTTGCAATAGCCGCGGTACTATCACAATGAATTAACACAGCAGGTAACGGTTTTTCCCATAGAGGGATCTCAGCTAGCAAGGATCTTAGCCAACTTGCTTCTTCACTAGTTTTCTCTAGTGTTCTCATCTCAGATTCATTCCATAGTGGACTGAGTCAATATCATTTGTTTTAACAAACAACTCCTCTAGTGATGCTCAATGTGCAAACACTAGTCGCTAAATATTCATCTGAAAGGTGTTCTATTTTATATCTTGTACCATTTAAGTACAATATGTTACTCCTAGTGAAGTAATCTTAGAGTCATAGTCTTCTTAAGGCACCTCATGACTCTTTCTATAGCATGGCAATGCTTCTCATCCGTCTACTAGTAAACTTGCACAAGAGTTTCACGACATCGACAATGTCGGATCTAATACATTCAGTGGCATACCTAAGTGCTGCCAATGATGCTCGTATATTCTGTTTTTCTAACTCCATCTACTTGGATCATAATATATGATTGCAAGTTTACGGTGAAATAATTACATTTCTTTAAGATCTTCTCAACTTTGTGAGATTTATCAAAAAAGTTATCTTTTCTGATCTAGTAATCTTGAAACCAAGAATTACTTCAATTTTTTTTTTGTCTAGGTCTTTCTTATCAATGTTGTTGATAAACAATGATTTCACATAAGTCATAACATGAATCTTTAAAACAAATATGAGCAAGTCGTCTTCATAGAGACATATGATCGTGCAAATATTATTTCTCACTTTCATTCACTTTATACTCATTCGATAACATTAGAATGTCAAATTTTTCATGTCATTCCTTAAGAGTTTATTTTAGACCTCACAAAGAATTATTTAACTTACAGACTTTGTTTTCTTGTCCATGAATCGCAAAATTTTCAGGTTGTTCCATATAGATTTGTTCTTCTAGTTCACCATAAAAAGGCAACTTTCACATCCATTTGGAGTACTATCGAGTTATAAACGGCGGCTAAAGGGACTAGTACTCTTATGGATATGATTTTCGTGACTGGTGAATGAATGTCGAAGAAGTCTATATTTTTCTCTTTGTCTAAAACCTTTGACTACAAGGAAATCCTTGTATTCATCAACCGTCACTTCAGGTTTTAGTTACCTTTTCGAAATTCCAAATACAACCGATTGATTTTGCAACCATGAGTCAAGTCAACTAAGTTTCATGTTTTGTTAGACTCTAGAAAATCCATTTCATCGTTTATTGCTTCTTGCCATTATTCAGCATCCAATGAGGATATAACTTCTTTAAGGCTTAATGAATCTTCTTCCAATGTATAAACCAAGTTCATACTCTTTAGCAATTTTAGCTTTCTTACCTCCTTGAGATTCTATAACATCTCGTACGATGTTTTCATAACTATTTCTGATAACATGAATGTGATCAGATTTTAGTGCCCCCACTAGTTCTTAATTTTTTAAAGGGGAATTTAATTTGCCCCCACTAATGTCATGCTCCCATTAGAGCCCCCACTAGTGCCCCCACTATTCTTTAGTTAAAGGGGTAAATATTTACATAGAATTCGACATCTTTTAAATTCTATGATCACTTTAACATTTAGGTCATAAAACCTATATGTTTCGTTATTTATCGCATACCCGATGAATACATATTCATAGGCTCTACTAGTGAGTTCAACTCTCTTGGGGTCCAGGATCTAAATATAGTCCAGACAATCCCAAGTTCAAAAATAAGACAAGTTGGATTGTCTTTTCTTCAAAAATTTCTTAATTAGAATTTTTGTTCTTAGACTTGGGTACTCTATAAATTTCAATTTTCGTTATAAAAATTGAACATTCAAGCACATCAATTTTATTTTCCAAAATTCACAGTCATCAATAAATATGATAAAAATATCATTTTATCATTTCTAATTTATGTGTCATCAAATTAACACATATCATAATTTATTATGTTTAGAGATTCAATTCTCTAAATTCTGATTTATATGAACTTTTGGTTCATATATCTTGACTGCAATAAATAAAATTGTCTAATTATATAACGTTGGAGTTAAGTCCAAGTTACTCAAAAATTGTTCATGATCAATTTTGATATGTCAAATATTAAAATCATCCAACTAATAACATAGAAGGAGAATTTAATTTTTAACATACCATCAAAGTGCAATCTTTTTCCACAAGAATGCATGGTACACAAGTCTCTCTTTAGGTCTGAGTCAACTCAGTCTTATTCAATAGAAATCTGAAATTCAGATTCTTTCTTATTTTTATACGAAACATTTGGAACAAATTTTTCGTATAATTTCCAGTTCATCAAAAAACCTTTTCAATTTGGTCCATTCTTTGATTTTTCAATGTTCATATTAACAAGGAGTATTTAGATGGTAAAATTGTCTTTTTGTTCCTCGGCACATGTCATCTATTAACTTTGGTTATCACGGGACCATAAGTTATTCCAAATGGTGACAGAAGCAAACCGTAGCTACTCCAAAAGGTGATTGAAGCAAACCTCTTTATACTCACCAAGTTAATAATCAATTGTAAAACAAACAGAGGTAGAAGCTCAATTAATCCTTTCTATTAAATAAAGAGGATTATGTTATACCAAATTAAATGGATGTGCCGAGAGACAATTTTCTATTCACAATAACTTCATGTTTTACCATCAAAAGTGTTATGTGAATTTCATAGTGTTGTTGATTGAAACAACAATCACTTCATCGTTTCAGTCGAAAGATGTAAATCTATAGCTTGATTTATCCTTAATGTGTTTAGGGACAACTTAACCTCAATAAGTAACTTCTCCGGTAGACATAGCATATCAAAACGTCTTAAAATTGTTGGTTTTGGATTTCCAAACTGTTAAATTTGGATTTCCAAATTCTGTTATCTACCGAAGTTGTTACTAGGTTGAGTCACGACCAGGTCGCTCTCTTTAAGACGTTTCATGGCACTACCCAAAGTTGTGCAAGGTAGACTATCAACCACGCCGCCTCCAGGATAAAACAAGCCCAGCTACAACTGTTCGATTAACTACTGCACTATAGAAAATCGTTCGAGAATTACACCCTCAAATATGGTACTAAGACCACTCTTTAATATTGAAACCATTCAAATTAATATGGTATTATTACCATTCTATTATGGTGCTGAGACCACTCGAATATGGTGTTACCACCATTCTAACTTCTCCAAAACATCAATATGGCACTACGACCATTCAAATATGGTGATACCACCATTTCTCCTTAAATAGAAAATTATTAAAATAATTTATATACTGTTAAGATCATTCTTTAATTCCGACGGGACATTAGTATTACGAAATGGGACTATGATCTTAATAGTACTCTATATTCTAAAGAATCATATATTATCGAAGGGACTATGAACTTAAGACCAAGGAACTATGGTCTTAAGAACACTCTTAATACCGAAGGGACAGAAAGGAGTAGAAGCAGAAGAAACTCGCTATCGCAAGTCGGAGGGAGAAGAGAAGAAAAGAATTCCCGACAACTCAATGAAATTCTTTTCGGTGTGAAGAATGAGTGGGGCGAACTTCTCCTTTTATAGGGAGAGTTTGTAACAAAAAACGAGTGACTTGGGGATTAAGTCTGCTTAATCCTTAAGCAAACGCGTTTTGTTTCTTAATTGGATATATCCGGAAGTTTCTGGATACGCGTTATGGATCGGGTCGGATCGTAACAAATTTATTTGTTACGCGTAGCGCTTACGGATAATGATTAAATTAATTAATTAATTAATTAATTTAACATTTTCAAGTGACAAAAAATATATATATCATTTTTTTTATTCGATATATATATTTTGTAAGCGTTCACCCGTTCACAAAATTGGGTATCCCAAGGGCACACCCTTGGAGGTCACTTTGCCCAGATATAAACACTTACTAGTTGGGGTGACCCTCCAATGTGGGACATTTTTTAAGTCACACTCACACACTAGTTCTTTCATAGTGTTTTTCTATCCAATTTTCTTCACTAGAATTAACTAGTGTTCCAACAAGATATAAGGGACACGAACTACCCTTCGAAGGAGAGATATCATCACAAAAGAAACAATGGTGATTAACGGTCTCAAGGTCGTACGACAATGGAGTTGATCGAAAGGTTAGGGAGAGTGAAGTATCCTTCGATGGTGATTATTGTTTTTGGTTAAAAATCTATTCTTATTTTTTTTTCTTCATTTAATTCTATTCTCCCCCTTTCTTTGGTAGAAGGTGAGAGTGTGGTGTTCAATGGGATGATGAACATGTCTTATATTTTGATTTCAAATAATGTAGTTTAGAAATTAAAATACTTACAATGGCAACGATAATGCATTGAGTATCATTACTATAACTTTACAATAACTTGCGTAAGTTGTCATCTCTACCATCTCTACTATCTATAAAATTGATGCACACTTTTGGTCTGACTCTTTTCCATTGCGATTTTACCCTTTTCACATTTATAGTTAACTAGTATGGACACCCGTGCCAAGCACGGGCTAGAACTTCGTCGTGCTTGAGAGAGAGAGAGAGAGAGAGAGAGAGAATATTATGATATATAAAGTGTTAGCTAAAATTACGAAGGTGGGTAAAACATAAGAAGGGGGTTTGAATTGTGTTGGTTTTTTATGGTTTCTTTTTCTTGGTGTTAAAAACCTGATTAGAATATGAGGTATGCAAATTTTGACTTAGAGTCTGAATGCAGCGGATAAATACAGAACACAAAGATAGAGAGAGAGAGAGAGAGAGAGAGAGAGAGAGAGAGAGAGAGCAGACACAAAGCAATTTTATATTGGTTCTTCTCATAACACAGGAGTAGTCCAGTCCCCTTGCAATTCCAAGAGATTTCACTATAATCACTCTGGATTACAAATTGCTCAAGGACCCTTCCAAGAGACTTCCTTGTTCAAGCACAACTGCTCAAGGATTCCTTGCTCTAGGACACTATCTAAAGACTTTTTTGCTCTAGGACACTACCTAAAGACTTTTTTGCTCAAGGACAACTCCAAGAGACTTCCTAGTTGCTCAAGGTTTCACCAAGAGACTTATTTGCTCAAGCACGTAGGCAAGAGACTTTCTAAATGTTTACAATAGTAAACAAATCAATTTGTTCTTATATTGGATTTAACAATGGTAGTGTAAACTGAACAAATGAACAAACTCTTTAAGATTTCTAAGATATGAAATTGAATACAAAAATCTTAAGTATTTTGTGTTATTTGATTTAACAGAGTAATTGCACAGTAAAATAGCAGAGTCTTGTTAATTCTTCATTAGATCTTCAGCTCCTTATATATGCAGTCATTTGAGAGATGTTGAAGAAGAGTGTCAGTGTAAATAGAGTCTTTGAGAAGCTTCAATCAAGAATGTTGGGCCTTTGTCTGATATGAATAATTCTGTTAAATAGTCCTCTGAATTTTCTTTGCTGAAAGTAGAATTATCTTTTGCATTCCTTTTGTTCTTGAGGTCCTTTGTCCGTTTGTACACGTAGACAGAAGAAGACAAAAGAATTGCTCTATCAGATACTATGATAGGGACAATTCACAGAAGAAGACAAAACCTACGTGGATTCTAAGTCACTTAGGATTTTATCAAATCTGAGGGTCATCCAAGTCTGGTCGTCAGCTTCTGAGTCTGATGACCTTCACATAATCTATTGAGGTAACTCTCAAGCTTCTATGAGGTATCCTTTTTCTAAGGACATTGACTTATGGTTGATCTTTCTTTAGATCTTCTACCATAGTCTTCTAGGTTTCTCTTGGTCCTTCTGATGCTCTTCATATGTTCATCCTTCAATGATAGATTCATTCTTTGATTCTGTACACTTGAAGATATGTTAGTATTACAATTGTTCTTTAATACTTTGTTATCATCAAAACCCTAGAGGAATTATATGAACCACTCTTGTTTCAACAAATTAAATGTTGGATAAAATAGCAGAGGTTGAATAACAAATAAGAGGAAAAAAAATTCATCTTTAAGCCTTCAAATTTTAGAAGAAGATGTGATATCATTCTTATTAGCGTGGTTGTTTTTTCTCCAATGTGTTGATCCACACCACTATTGACACCAAAGGCCTCAATGATGGCATCTTGTCCCAATTCAATATTGTGGGAGAGCAGTTCTTGATGGTGGATCACATACATAGGTTATGACACTTAACGAAGAGATGTTAATTTGTCAAGTATGATTAAAAATTTATATTATATGCAAGTGTTGATGTGGAGCAACATATAAGTGAGGGCCCCTTATATCCAATGTCTTAAGACTTTAACAAAAGATCTAATATCAATTTCACTTGGGTGGTTGATCGTAGCCTAATGTGATCATACAACCCATTGTGTCTTCCAATGAAGTCTCAATATTATGATGATTTGTTTTGTTAGTTTTTTGTGTCTTTTGTTTAATTTTTTACCTTGAATGTTAATTTTTGAATATCATTCGCTTTCATGCAGTTGCTTTTATTCGACCTCTATTATTTCAAATTCCTTCACTTTTGATCTTTGGTGACATCTGACAAAGGAAAAATATAGATATGTTCTTTTGAGTTGACAAAATACATGTTTATTAGACATTTTAAATTGATGTGACATTTTTTTAATGAGTTTAATATTTTTGTAGGATAATTACCCAGTAATCTCCAACGGCTTCAACAAAACCATAAAATTATTAGTAATTCGCTATATTCTATATACCTTCATAGATAAAACACACACTCCATTTTTTTTTCTTTACCATTTCTCTCATGTTCAAATTCTCTTTTCATCTTCTTTCTTTTCCTAATTTACTAATTTACCATTTGATCATGTTGTGTCTCTGACCTTATTTGGCTAACTCACCAAATCACATACACATAGAGTCTCATAATTAAGGGAGATATAATATTGTGTTTTTGTATGAGTTAAACTTGTACATTGGATGTAGTAGTATATAATAAGGAACATATAAGTGTGATGATCAATATAACTAATGTCTTAAGGTTTTGGATGACGATGTGGTGTTAATCTAAGTTATGGGGTTTCTCTTAATCAAATGTTGCGATCCAACCCAATGTAGGCTCCTTCATAACTCTGAACATTATAGTGAATTGTTATTTTTTTAGTTTTCGAATGTTATTTGTATAATTATTTTATATTAAATATAAGTTTTTGGATTTTGTTTGTTTTCATGATTTTTTTTTTTATCCAACCTCTATTTTTCAAATACTTCCACTTTTAGTCTTTAGTGGGATCTAACAATGAAAAATATAGATGTGTGTGTGTGTGTGTGTGTGTGTGTGTGTGTGTGTGTGAGAGAGAGAGAGAGAGAGAGAGAGAGAGAACATGTTTATTAGAAATTTTAAAATGATATTATATTTTTTTGTGAAATAATTACTGATAAATCTTCAACTTCATCAATTAACCTATCAAATTACCACTACCCACTCTACTCTCAATGCTTTTATGAAAAAAACACACACTACTTTTTTTTCCTTTATCACCTTTCTCATGTTCAAACTGTTTTTATAGGGTTTTACCCCCTGTAATATAGATCATTTCTGGTTTTACATCCTGTAAAAAAAATTATTTTAATTTACCCCTCTGTAATTTTTTTATTTACCCCTTTATAGGTCATAAAAAAACCTTTTTTTTGCATAAATTTTCATTTTTTTATGACCTATAAAGGGGGTAAATTAAAAAAAAATTACAGGGGGTAAATCAATTTTTTTTATAGGGTGTAAAACCAGAAATGACCTATATTACAGGGGGTTAAAGCCCTATTAACCCTTTTTTATATTCCTTCTTTTCTAATTTTTGTTCTCTCTTTTCATGAAGGATGGAAACATAAACCTTCCTTCATGAAACCATGCACCATCAACCCAACTTTTTTACAATATTGTGCCTCTATCCGACCTTATTTGACTATGTCAATAGATCACAAACGCAGAGAGTCTCACACTTAAGACATATATGTTAACGTGTCAATTGTGAGTTAAAGTTCCAAATTAACTGGAAGAGTTGATCCTAAAATATATATATATATATATATATATATATATATATATATAAAAGTGAGATTACCAATATACGTAATGTGTTAAGGTTTTGATGATGATGTCGTGTCCATCTAACTTGTGTGGTCTCTCTTTGCGTATTGTGATTATCCAACTTATTGTAGTCTTCATCAGGACTCTGGAGCTTATAATAAACTATTTTGTTTGTTTTTGGATGTTACTTATTTAATTTTTATATTATATTTTAGCCTTTAGATGTCGTTCCATTTCAAGCATTTTTTTAAGGGCACTTCTATGGTGCAGTCAGGAAACTAACTTTTTTGTAAATATTTTAGCCAATAGTATAACTTTAGCCAATAGTATAACTTTTGCTTATTCAGTTTCGTTCGTGTTCGCTTTCGTTCGTGTTCTTCATACCTTCCAATTCATATATATGCCGAACGAAAAATCACTAACCCATATTCATTTTCCGACATCAAATAACGGTATTATTGGTATTCATTTAAGGTACTGATCTGTGTTGGTGATTTTTCGACCTCAATTCATCTTCCTCAAATTCCGACGTCAATTCATCTTCCTATTCATTTAACCGTGTTCTTGGTATCCATCTTCCGATCTCAAATAACAGTGTTCTTGGTATCCATCTTCCGATCTCAAATGTTCGTCTTCCACCGTCATAGATTTCAAATTAAATTTGATTCATTTAAGATTATGCAATAAGTAAAGATATAATGACACATAAATGTGCAATACACCATATAATTTGATTTGGAATGAATTAAATACACAATGCTCAATGATTGGTCATATGTCGAAAAAGTCATTTTCATGACTTCACCATAGAACTTTCCTTTTTTTAATCAATCTCTATTATTTTAAATTCCATCGTTTTTGGTATTTGGTGGAATTTAACTATAGAAAATGTTGATGTGTTATATTTTGAGTTAACAAAATTTGTTTTAATTCGAAATTTTTATATATTGTTACATTATTTAATGGAGTCTAACTTTTTAATAAATTAATTAACCAAAAATCTCTAACACATCCATAAAATTATGATTATCGATTTCATTCTTTATAACCTCATCAACAATCTTTAAAAAAAAAAATCACCGACAAAATGATATAATCAAAGGAATTCAGTAATTATAAATGATTATGGTCTTGTCAAAAAAATTACCTACGACTTATTAAAAAGCACACAAGCAAATGCGCATGGTTTGTGGATCGTAGAATAGAAAAAGTGAGGGAAACTGATAAAATTAATGGTTAATTAGTCACTTATTAATGGTTAAATAGTTACTTTTCCTGATCGCTTACATGAATTGAAAAGTAATGCTTTTTTTTAGAAAACTAATGCATTTATTGGCAATTAAAAATAAGATTTGGCTAATTTGCACATTGTAAGTTAAACTTTTTTGACTAATTTTCACTATAAATCAATCAGAATAAATGAAAAATTTAAATATGTACTATCCGTCTCTAATTATAAGACCCTTTTGAGAAAAAATTTGTCCTTTTTTATAAGACCATTTTGGTATTTCCAAGAACATTAATTATTTCTTTACCAACATACCCTTATTTATTTTGCATCTTTTTCTTCAATCAATGATAAATATTATGTTTTTTTGACAATAACGATAAATATTATGTTGAAAACATAAATTAGTTCTCTCTCTTAAGGATAAAATTGTAAAAACAATAGTAATTATATCCTTATTTATTAATTTCGTTACGTCTGCAGCAATTTAACCTAATTTTTTCCCGCTCATTTGCTTTATTAGGTTTGCAATTATTTAACCTAACAAATTCCATCTAAAAAAATGCATCGCACCAATTTCATTCCTATCCTCTTGCTTTTTTTTTTTTTTTGAAGAAAATATTTTCTACACTTATTTGATGTTGTACGTTTGTTCTAGAAACTATGAGCATATCAATGATCACGTTTGTTGCCTTCTATCTTATACTTTTTTTTCGGCTACCCTAATTTCCATGTAAACTTGGTTTTATCTGAATTATTGATAGGATTACCGAATTTTCTTTTATAATATTTTCAGATGTCATAAATTTTATTAAGTGTTTTATTTTGTCTACTATGGATTATCATGTGTTATTTTTTCACCGTTACCTATTATATATGGATTATCATGTGTTATTTTTTCACCGTTACCTATTATATATTGCATTTTATTATTCGTATTCGTATGTCCATCCCTTTACAATAAACCCGAGCGGAGCACAGGTCAAAAATCTAGTACAAATTTAATACTACAACCAACTTTCTTAATCTCCATAATTTTTACAAAAGGCTCCTATTTTTAAGGACGGAGGTAGGATCATGCATGCGTTTTAATATGTGTTGAAACTTATAAAAAAAATTATATATATGAATGAGTCCACGTGTATTAGTGAAGTTTTTGTGTTAACAACCCATAGTTCGGTCAAAAAAAAAACCATAGTAATCTGGGTTTTTCATATAATATAATGAATTAAAGAAATTTAGGCAATATAATAAAAAAAAATGAAAACGCGTAATAGAAACGTATTAAATGAGGAGTCAAGCAAGGATCAATCACAATAAGTAATAATAATATTGGTTTACAACCATTCCTTATTGTATAAATCACATAAGTATTAGATTCCTTTTATAACATTACCGTAAAAAAATTCTTTGGTAATATAAATGAAAATAGAAATAAAAATACACAACAAATGTTAATTAAGTTGGCGAAGAGATCGATCCATATGTCACACAAGACGTGGGTTCAACTATGCCGACGTTAAGATCTCTTACATGGATGAACTATAATGAACTCTGTAAAAGTTTTTTGAACCTTAATGATTATCATCGTGAGCATGGGAGCCAACTCACCTAAAAAATTTCCTATAAAAGTATTAAACAAAATTACTGGGTATGAAAATATGTATTAAGAAAGTTGATCCAAATAATACAATTATTCAATAAATCTTGCAGATGATCGAAAAATGGATCCAAAACTACAGCAAAAAAAAAAAAGAATTAAAAAATTGAATCTTAAAAATAGAAATATGTGTTGGAAATGTGGATCTAAAATAATTGATCAAACAAAATATATACCAAAAAAATAGCTTGAAAGATTTTAACTTTGGGCTAAAGGCACAACAACCACAATAGTTTTAATCCCTCCAACAAAAACAACATCAAATGCGTTCATTGCTTCTATATACAGAGACTAAACAATGTAACTTTGTATTTGAATATGCAAAAGAAAATGGAATTGATATTATTAGTAAATTTGTGTTAGAAACTAAAATGATAATGACATGACTCTCCAATTGGTATGACTAACCAATCATAATCCAACTCATTTTAGTCACAACTCACAATATCCTCCTATGATGACATGAATAAAAAAAAAAATTATGAGTGAAGAAATGGCTAAAACGAAATTAGTATATATAGAAAAATATACCATAAGAAATGCAATTGTAATTTGTTAAAATTTGAATGCAATACAAAATTAGTGGGTTATGAAATAATTGTCTTTTGAATATGCTAGTGTACCTGGAAAGATTCTAGAGATGGTTAGTGAGATCTGTTTTGCCTGTTTAAATATGTTTGACCATATTTAGTTTTCAAATTGGAAAAGAATCAAATGATTTTAATTGTATTGATGTTCAAATTAAATCATAAAAAAAATGCTTTTTGAAGTAATAAGAACGTGTTACTATGCTCTATAATGCAAATTTTCAAATGACCATTTTTAAGCAATTAATGATAGCAAGCTAGACATCCTGCCACGTGTACTTTTCATTTTGAAGTAAGGCAAATATATATAATAAAGATAAAGATTTAAGTCCATGTGATAACTGCGCATTGATAGTTCTTATCTATATATTCTCTAATCCTAACATACACTGTAAGCCTAATTGCACAACCCTAACCCTACTAAATTTTGGCTCCAATTCATGTCAGCCGTTGATCTTCAAACAATCTGATCTGCACACATCACAACCTTCAATTCAAATTTGAATTTTCCCCATTGAAACTCTAATTGTTCACTGAGCCGCTAAAAATCAGCGTCATATTTTTACTATTCCAATGCACATATATTAAATCAGCGTCTATATCCTTTATATCTAATCCTAGCAAACATGCTTACCCTAATTCCAAAACCCTAATCCAACAAAATGGCTCCAAATAATTTGAATTTCGAAATTAGCTCTTCCCTCCTTAATTAATTGAATGAAGTGTCTTTGCATTCCTTTTGTTCTTGAGGTCCTTTGTCCGTTTGTACACGTAGACAGAAGAAGACAAAAGAATTGCTCTATCAGATACTATGATAGGGACAATTCACAGAAGAAGACAAAACCTACGTGGATTCTAAGTCACTTAGGATTTTATCAAATCTGAGGGTCATCCAAGTCTGGTCGTCAGCTTCTGAGTCTGATGACCTTCACATAATCTATTGAGGTAACTCTCAAGCTTCTATGAGGTATCCTTTTTCTAAGGACATTGACTTATGGTTGATCTTTCTTTAGATCTTCTACCATAGTCTTCTAGGTTTCTCTTGGTCCTTCTGATGCTCTTCATATGTTCATCCTTCAATGATAGATTCATTCTTTGATTCTGTACACTTGAAGATATGTTAGTATTACAATTGTTCTTTAATACTTTGTTATCATCAAAACCCTAGAGGAATTATATGAACCACTCTTGTTTCAACAAATTAAATGTTGGATAAAATAGCAGAGGTTGAATAACAAATAAGAGGAAAAAAAATTCATCTTTAAGCCTTCAAATTTTAGAAGAAGATGTGATATCATTCTTATTAGCGTGGTTGTTTTTTCTCCAATGTGTTGATCCACACCACTATTGACACCAAAGGCCTCAATGATGGCATCTTGTCCCAATTCAATATTGTGGGAGAGCAGTTCTTGATGGTGGATCACATACATAGGTTATGACACTTAACGAAGAGATGTTAATTTGTCAAGTATGATTAAAAATTTATATTATATGCAAGTGTTGATGTGGAGCAACATATAAGTGAGGGCCCCTTATATCCAATGTCTTAAGACTTTAACAAAAGATCTAATATCAATTTCACTTGGGTGGTTGATCGTAGCCTAATGTGATCATACAACCCATTGTGTCTTCCAATGAAGTCTCAATATTATGATGATTTGTTTTGTTAGTTTTTTGTGTCTTTTGTTTAATTTTTTACCTTGAATGTTAATTTTTGAATATCATTCGCTTTCATGCAGTTGCTTTTATTCGACCTCTATTATTTCAAATTCCTTCACTTTTGATCTTTGGTGACATCTGACAAAGGAAAAATATAGATATGTTCTTTTGAGTTGACAAAATACATGTTTATTAGACATTTTAAATTGATGTGACATTTTTTTAATGAGTTTAATATTTTTGTAGGATAATTACCCAGTAATCTCCAACGGCTTCAACAAAACCATAAAATTATTAGTAATTCGCTATATTCTATATACCTTCATAGATAAAACACACACTCCATTTTTTTTTCTTTACCATTTCTCTCATGTTCAAATTCTCTTTTCATCTTCTTTCTTTTCCTAATTTACTAATTTACCATTTGATCATGTTGTGTCTCTGACCTTATTTGGCTAACTCACCAAATCACATACACATAGAGTCTCATAATTAAGGGAGATATAATATTGTGTTTTTGTATGAGTTAAACTTGTACATTGGATGTAGTAGTATATAATAAGGAACATATAAGTGTGATGATCAATATAACTAATGTCTTAAGGTTTTGGATGACGATGTGGTGTTAATCTAAGTTATGGGGTTTCTCTTAATCAAATGTTGCGATCCAACCCAATGTAGGCTCCTTCATAACTCTGAACATTATAGTGAATTGTTATTTTTTTAGTTTTCGAATGTTATTTGTATAATTATTTTATATTAAATATAAGTTTTTGGATTTTGTTTGTTTTCATGATTTTTTTTTTTATCCAACCTCTATTTTTCAAATACTTCCACTTTTAGTCTTTAGTGGGATCTAACAATGAAAAATATAGATGTGTGTGTGTGTGTGTGTGTGTGTGTGTGTGTGTGTGTGAGAGAGAGAGAGAGAGAGAGAGAGAGAGAGAACATGTTTATTAGAAATTTTAAAATGATATTATATTTTTTTGTGAAATAATTACTGATAAATCTTCAACTTCATCAATTAACCTATCAAATTACCACTACCCACTCTACTCTCAATGCTTTTATGAAAAAAACACACACTACTTTTTTTTCCTTTATCACCTTTCTCATGTTCAAACTGTTTTTATAGGGTTTTACCCCCTGTAATATAGATCATTTCTGGTTTTACATCCTGTAAAAAAAATTATTTTAATTTACCCCTCTGTAATTTTTTTATTTACCCCTTTATAGGTCATAAAAAAACCTTTTTTTTGCATAAATTTTCATTTTTTTATGACCTATAAAGGGGGTAAATTAAAAAAAAATTACAGGGGGTAAATCAATTTTTTTTATAGGGTGTAAAACCAGAAATGACCTATATTACAGGGGGTTAAAGCCCTATTAACCCTTTTTTATATTCCTTCTTTTCTAATTTTTGTTCTCTCTTTTCATGAAGGATGGAAACATAAACCTTCCTTCATGAAACCATGCACCATCAACCCAACTTTTTTACAATATTGTGCCTCTATCCGACCTTATTTGACTATGTCAATAGATCACAAACGCAGAGAGTCTCACACTTAAGACATATATGTTAACGTGTCAATTGTGAGTTAAAGTTCCAAATTAACTGGAAGAGTTGATCCTAAAATATATATATATATATATATATATATATATATATATAAAAGTGAGATTACCAATATACGTAATGTGTTAAGGTTTTGATGATGATGTCGTGTCCATCTAACTTGTGTGGTCTCTCTTTGCGTATTGTGATTATCCAACTTATTGTAGTCTTCATCAGGACTCTGGAGCTTATAATAAACTATTTTGTTTGTTTTTGGATGTTACTTATTTAATTTTTATATTATATTTTAGCCTTTAGATGTCGTTCCATTTCAAGCATTTTTTTAAGGGCACTTCTATGGTGCAGTCAGGAAACTAACTTTTTTGTAAATATTTTAGCCAATAGTATAACTTTAGCCAATAGTATAACTTTTGCTTATTCAGTTTCGTTCGTGTTCGCTTTCGTTCGTGTTCTTCATACCTTCCAATTCATATATATGCCGAACGAAAAATCACTAACCCATATTCATTTTCCGACATCAAATAACGGTATTATTGGTATTCATTTAAGGTACTGATCTGTGTTGGTGATTTTTCGACCTCAATTCATCTTCCTCAAATTCCGACGTCAATTCATCTTCCTATTCATTTAACCGTGTTCTTGGTATCCATCTTCCGATCTCAAATAACAGTGTTCTTGGTATCCATCTTCCGATCTCAAATGTTCGTCTTCCACCGTCATAGATTTCAAATTAAATTTGATTCATTTAAGATTATGCAATAAGTAAAGATATAATGACACATAAATGTGCAATACACCATATAATTTGATTTGGAATGAATTAAATACACAATGCTCAATGATTGGTCATATGTCGAAAAAGTCATTTTCATGACTTCACCATAGAACTTTCCTTTTTTTAATCAATCTCTATTATTTTAAATTCCATCGTTTTTGGTATTTGGTGGAATTTAACTATAGAAAATGTTGATGTGTTATATTTTGAGTTAACAAAATTTGTTTTAATTCGAAATTTTTATATATTGTTACATTATTTAATGGAGTCTAACTTTTTAATAAATTAATTAACCAAAAATCTCTAACACATCCATAAAATTATGATTATCGATTTCATTCTTTATAACCTCATCAACAATCTTTAAAAAAAAAAATCACCGACAAAATGATATAATCAAAGGAATTCAGTAATTATAAATGATTATGGTCTTGTCAAAAAAATTACCTACGACTTATTAAAAAGCACACAAGCAAATGCGCATGGTTTGTGGATCGTAGAATAGAAAAAGTGAGGGAAACTGATAAAATTAATGGTTAATTAGTCACTTATTAATGGTTAAATAGTTACTTTTCCTGATCGCTTACATGAATTGAAAAGTAATGCTTTTTTTTAGAAAACTAATGCATTTATTGGCAATTAAAAATAAGATTTGGCTAATTTGCACATTGTAAGTTAAACTTTTTTGACTAATTTTCACTATAAATCAATCAGAATAAATGAAAAATTTAAATATGTACTATCCGTCTCTAATTATAAGACCCTTTTGAGAAAAAATTTGTCCTTTTTTATAAGACCATTTTGGTATTTCCAAGAACATTAATTATTTCTTTACCAACATACCCTTATTTATTTTGCATCTTTTTCTTCAATCAATGATAAATATTATGTTTTTTTGACAATAACGATAAATATTATGTTGAAAACATAAATTAGTTCTCTCTCTTAAGGATAAAATTGTAAAAACAATAGTAATTATATCCTTATTTATTAATTTCGTTACGTCTGCAGCAATTTAACCTAATTTTTTCCCGCTCATTTGCTTTATTAGGTTTGCAATTATTTAACCTAACAAATTCCATCTAAAAAAATGCATCGCACCAATTTCATTCCTATCCTCTTGCTTTTTTTTTTTTTTTGAAGAAAATATTTTCTACACTTATTTGATGTTGTACGTTTGTTCTAGAAACTATGAGCATATCAATGATCACGTTTGTTGCCTTCTATCTTATACTTTTTTTTCGGCTACCCTAATTTCCATGTAAACTTGGTTTTATCTGAATTATTGATAGGATTACCGAATTTTCTTTTATAATATTTTCAGATGTCATAAATTTTATTAAGTGTTTTATTTTGTCTACTATGGATTATCATGTGTTATTTTTTCACCGTTACCTATTATATATGGATTATCATGTGTTATTTTTTCACCGTTACCTATTATATATTGCATTTTATTATTCGTATTCGTATGTCCATCCCTTTACAATAAACCCGAGCGGAGCACAGGTCAAAAATCTAGTACAAATTTAATACTACAACCAACTTTCTTAATCTCCATAATTTTTACAAAAGGCTCCTATTTTTAAGGACGGAGGTAGGATCATGCATGCGTTTTAATATGTGTTGAAACTTATAAAAAAAATTATATATATGAATGAGTCCACGTGTATTAGTGAAGTTTTTGTGTTAACAACCCATAGTTCGGTCAAAAAAAAAACCATAGTAATCTGGGTTTTTCATATAATATAATGAATTAAAGAAATTTAGGCAATATAATAAAAAAAAATGAAAACGCGTAATAGAAACGTATTAAATGAGGAGTCAAGCAAGGATCAATCACAATAAGTAATAATAATATTGGTTTACAACCATTCCTTATTGTATAAATCACATAAGTATTAGATTCCTTTTATAACATTACCGTAAAAAAATTCTTTGGTAATATAAATGAAAATAGAAATAAAAATACACAACAAATGTTAATTAAGTTGGCGAAGAGATCGATCCATATGTCACACAAGACGTGGGTTCAACTATGCCGACGTTAAGATCTCTTACATGGATGAACTATAATGAACTCTGTAAAAGTTTTTTGAACCTTAATGATTATCATCGTGAGCATGGGAGCCAACTCACCTAAAAAATTTCCTATAAAAGTATTAAACAAAATTACTGGGTATGAAAATATGTATTAAGAAAGTTGATCCAAATAATACAATTATTCAATAAATCTTGCAGATGATCGAAAAATGGATCCAAAACTACAGCAAAAAAAAAAAAGAATTAAAAAATTGAATCTTAAAAATAGAAATATGTGTTGGAAATGTGGATCTAAAATAATTGATCAAACAAAATATATACCAAAAAAATAGCTTGAAAGATTTTAACTTTGGGCTAAAGGCACAACAACCACAATAGTTTTAATCCCTCCAACAAAAACAACATCAAATGCGTTCATTGCTTCTATATACAGAGACTAAACAATGTAACTTTGTATTTGAATATGCAAAAGAAAATGGAATTGATATTATTAGTAAATTTGTGTTAGAAACTAAAATGATAATGACATGACTCTCCAATTGGTATGACTAACCAATCATAATCCAACTCATTTTAGTCACAACTCACAATATCCTCCTATGATGACATGAATAAAAAAAAAAATTATGAGTGAAGAAATGGCTAAAACGAAATTAGTATATATAGAAAAATATACCATAAGAAATGCAATTGTAATTTGTTAAAATTTGAATGCAATACAAAATTAGTGGGTTATGAAATAATTGTCTTTTGAATATGCTAGTGTACCTGGAAAGATTCTAGAGATGGTTAGTGAGATCTGTTTTGCCTGTTTAAATATGTTTGACCATATTTAGTTTTCAAATTGGAAAAGAATCAAATGATTTTAATTGTATTGATGTTCAAATTAAATCATAAAAAAAATGCTTTTTGAAGTAATAAGAACGTGTTACTATGCTCTATAATGCAAATTTTCAAATGACCATTTTTAAGCAATTAATGATAGCAAGCTAGACATCCTGCCACGTGTACTTTTCATTTTGAAGTAAGGCAAATATATATAATAAAGATAAAGATTTAAGTCCATGTGATAACTGCGCATTGATAGTTCTTATCTATATATTCTCTAATCCTAACATACACTGTAAGCCTAATTGCACAACCCTAACCCTACTAAATTTTGGCTCCAATTCATGTCAGCCGTTGATCTTCAAACAATCTGATCTGCACACATCACAACCTTCAATTCAAATTTGAATTTTCCCCATTGAAACTCTAATTGTTCACTGAGCCGCTAAAAATCAGCGTCATATTTTTACTATTCCAATGCACATATATTAAATCAGCGTCTATATCCTTTATATCTAATCCTAGCAAACATGCTTACCCTAATTCCAAAACCCTAATCCAACAAAATGGCTCCAAATAATTTGAATTTCGAAATTAGCTCTTCCCTCCTTAATTAATTGAATGAAGTGTCTTGGAATGACAGAACTCTAAGCCTTCCCACTCAGAATTTATTTCGGTATGTTTTCCATGCACCTAGGTACACGATTTGCCTGCACTTTATGCCTATATATGGATGCTACTAACCATCAGTCAGTAAACACTCAATCCATCCAAAAACCATTTATATTCTCCATGGCTCATATAGACCTTCAGACGTTGCTTTCTTACCACAATTAATAATGTACCTTGGTGTACTATATGGAAAACATGCAACTGATCTATTTCCCACGCATGTTCACACACTAAACCAGCATCCATCATAACTCTTTTTATTCTAGCTCTTCTTCCCATGTCAACTTTAGGAATCACAGTGCTCTCTTTCCCTTGGTTCAACAACACAGTATCCATCCAACTCTTCAACACCATCACCATAGCTGCATGTTCTCCGCCAGAATCCTTCATCAACCTTCATCAACAACGAAATTTATGACATGTTTTGGATCAATTCAATGATCACCGAGGATTTCTTATTTTTTTCTGCAAAAGATGAACACCTCTCTTTGTTGTCCAAATCCAAGCTCTGTGGTGGTGTTCTATTTTTTTCTGATATGAATTTGATGTCCAACTCTTCTAAATCATTTTTGTTTCCCTTCGAAAAAGGAAAGAAAAAAAACTCTTCTGCTTCAGAAACGAGAAAGAGTATAGAACAAAAAGACAATTTTGAAGGAAAATTTTTTATGTCCAATTCTCCAAAACAGGAACACCTCTCATCTATATATTTTTTCTTAGGTTCGATTGGTCTTTCTTCCATAAAAACCAAAAAAAAAAAATTGCTTCTTCTTTGTTTAAAGGAAAGTGTGTATCAAAGTTATATATATATATATATATATATATATATATATATATATATATATATATATATATATATATATATATATATATAACTTTGATTAGGCTTTGTTTTGTTCAATCATGGGTTCTCCCGATGGCTACAACATAAATTTTTGTTCAATTATAACAAAATTGCAATTTATAGTTCTCATATTTTTAAAATTTCTTCATTTATGGTTGCTAGCTGTTCTCTTCATCTTCTCACATTTGCTCTTCATTTACAATCTCCTATCCTATTTTTTGTGTTTCACACCACAACCCCTACCTTCTGTCTACTCTTAAATCTTTCTTTCTCCATTTCCTTTTCTATTAATTTCTTCTTCTTATTCACATATGTTCTTATTTGTTTATCTTTTGTTTACATATTTTCCTATGTTCAACATGTTTTAAAATTGTTTCTCTGAATATTAGAGCATCTGAGGCGTTGTGCATGATGGCTGTTGTCAGTGAGAACAGAGAGTTTGGATTTAGTCTCAGTGGTTGCTAATTACGTTCTTTAATTTGTTGATTTAATCTACGATGTTGCCATGAGTCTAATCTAATGACATTCAAGTTTGCTTGAATATGGTGCATAAGAATATGAGAACTGCTCACCTCCAAAGTTTAATATAGAGAGCAAAGCAAAGCAAAGTTAAGATGCTTGAGACTTCTGATGTCATCGTGCCTTTCTTATTTTGGGTAAGTTGTACATCTCCAATGTTTTGTTTTTTTGTTCAATGGATTTTAGTTGTTTTGAGTTCTTCATGTACTTTCAAAAAAATTTGCTTCGTATTGTGTAGATGTGTTGAGAAAATCAATAATTTCATGTTAACCTATTTGGTCTTTTGAAATGTTGAAATGTAGATATATAGGTTGATTGGAATCGGGTTCTGTTCTCCTTTTCTAAAATAAATGTGTAACATGCAATTAACAATTTTAGTTACATAGGATGCACGGTTATTGCTTTCATTTTTGTCCTTATAGAGGTTGAATGGAATCCGGTAAAATATATTGCTATCAAATTGGTTTGAGCTTAAATTGGTATAGTTTATGTCCTTTTTTTTTTTTTTGAAATTGTCTTCACGCTCTGTTACGGGTAGCTTGGTCTTCTTGGAGTAATTTTGGATTGAAGACAAAATATCACATCTCATATCTGTAAAATTATGCAGCAAGAGAGTTGGTCAGGATGCTACTTTACTATTTAAAGGACTTTTTAAAGTTTTGTGCCGCTTTTTTACGTTGTCATGGGGCTGATTCAATTGCAGAAATTAGCTCATTATGGGCTTATGGCAAGGGTTGAAAGGCATGTTATAGGAGTAGTGAAGCTTTGCCTCAAATATCATTAATGGATTGGTAATGGTTTGTTAAGGCTATGTTGCAGTAAACAGTGTATAACACGTAATTGTGAAAAGAAGGGTCTCTTGATGACGCATAGAAGATTATGCATAAGCTTGCTCCTGCTGCATAATCTTTTATGTAAACAGTATTGCATGTTTTATGAAACAATTACTGTTATTACTACTAATTTATGGTAGACAAATATCACAAGGAAAATGCTAGATATCAAGAATGGATTTTCTTGATGAATTCAAGAATGACATGGCAAAATAATCACCCTTAGATTTTAATCTTATTTATTAAAGTTTCAAAAAAAAAAATACATAACACCCACCACCCCATGATTTCCGGCCAGACTGAGATTTTATTGGCTAACATTAATTTCGGGACAATTTCTTGATAAAATCTTTCTTGATAAATAGCATTGCTCTTTATTAATTTCGCTTTAATTTGTTTGTCACAATTCTACAATATAGAGTAGTCTTTGGATTGTTTGGAGACTAAACATGTTGAATAAATGAGAAGGCACAGTTGATTTTTTTTTTTTTTTTTTTATCTTTTTTCCAATCTTAGAAAAATCAATGAGGAATGTATTTCTGGAAGAACAATATCATGTAGAACAAGTTGTAAAAGAATTTGTAATAACATTTACCATAAAAAATTGTTAATGAATATCTATAAAAAATTTACAATAACTTAATGTATTCAAAAAAATTATATTTTCTCATTCAAATGTAAGTACTTCGACTTTTGGGATTCTTAATGGAAATTTTAGTGAAATTCCAAATGGTCTTTGTCTAATTCACATCTTCATTATTTCATTTTGCAAGTAAGACTCTTGCTTATGAATATGAATATTTTCAAGCAAATTGCGATTCATGGAATTCCACTAATTGATCCAAATCACCTAATGTTTATTAGTGTTTTGTTTCTATTTAATTTTGCATCCCCCAAATGTTTGGTTTAATGGTAATGTGAACTTTCATCAAATACTTGGTTTTAAAGTTTTACATTATATCTGTTTATAATATATCTCATTTCAATTTGTTAAAAAAAAAAAGTTTTAAATTATATCATAGTCGAATATATTGAATTATCAAATTTTCAGTTTTTAAAACCTTTTTTTGGTTATAGGTACTGCATTTGTTCCCTTACAAAGTTATTTGAATCATTCATATCATCCTAATGCGTAAGCTCTTAAAAGAGACGAGGTTTGTGGGGCATAATTGTCTTGATTTTATCTAATATATGTCAGTTTAATTTTAGTCTTAGTTGATAAATTATTCGACTTCATTTCATGCTAAAAAGTATGATTAGATTATTTTCTTTGGGGTTAGATAGTCTTAAATATTCTCTATCCTTGGAGATTGTAAAATGATATACGATGCACTATCAAGAGTTACACCAAAAAATTGTTTGATTCTTTTTTTAAATGGTAAAGATGGTGATTGCAATGATAATACATTTAAGTAATTTTTTTTTCAATGTATATGACTCGTGCGATAGCACGGGTAGATGAACTAGTATTCTCTAATCCTAACATACACTGTAAGCCTAATTGCACAACCCTAACCCTACTAAATTTTGGCTCCAATTCATGTCAGCCGTTGATCTTCAAACAATCTGATCTGCACACATCACAACCTTCAATTCAAATTTGAATTTTCCCCATTGAAACTCTAATTGTTCACTGAGCCGCTAAAAATCAGCGTCATATTTTTACTATTCCAATGCACATATATTAAATTCTAATACCCATGACTCTCTCTCTCTCTCTCTCTCAATCAAAACCTTCATTCACTGATTCTTTCTCTGCATTCCTCTCTTAATTCCGATATCACGTGCCTCTCCTTTGTGTACACTCATTCATGATGGTGGGGCTTTGATTTACAAAATTTCGTCTGGTAAATTTTCTTCTTCCACCTTTATGATGTTGTGTCAATCGGAGGATTCACAGCATTAATCTGATCATTATTATTCCAATACAAATTTAAGTATTTCAGTTTCTTCTTCAAAACAAGTTGATTTGCTTTGCGATATTGGTGAGGATTATGTCGATGAGTCCGAGAAGGTAGAGACCCATGCCGACGCCGCCGCAACCGCATCTGAGTTCGATGGCGCGTTTGGATTGGAAGTTGACGAGGTGAGTGTAGGGGTTGGTGGTGTTGGGTGGAGTGTGGATCCAGTGGTCGATGAATTTGACGAGGACGAGGGAGCAAGGCCAAACGGAGGTTCCGACGTGCATGAAGAGGTTGTTTTGGTGGAGAGAGAGTGTGGTTCCGGCACGGGAAGTTCGATTATCGGTGAGTCTGTGAACTGAAAGTTGAAAAGGAAAGCGCAAGTAATGTTTGACTTTTGTTGTGTCAAGAACTTTTGATAATTGCTTTTAGGGGAAATTTATTCTTCTGGTAAAATTTCTTCTTCCACCTCTATTTGTTCCTTTCTTATCTAATTTTCTATCGAAGAAAATAGAATAGTTGGATTTCTTCTTCTAAAGTTTGTGTTCTTATTGTTGAGTTTTCCATTAGATTGTTGGCTGATACAAGAGATTTGATAATTCGCAAATGCTTATTGTGTACAATTGCAAGCCTTAAATTTGATTGTGAGGCTTTGGATATACACTTTTGTTGGAGCAAAGAGATCAAACATTGCTGAGTTTGAGACCTGCTGGTGGGGTAGATAACAGGCATCTCTGTTGCAAAATATGGTCTAAGATAGGTAGTTAAAGATAATGATTTGGAAGGTAAAATTATTAGTAGTTTCTATGTGATTTTTGCATGACATGATCGCTATTGAAATTTTTAGCACAATTATGCTCTTATGAGTCATCATCTGAATAAGTTATTTGGATTTTTAGCATATAGGACAGTACACTAGCAAGTTTATATTCATTATTAACTCTGTGATCATTAGATTTATTTCGTATTGTTAATAACTTTTGCTTTGTTATGTTGATAAAGTGACTAGAATTTACTCTTTTGACTGATTCTTTACCTATAATGTTTATTCTTATACTCCATGAGAAATGGAGTATACTTTTGTTGTCAAGTCTGTGAAGGATAATGTCTGCTTCTTATAAGCATGATATGTAGTTGTTCCACATCCATTGAATGGATCACAAACATATTTATTTTGCTTTCCTTTCACTAATGTTTTATTCATACCATTCATTCTCTCATTTGCACTGAATACTAATCTTAACACCCTTTCCCTGCATAATGAGAGGAAAGTGTTTTCTTTGCCAATAACTTTCAGAGGCTAAGCTATTCTTTCTTTGTGAATCACTACTAAAATGGTGTCTTTTTGCTGCTGCCTTTTTGTTTACATTGCAGCCTCTGTAATACTAATGTTCATGCTAAATCCATTTGTTTGTCAATTTGGTGACTTTCTATGTGTAAAAGTGATTGCCTATGAGGTAGATACTGCTAGCTAAAACTGACAGAACATTTATTAAGACAATAATAAAGTTGTCTTTCCCCTCTTTTTCTTCTTATTCTTGGATATGCATATCTCATGTTCTTTGATATGCATGCAGCAATACATAGTGCTCCACAAATCACCTTTTTTTATAAGAGTATGGGAAGCCCACTAATTTATTGCATGCACCTACTATTGTTTTTGAACATGTCATTTATTAGTATTCTTTGTATATAGATTCTTTCACGTTTTTTTAGTAGAGTATGGGAAGCCCACTAATTTATTGCATGCACCTACTATTGTTTTTGAAAATGTCATTTTTCTTGAACATGAATCATAAAAAAATATACCAAATGTCATTTTTCAGTGGCTTCTGAATTCACTTGGATTAGTTTTTGTGGTAATACCTGCAGAAGGATCTTACCATCAGATTTCATGCATAATTACCAAAAAGTAAGTTAGTCTACATAATGTTGTTGAAGTTAAGCTTTAGCTTTTATGCATTTTTTCTTTGTTTTTTTCTATGACATTGGAAGGCGCCAATGTTACTCTTTTTATGTTCTGTTTCTATTCATTGCTTTAATTCTTTCAAAGTTTCCTCTTCTTTGATCTATTGAGATTTATTACATTTCACTTGTGAGATTTTTTTCTTACTATTAGTTTACATTTGAATTAAAAATAGGTGATTTGATCACAGTTGTATAAGTATGCTGCACCACGGATGCAAACAAAGTCTTTACTATTAGGTCCTATGAGCATGACAAGGAGAACATCACTTAAAACATAGTTATGCAGGTTCTGTCATGGAGTGGTCTTGCTGCTGTAGTTTTTTTTTTCTTCCAGTTCAGCGGTGGTGTTTGGAGGCCGGCTAACATGACTCTTTCTGGTATTAAAATCAGTCTTTAGTCTTTAGGTTTGGTCTCCTCTTGAGCCTTTTTTGTTTTTGTTTTTGTTGCTGCCTTTTTGTTTACATTGCAGCCTCTGTAGCCGTTGTTTTATAGAAAGGCTAAGTTTGTATATTTGCTTTAGTAAGTTCAAACTGAAAATTTGACTGTTTTCATGAGAGGAAATAAATAAATATGAGAAGGGCATTAAATTGTGTACATTAGAGTATGATGAAGATTTAAGGCTAAATTTGTATGTGGTTTATTTGTGATTTATTAAGTTTGTATGCTTTCATCTCTCATGGTTTAATTCTTCATGATAGCAAGTGCATATGTAATGGAAAGGATCTGAATCTGTATGCAATACTGCTATATGATTCAAATTTAAAGATATTAGATGCTAGAAACACACGTCATATTATTCAAATTTCTCTGTTCTTTTGTTTAAAGTTTAAAATATAGTTATTTA
Organism: Medicago sativa; assembly: GCF_051527215.1. Lineage (NCBI taxonomy): Eukaryota > Viridiplantae > Streptophyta > Magnoliopsida > Fabales > Fabaceae > Medicago > Medicago sativa. Next base: position 29,724,761 of record NC_140752.1, on the reverse strand, counting down.
TCTTTGAACTTAATATAAAATTACCAAATTCATGTGTGCTTTCGTGTATGATTTCTAAAGCTGAATCACCTATGCATTATATATAACAACGAGTATTTCTATGCCCTAATCATCTAGCATGTGATGTTGTTTTTACATATCTCAAGGAAAGTACTGCCATGAGTTACCATGTTATGCTTTATGTTTGATTTCATTGGTCTTTTGTATATCTTTAATTTTTTTTTTTTTTGTTATTCTTAGTTTATAAGGGTATTTGATATGCATGCAGCAATACATAGTGCTCCACAAATCACGTTTTTTTTATAAGAGTATGGGAAGCCCACTAATTTATTGCATGCACCTACTATAATATTCTTATTATTTTTTTTAAATAGAGTAGGTTGCACTGTATATATCAGGCATACAAAGAGGCGTGGAACTGCACAACCTTAAAAACACATCTGAAAACATAAAAGCATGTCCATCAAACACTCCAGATTTGTTTCAAAGGGAACCTTCTGCCATTCACTACTGCAGTTCAAATTCTAGCAAATGGATTCCAACAAGAGGCGCAAAGTTCATCAGCCAAGGTTGCCGTTTGCTGATATTACAAATGGTATGAAGGCAGAAGGTATGTTCAACTGTATTGTTGAGGTTTCATTTCAATAGTGTTCTGATTGTTCTTACACACAATATGATATCTGAACGTGTATGCCTTTTTTTTATTATTATTTTTAGGTTCATTGGAAGGCAATTCTGTATACATTATCGATGTTGGCAAGGATTATATTAAGAAGATGCCCTATTTTATTCTTGCTGCATTTCATTTGTATGTACCAATTGAGAATGCTGATAACTACTATTGCTTAAACCATCTTCAATTTTTGTTCAATGTTTTTGTGGCTGATATGTAGCAATTGAGAATGCTAATGGTTTTTTTTTTGAGAGGAATGCTAATGGTTGTTAACTATTATTGCTTACTCCATCTTAAAAATTTAGGTTTAATGTTTTTTGTACATGACATTACTCATATGTCCTTAGCGTATAATAGATTAGACTTAATTCATTCTTAGAGTATACAACTTCAATTACGTATATTGCATATATATATTCAATTATATTGGTAGATGTATATGGCCCGTGCGACAGCACGGGTAGAAGATCTAGTTGGAAGAGATACAAGGGAAACAAAAAACTCATGACGAAGAGAGAGCACACTCACCGCGGCGGTTAATGGCGGTCACAAAATTAAGAAGAAAAACAAATTGAAGCTAGGAAGTTATAAATTTCCTATAAAATTCCGAACTGGACATGCTTGGCCATTTAATTTTATCTCAAAAAATATAGCCACCACTTATGCGATGTTTGTCTCAAATTAACCTCAATAGGTATATAGGTTTTCTTCAACAAAAAATCATATGGGATTGTAATTTCATGAATTTAATTAATGTGTATGTGTTAGTTAATTTTATTTTTTTTAACAAGATGTATGTGTTAATTTTTTAATTTCATTTTATCTCCAAAAAGATAACCAATATGAATTTAATTAACCTCAAGATGTTTGTCTCAAATTAACCTCAAGATGTATGTTATCGGATGTCCCCAAAGGGACAACCTCAAGATCTATGTTGTTGTCTTATTACTTCGTATGTTTGCTAATATTTTTGAATATATTTTCATGTATTTGCATGATAAGAAATGAGTGACATGACATATATTGCACAATTCTTTGATTTTCCGTTGTTGTGTGATAAGTTGAATAATATGTTCGTTGAAAAAAAGTTGAATAATTTGAGAAAAAAAAAATAGATGTTTGGTTATCGTTATTTTGGATAATAATCAATAAGACAATAATTATCGAGGTCTTATAATTATTTTGATACCTCCAATTTTCTTCTTCTTGCTTGGATGTATTAAATGTTTTTAATTTCATTAACCCAAAGATTGCAGTTTTCTTGAATCAAAGCAAATTTGAGAAAGAAGACATTAGATACTTGGAATTTTCAAGAGAATGTGCAAATAACAAGAAAATAAGCACATGGTGAGGAATAAAAGGGTAAAAGTGATTGGAAGACGATATGAAAGTAGAAGTATTATATATGTGTCAATCAGGTGCAGTACAAAATTATGATTATAATTGTTAAAACATATTGAAAGTGTTAATTAATCCCAACTTAATAGTGTGCATCGTATCCAAAGTGGACATGTATCATCTTACCTCTTAGATCAAGTTCATTTTTCTATATTAGTACGCGTATGATCTTTCTTTTAATTCTAATTATCGAAATTGTTTTTTTTATGCAAATAAGGATAAATTTTGAGAACATTAGAAATTGAAACATATTATATTGATGGATATTTACATAAATTATTCTAGATGAGCATTTGAAAGAAATTTATACATTAATATTAAAACGTATGGGTTTCAATTATTTTATTTTTAGTATATACCATATGTAGCATCCATAATACAAATGGACATATTATATTCACGCAAAAAAACAATACTAGATCAAACAAATTAATCATTTTTTAACAAACAAATTAAACAAAAGCGATAAATATTATTTATTTAAACACTGATATCTTACAAGAACCATCAATTACAGGTAATGTCACTCTTAAATTATTATTGATAATTCAACCTTATTTTTCTTTTTTGGTTAAACTTGATAGTTCAAGCTATCAACACCATATTTTCACGAGAAAATGAAAACCAAGACTTAAACACTAAAAGGCAGGTGGGTGAGCGGACACAACACCTTAAACAACCATAAGCCTTCTAGAGATGTGAGTGAGACGCAATGGCAATGGTGAGTAAGCCGGAGCAGGGGGGTGCAATGGGGGGTTTGTGGAAACAATCGGAGGCTCGGCAGGGGCAAGACTAACATGGGAAGGAGATTCAGCAGGGGCATGCGTAAAAGGGACATGAGGGTCAACTGGGGCAGGCGTAACAGGGCCAGCAGGCGTAATAGGGACAGGAATAATAGGTGTAGGCATAGCAGGGAAATGGACAGAAATCGGATTAGGCACAAAAGGGCTAGGCTTAACAGGAGTAGGCTTAACAGGGACACTAGGCTTAACAGGTGCAGGAGGCGTAACAGGTGCAGGCGTAACAGGGGAAGGAGGTTTAACAGGTGCAGGCGTAACAGGGGAAGGAGGCTTAACAGGGGCAGGCGTAACTGGGACAGGAGGCTTGACAGGTGCAGGAGGAGTAATAGGGACACGAGGCTTAACGGGGGTAGGAGGAGTAACAGAGACAGGAGGTTTAGCAGGGGTAGGAGGGGTAACAGGGACACGAGGCTTAACAGGGGTAGGAGGGGTAACAGGGGCAGGAGATTTAATAGGGGTACGAGGGGAAGGATGCTTAACAGGGGTTGGAGGCGTAACAGGGACAGGAGGCTTCGTGGGATTAGTAGGGGCAGGCTTAACGGGGGCAGGAGACTTAACAGGGACAGGCTTAACAGGGACAGGCTTAACAGGGGTAGGCTTAACAGGGACAGAAGGCTTAAAGGCATCAAGTTCCTGAAGAGTTGTTTCAAGTTCTTCAGCAATAAGCTCTTCAGCAATTGTAGTGAAAAATGTTAATTGGAGTAAGAGTAACAACAATGCTAGAATTTTGGTCATTTTTCTTTGTAAGACAATGTAATCTTGAAAGAGAGAAATGAGAGTTGATGTTGGTGTTGTGGGATGTTGTGAAAAAGTGATTATGAGAGTTGGTTTATTTATAGGAGTTAATGTCCATAATCATTGTAGTTTTTGTTAATGTGTAGCAAACAAATTTTCTTAAAGTGAAAATTATTTCTTTATATATGTTTTTTTTTTAATGCTCAAATTCATTGTTGGGATGTATTTAAAGAACAAATGAAATTGTTTCTCTATCTATGCGATTGAGTGCATGATTGCATGATTTCAGCGTTTTAGTGAACCATAATACTTATATGCAACAATTTGAAAAGGGAAGTTTTTTTTTTTGGTGATAAATTGTTTTTTCATCTATGCGATTTTTTTTTTGTGGTGGTCGAGGTTCGAACCTCGACCTTGCATATTTTATGCATTGTTCATACAAACTGAGCTAAGCTCACGAGGACCTTTATCTATGCGATTGAGTGCATGATTTAAGCGTTTTAGTGAACCGTAATACTTACATGTGTTTTAGTGAACCATAATACTTACATGCAACAATTTGAAAAGGGAAGTATTTTTTTTGTTGATAATTTTGAAAAAGGATGTTAAAATGTAAGAAATTAGTATAGCCATTTGTGTCAAGCACATACTAAAAACCCGTCTTAGTTTTTTCGGTAAATTTAAAAAAATTATGTCATTTTTTTGAAGGAAAAAAATTATGTCATTTGTATTTCTTCCTTTATTATAGTTTAATTTAATTACTTTTGAAATTGATAATATCTTAGAAATTATTTAATTACTTTTGAAATTGATAATATCTTAGAAATTAGACCAAGTGATTTTGTGGCTAACGAAAATTATAGAAGCACTGCTACAATTTCGCAGGCTATAATAATGCCGTACATTAGGATATTATATTATTATATTTAATTTTTTAAAACTAAACCAATTTTGAGATTTGTAAATGCATATATGAATACTATTTATAGATTTAATTAATGCATACATTAATATGGAAATCAAGTTTTTTTTTTTTTTAACCCTCAGGTTCCTATAGGAAAACAGCTTTTTTTAACCCTCATGTTCCTATAGGAAGACAGCTCTACTAATCTGGAGTTCTTTTTTTTTTTTTTGATGTTCAGGGTTCGAACCCCGAACCTTGCATATATTATGCATTTTTCTTACCAACTGAGTTAAGTTCGCGGGACAATCTGGAGTTCAACAACCGATAAGTAAATAATGTTGGTAAAAAAAAAAAATTAACCCTGAACCTTGTATATATTATGCATTGTCCTTACCAACTGAACTAAGCTCACGGAGACAATCTGGAGTTCAACGACCGATAAGTAAGTAATGTTGGTAAAAAAAATATTTTCCACAGATGAATCAATTACCCAACTCTCATATACAATTCATTTTTTAATAGAGCTCGTTAATACTTGAGATCAATTACTTAATTAATATGAAAATCAATTTGGCCATAATAGACTAAAAAAAATATGAAGTTTTTTGACAAAAAAAAATAATGAAGTGACAGGCCCAAAAAATTATGCTTGAGTCATCTCCCTTATTCCACTTTATGTTAATTTGAAATTCAAATTCGTATTAATTAATGTTTATAAATATTTAATGTGAATTTCAATAAAATTTTGGCATAATTACATCCACCTTCCTTAAGTTTTAGTTAAATGACACATACCTTCTCTCTCGTTTTTATTTGATCAATAACCTCTCGATTAGGGTATGTTTGTTTCAAGTTATATTCGTAGATTTTTGGGAATAAAATAATAGAAATATATATGCATATGTTTCTTACAAGTTTACTAAATATATGTTATTCCTGGGTATAAAATATTCCTGTGAATAGGAAAAATTTCCCAAAGAAAAGGGTGTGAATAAAGTTCTCATGAATATGAGAATAAATATATATGTAACTACATATTATAATCCTTATTTTTATGGTTCCTGAGAATATTATGACAAATATCTTTTTTTCTAAATACCTTGAAACAAAAATCTCATCTATTCCAAAGAATCTTATTTCTAAGAATAAATTTGGTAAACTTGAAACAAAACACCCTAACATTTTTAAAATATTTGTATATGTCATTAATCATTTTTTTCATTGTGTATTTAGAATATTCTTATCAAAATTACTACTATCATTATAAATTGGACATACCACGAATATAACAGGATCATAACATTGACATTAAGATGAACATTTTTATTTTTGTTTTTACTAAATTAAGAGCCCAGTGATATTAAAGAGAATAGAAGGTGTCCCAATTAGACTCTAATCATTTGTGCGAAAACCTAACCCAGTAAATCTTCACAAAAGAGTAGGTCGACCAAGCGAAAAATAAATTAAGATGAACATAAATTGCTCATTAGGAACCAAAAACAAAAGGGAAAATTTTGGGAGGACAAAATATCACGTTTTATTTTTTATTGACTAAAATCAAAAGTTGATTTATTTTAAGTGAGGGGAAACTTATTTAACTTAAATAAATTGAACAGTTCAGAATGGTATGTTCAACGCAGAAAGAGAATGAATAAACCGTTTGATGTAAAAACACATAATGATTTTTTTGACCCAAAAACAAATAATGATTCAAGAAATTAAAAAACTCTAAACACACATCCTTCTGTTTCAGTCTGTTGCATCTTATTTCCTTCATCCATTTTCTCCAAACACCCTTTCGCTTCAAGCAAGTATCAACGACGGTAGCTGTTTGTTTCGATCGAAGAAGATGATTGACAAAAAACAAAAGTTTCCATTTGGTCTTTTAAAATTTAAGAAACTGCAATTATTATTTGTTTTTTGTTATGAAGAAAATGAAAAATAATGACAAATTTTGCTTTTATTTTTTTACGGGGATCATCTTGTTCCAATTTTTTTTAGTATGGATCTAAATGTCCCATATTTTTCCTATTAGGTCACATATTTTGTAAACAATGCTCGTGACAATCAATAAGACAATTGGACAGCTACATCTGCCAAGTCACTATTCAAAAATAGGAATATTTTGTAAACTTCCTATCTACAGATTTCCTTAATCTGTTTTTTAGACTGTTTTTTTTTGTTGTTTCCTCTGTTTCTTTCTGTTTATTTTCTTTTCTGATCTTTTTGAGGGTTTCGGTCTAGTCCCTCCTCCTTTTGTAAATATTTTCCCCCTTTTTTTTAATAATGTCATTTGAGTTTGGCGGCATAGAATGGAGGTTTCTCGGGGTGCCAACCTAGTTGGGATGTCGATGGTGCCTCTTGATGCCTGTTAAGGGTGGGAATAGGCTAGGTCGAGCTAGGCTTTGCAAGGTCTGAGCCTGACCTGCCAAATTTTGTGAAGGCCTAAGCCTGGACTGCGGCCTGTCATAGGCTCACTTTTTAGACCTGACCCTGACTTTCTGAAAGCCTGATATGGCCGGCTAGCATGTTTAAAAGCCTATTACATATGAACATCTTTAAATAAGCAATGTGATCTAAGTTTAAATAGACTAGCGAACTAATATATCAATTAGATTAAACTCTCTTTTGATAATCAACATGAGTTTTTAGGGAAATTGACTATATATTGTACCATATTTCAATTCAAGTTTATAATAATACATTTAAATACGTAAAAAATTAATGTATTCATAGTACAAAATATAATATAATAATATATAATATTATTCATATTTACTTAAATAGGCTGGCCTAATAGGCCTATGAGGCTTTTTGAATGGCTCGTGACCTGACCTTTTAAGCTAAATAGGCTTCTAAAAAAGTTCAGGCCTTCTCTATTTAAGAAAAAAGTATGGCCTGACCTGACCTGTCATTGGCTAGGCCATAGGCCCCTCTTGATGCCTGATTGCCTGTCAGGTTGGAAAAAAAATATAGCGTAAAGACTAAATTGTATCGGCTTAATTTTGTAACAGATTAAATATTTTGTTTTTGTCAAAGACTAATTTGGCCTCTGCAATTTTTATTAGGGACAAAAATGAGTCTTCACTTTTTTTCTATAAAAAGGGGCTAACCACCCAAAGTGAGTCTTCACTCATTATATATTACTAGACTTTTGACCCGTGCGTTGCACGGGTTTTCTCGACTATAATAGAGACCAATAAATAATCTTTAACCCGTAAGATCATTGATATGGTAGAAAATATTTTCTTAAAAAAAAAGTCAAGCGGATAGGAATGAAATTGGTGTGCAATGCATTTTTTTAGATGGAATTTGTTAGGTTAAATAATTGCAAACCTAATAAAGCAAATGAGCGGGAAAAATTAGGTTAAGTTGCTGCAGACGTAACAAAATTAATAAATAAGGATATTAAAATTAAATTAAAATTAAAATACTTTTTTTTACAGAAAATTAAAATACTTTTGTAAACGCATATATATGACTACTATTTATAAAGCTAACTAATGCATACATCTCCCTCAAAAAAAAAAAAAACTAATGCATACATCAATATGAAAATCAATTGGGGACCGAAATAAAAAAATAAGAAGTGAGAGGCGAAAAAATTATGCTTGAGTCATTTTTTTTTTTTAAATATGCTTAAGTCATATTGGTTATTCCACTTTTTTTTTCTTCACAAATTAATGTTAATTTGAGATTCAAATTCGTATTAATTAGTTTTTTTATCCGTTTGATGGTCAGGATAGGGAGACAGGATATGATACATTAATCATATCCTGCTTAAATCTCATGTTTGATGCACCAAAAGGATATGATAAAATAAATCATTTTCCTATACTATCCTGACTCTCCTTTGTAATTTCTATCAGTATAAGCTGGGTTAAAAATTATCTTGATGGGATTAGAAGATCATCCCTTATTTATTACCTTGATATTCTTCCATTTTTAAAATATTGTCATTTTAAAAAAATAATGATAGCATGTATTTTCTATTATAATTAATAACATGCCATTTTTACAATATTTAATTAATTATGAGAGCAATTTTTTCATTTAATTACAATGATATCCTGTTTGTTATCATGTGCGCATCAAACACATGATAGGATTAATGTTTATCATGTCTTTATCATATCCTATCTCTATCCAGCTTTATATCATATCCTGTCTCTCTCCTATCCTGACCATCAAACGAATGTGAGATACTCTTAGATGGTTTTCAGAATATTGTACACGCCCATTAATCATTTTCTCATTGTGCATTTAAAATATTTATTATTATTATTATTGTAAATTATAAATATGCATTTATTACTCACCAAAAAATATATGCACTTATTACTAATTGAATTAACAATTCCTTCAAAAAAAAAATTGAATTAACAATAGACTCGTGCTAAGAATGGATCTCGTGCTCCAAACCGGCTAAACGTTGATGCACAAGTTATGCTTCAAATCGAATTTGCATTGAGAAACAAGAAAAAATTAAGGGTAAAGATGAGTTATTGACAAAAACTTTAAAATAATTGTTTTTTTTAATAGGATTGAAATAGTTGTTATTAAATATTATAAAATGGTAGACTAAAAATATTACAAATAATGCAGATCTAATTAATGATAAAGAAAGCGTTAATGATGAGTCTAGTGTTTTTTATTAAGATGACAAAATGGGTTAAACTGTCCCGTCCCACCAATAACCCGTCTAAAAAAGAGCAGAGCAAAACAACCAACAAGAGATATATGGTTGAAAATCTCGCCCAACCTCATTCTATGGCGGACCAGCAAGTTGGCAGGTACCCGTCAATGTTTTTTTAAAAAAATATTAATCAACAAATTCACAAAAACAATGTAAAAATATATAAATTTGAAGCCAATTTAAGGAAATCTAAATATGTAATGTCCCGCATAATTTTAAATAAATTGTCGTATCAGTTACATGTCAGAACGGAAATAATTTTCAAAGGATTAATTATTTATTGAGAAATCGACGATATTTTGTAAGTATCTCGTAATATTATTCCAACGGGCTTGAGAAATTAAATGGTACGAATTAACGGAGGATAATTATGTCTTTTTAACTTGAAGGGTATTTTGGTAATCTTGCCACTCAAGATTTTTTAAAAAAATAGGCTAAAGGTCAAATTTTCTACCACTTTTCCTCATGTTTCTACACCACTCTAGAACATTTTTCTCTTCTCCTTCCCTCTCAAGTTCGGTCTCCACATTCACCACCATAACCCTCACAATTTTTCACCCAAATCATCATGGAGTCATACAAGAAAGCATGTATATGAGCTTCTAGTGGTGGAGTAAGCAAGAACTAAGTTCAAAAATCATTCTTTTCCTCATTACTCTCAAATCCACCCCCTCCTCATGATTTTCATAACCTTCATTTTCTTTCAAGCCTCATGGGAATTAGCTTATGAGTTTGTATTAGAGCACCAAAGAATGGATTAATCACAAGGTAAATAGCATAATCACTTTTCATGAAAATTTATTCAATTCAAGCTTGGTGTGTGTTGTATGTGTTTTTGAAGATGATTATGTGTAGTAATGGTGTTTAGAAACATGATATGAAGAATGATAGAAAGCTAGAAGCAATGATGTGTGAATTTAGGACTTGAGTTTGTAAATTGTTCATGAGTAGGATTATAGATGAAAAGCATGTTTGGAATTGTAGGGATTATGGCTGAATTTCATGAAAATTAAGAAGTGCAGGTCTGGTTTTGATTCGTGTCTCTTGCTGTGTAACTTGGAGTTAAGTGATTGTTGAATTTTTAGATTCTTCATTCAATTTCCTTCAAATCGGATATAAATTTCATGTGATTCCGTTTAGCAATGAACTCGGAAAGTGCATCTGAAGTTGATAAAATTCTGCAGAAAATATACTTACGGGTTCTGGGACAGGGCTCCACTAAAACATTAATAATTTTCTCTCTGTAATCTGGAATCATGTGATTTTTAATGCTATGGTTAGCTAGCAAAATTACGGACGTTTTAGTACCAGTTTTATTAATTTCGGTTCAGTATTGAGGTCTGGAGAAAATTTTAAAGTATGGGGTCTGATATAGAATTTGTGCAGAATATGGGTTCAATTGTGTTAGTTCACCGAGCGAGCATGAAGCCTCGCATAGCGGAAAGATGCAGAAGTGAATGTTTAATGATTTTTGAGCTTAGTAGGTCTTACATGCACTCTAGGTGTTTGATAATTTAATCCTATGAATTTCATGTTGCTTGGATGATTTTTAATTAAAGAGAATGTATATGCTTTAGTGTGAATTAGCATGATTATGTTGAGTTTCCATGTCTTGCCTTTCAATTGCATGTTTTGGACAATTGATGTTATTATAGTGAAGATTTGAAAGAAAATTTGAAATGCAACCTATGAGTAACATGCTCATAGAAAAAGAAAGAAAGAAAAAAAGAAAGAAATGAGAATATTGATAAAAACTCCGTTTGCTACAACGAGAGATAATGTAGCCTATGACGTACGGGTCATAGTAAACCGTTTGCTACAACGAGAGATAATGTAGCATATGACGTACGGGTCATAGTAAACCGTTTGCTACAACGAGAGATAATGTAGCCTATGACGTACGGGTCATAGTAAACCGTTTGCTACAACGAGAGATAATGTAGCCTATGACGTACGGGTCATAGTAATCCGTTTGCTACAACGAGAGATAATGTAGCCTATGAGGTACGGCTCATAGTAACGAATGAAATGTATAATAAATGATATGAAATTTTAAGTCTAAAATTATTGGAATAATATTTGAAAGAGAACAAAAATAGAACTATGGAACCAAGGAAAATTCTAAGAACCCTCCAACATGAATACTAACATAGCATACACATTTTAACATGAAAGTTATGTTTAGAATGAATTAGCTACGGAGTAATGTTTCATGGGTATTTTATCAATAGTTGGAAATGAGGAATGTTAGCTATGGAACTCCGGCTTAGTTAGCCGAAATTAGTTAGTATCGGAAAAGGATCAGAGACATACTCAGATAAGAATGTCAAAGTATAAGTTATATCAAAATACGATATATTGGATATATGATTGTGATTGATATGATTGTGGTGATTATGATTATATTTGTTATATGATTTGTTTATTGTCGCTGAAATAAATTTTAGGATTGGTGCCGAGCGGAGCATTGCTTCCTCTGATGCTATAGGGAGGAAGGACTCACTTTATCCTTGCCATTGTTAATGGAATTCATGAGGTTCCATTCTATTATATGGATATTGCCATTAGTTTATATTATTGAATTGATTAACGTTAATATTGACGCATATTGATGACATAGGAAATGATTATAGATTAATGTCATACTTTATACATATATATGATGTATATGATAGTAATTTTGTATCAGAAGTATTTATCTGATATGACGTTTTATTTTGAGTTGTACAAGTAGTATGAAAAATAAAGATGTTATTTGGAGATTCTAGCTGATAGAACAGATTTTTTTAAAACAGGATTTACATCTTGGAAATGTTGAAAATACAGAGGAAACTCTGTCGAAATTTCAATGAATATTTCTTTGAAATGAAATTCAAATTGGAATTTTTATTTATTTATTATAATTGTCAAGTTTGATTAATAGGCTTGCCGGGCTAGAATGATCTAGTTCGTGCGCCGGTCACGATGATTGTTTTTGGGTCGTGACAAAGTTGGTATCAGAGCAGGTCGATTCAGATCGTGCCTTGGGTTAATGGAATCTAAAGTTGAAAGTTGGAGGAATTATTTGTGCTTATTAGTAAGTAAATCCTTAAATTTCGAGGACGAAATTTCTTTAAGGGGGGTAGATTGTAATGTCCCGCATAATTTTAAATAAATTGTCGTATCAGTTACATGTCAGAACGGAAATAATTTTCAAAGGATTAATTATTTATTGAGAAATCGACGATATTTTGTAAGTATCTCGTAATATTATTCCAACGGGCTTGAGAAATTAAATGGTACGAATTAACGGAGGATAATTATGTCTTTTTAACTTGAAGGGTATTTTGGTAATCTTGCCACTCAAGATTTTTTAAAAAAATAGGCTAAAGGTCAAATTTTCTACCACTTTTCCTCATGTTTCTACACCACTCTAGAACATTTTTCTCTTCTCCTTCCCTCTCAAGTTCGGTCTCCACATTCACCACCATAACCCTCACAATTTTTCACCCAAATCATCATGGAGTCATACAAGAAAGCATGTATATGAGCTTCTAGTGGTGGAGTAAGCAAGAACTAAGTTCAAAAATCATTCTTTTCCTCATTACTCTCAAATCCACCCCCTCCTCATGATTTTCATAACCTTCATTTTCTTTCAAGCCTCATGGGAATTAGCTTATGAGTTTGTATTAGAGCACCAAAGAATGGATTAATCACAAGGTAAATAGCATAATCACTTTTCATGAAAATTTATTCAATTCAAGCTTGGTGTGTGTTGTATGTGTTTTTGAAGATGATTATGTGTAGTAATGGTGTTTAGAAACATGATATGAAGAATGATAGAAAGCTAGAAGCAATGATGTGTGAATTTAGGACTTGAGTTTGTAAATTGTTCATGAGTAGGATTATAGATGAAAAGCATGTTTGGAATTGTAGGGATTATGGCTGAATTTCATGAAAATTAAGAAGTGCAGGTCTGGTTTTGATTCGTGTCTCTTGCTGTGTAACTTGGAGTTAAGTGATTGTTGAATTTTTAGATTCTTCATTCAATTTCCTTCAAATCGGATATAAATTTCATGTGATTCCGTTTAGCAATGAACTCGGAAAGTGCATCTGAAGTTGATAAAATTCTGCAGAAAATATACTTACGGGTTCTGGGACAGGGCTCCACTAAAACATTAATAATTTTCTCTCTGTAATCTGGAATCATGTGATTTTTAATGCTATGGTTAGCTAGCAAAATTACGGACGTTTTAGTACCAGTTTTATTAATTTCGGTTCAGTATTGAGGTCTGGAGAAAATTTTAAAGTATGGGGTCTGATATAGAATTTGTGCAGAATATGGGTTCAATTGTGTTAGTTCACCGAGCGAGCATGAAGCCTCGCATAGCGGAAAGATGCAGAAGTGAATGTTTAATGATTTTTGAGCTTAGTAGGTCTTACATGCACTCTAGGTGTTTGATAATTTAATCCTATGAATTTCATGTTGCTTGGATGATTTTTAATTAAAGAGAATGTATATGCTTTAGTGTGAATTAGCATGATTATGTTGAGTTTCCATGTCTTGCCTTTCAATTGCATGTTTTGGACAATTGATGTTATTATAGTGAAGATTTGAAAGAAAATTTGAAATGCAACCTATGAGTAACATGCTCATAGAAAAAGAAAGAAAGAAAAAAAGAAAGAAATGAGAATATTGATAAAAACTCCGTTTGCTACAACGAGAGATAATGTAGCCTATGACGTACGGGTCATAGTAAACCGTTTGCTACAACGAGAGATAATGTAGCATATGACGTACGGGTCATAGTAAACCGTTTGCTACAACGAGAGATAATGTAGCCTATGACGTACGGGTCATAGTAAACCGTTTGCTACAACGAGAGATAATGTAGCCTATGACGTACGGGTCATAGTAATCCGTTTGCTACAACGAGAGATAATGTAGCCTATGAGGTACGGCTCATAGTAACGAATGAAATGTATAATAAATGATATGAAATTTTAAGTCTAAAATTATTGGAATAATATTTGAAAGAGAACAAAAATAGAACTATGGAACCAAGGAAAATTCTAAGAACCCTCCAACATGAATACTAACATAGCATACACATTTTAACATGAAAGTTATGTTTAGAATGAATTAGCTACGGAGTAATGTTTCATGGGTATTTTATCAATAGTTGGAAATGAGGAATGTTAGCTATGGAACTCCGGCTTAGTTAGCCGAAATTAGTTAGTATCGGAAAAGGATCAGAGACATACTCAGATAAGAATGTCAAAGTATAAGTTATATCAAAATACGATATATTGGATATATGATTGTGATTGATATGATTGTGGTGATTATGATTATATTTGTTATATGATTTGTTTATTGTCGCTGAAATAAATTTTAGGATTGGTGCCGAGCGGAGCATTGCTTCCTCTGATGCTATAGGGAGGAAGGACTCGCTTTATCCTTGCCATTGTTAATGGAATTCATGAGGTTCCATTCTATTATATGGATATTGCCATTAGTTTATATTATTGAATTGATTAACGTTAATATTGACGCATATTGATGACATAGGAAATGATTATAGATTAATGTCATACTTTATACATATATATGATGTATATGATAGTAATTTTGTATCAGAAGTATTTATCTGATATGACGTTTTATTTTGAGTTGTACAAGTAGTATGAAAAATAAAGATGTTATTTGGAGATTCTAGCTGATAGAACAGATTTTTTTAAAACAGGATTTACATCTTGGAAATGTTGAAAATACAGAGGAAACTCTGTCGAAATTTCAATGAATATTTCTTTGAAATGAAATTCAAATTGGAATTTTTATTTATTTATTATAATTGTCAAGTTTGATTACTAGGCTTGCCGGGCTAGAATGATCTAGTTCGTGCGCCGGTCACGATGATTGTTTTTGGGTCGTGACAAAGTTGGTATCAGAGCAGGTCGATTCAGATCGTGCCTTGGGTTAATGGAATCTAAAGTTGAAAGTTGGAGGAATTATTTGTGCTTATTAGTAAGTAAATCCTTAAATTTCGAGGACGAAATTTCTTTAAGGGGGGTAGATTGTAATGTCCCGCATAATTTTAAATAAATTGTCGTATCAGTTACATGTCAGAACGGAAATAATTTTCAAAGGATTAATTATTTATTGAGAAATCGACGATATTTTGTAAGTATCTCGTAATATTATTCCAACGGGCTTGAGAAATTAAATGGTACGAATTAACGGAGGATAATTATGTCTTTTTAACTTGAAGGGTATTTTGGTAATCTTGCCACTCAAGATTTTTTAAAAAAATAGGCTAAAGGTCAAATTTTCTACCACTTTTCCTCATGTTTCTACACCACTCTAGAACATTTTTCTCTTCTCCTTCCCTCTCAAGTTCGGTCTCCACATTCACCACCATAACCCTCACAATTTTTCACCCAAATCATCATGGAGTCATACAAGAAAGCATGTATATGAGCTTCTAGTGGTGGAGTAAGCAAGAACTAAGTTCAAAAATCATTCTTTTCCTCATTACTCTCAAATCCACCCCCTCCTCATGATTTTCATAACCTTCATTTTCTTTCAAGCCTCATGGGAATTAGCTTATGAGTTTGTATTAGAGCACCAAAGAATGGATTAATCACAAGGTAAATAGCATAATCACTTTTCATGAAAATTTATTCAATTCAAGCTTGGTGTGTGTTGTATGTGTTTTTGAAGATGATTATGTGTAGTAATGGTGTTTAGAAACATGATATGAAGAATGATAGAAAGCTAGAAGCAATGATGTGTGAATTTAGGACTTGAGTTTGTAAATTGTTCATGAGTAGGATTATAGATGAAAAGCATGTTTGGAATTGTAGGGATTATGGCTGAATTTCATGAAAATTAAGAAGTGCAGGTCTGGTTTTGATTCGTGTCTCTTGCTGTGTAACTTGGAGTTAAGTGATTGTTGAATTTTTAGATTCTTCATTCAATTTCCTTCAAATCGGATATAAATTTCATGTGATTCCGTTTAGCAATGAACTCGGAAAGTGCATCTGAAGTTGATAAAATTCTGCAGAAAATATACTTACGGGTTCTGGGACAGGGCTCCACTAAAACATTAATAATTTTCTCTCTGTAATCTGGAATCATGTGATTTTTAATGCTATGGTTAGCTAGCAAAATTACGGACGTTTTAGTACCAGTTTTATTAATTTCGGTTCAGTATTGAGGTCTGGAGAAAATTTTAAAGTATGGGGTCTGATATAGAATTTGTGCAGAATATGGGTTCAATTGTGTTAGTTCACCGAGCGAGCATGAAGCCTCGCATAGCGGAAAGATGCAGAAGTGAATGTTTAATGATTTTTGAGCTTAGTAGGTCTTACATGCACTCTAGGTGTTTGATAATTTAATCCTATGAATTTCATGTTGCTTGGATGATTTTTAATTAAAGAGAATGTATATGCTTTAGTGTGAATTAGCATGATTATGTTGAGTTTCCATGTCTTGCCTTTCAATTGCATGTTTTGGACAATTGATGTTATTATAGTGAAGATTTGAAAGAAAATTTGAAATGCAACCTATGAGTAACATGCTCATAGAAAAAGAAAGAAAGAAAAAAAGAAAGAAATGAGAATATTGATAAAAACTCCGTTTGCTACAACGAGAGATAATGTAGCCTATGACGTACGGGTCATAGTAAACCGTTTGCTACAACGAGAGATAATGTAGCATATGACGTACGGGTCATAGTAAACCGTTTGCTACAACGAGAGATAATGTAGCCTATGACGTACGGGTCATAGTAAACCGTTTGCTACAACGAGAGATAATGTAGCCTATGACGTACGGGTCATAGTAATCCGTTTGCTACAACGAGAGATAATGTAGCCTATGAGGTACGGCTCATAGTAACGAATGAAATGTATAATAAATGATATGAAATTTTAAGTCTAAAATTATTGGAATAATATTTGAAAGAGAACAAAAATAGAACTATGGAACCAAGGAAAATTCTAAGAACCCTCCAACATGAATACTAACATAGCATACACATTTTAACATGAAAGTTATGTTTAGAATGAATTAGCTACGGAGTAATGTTTCATGGGTATTTTATCAATAGTTGGAAATGAGGAATGTTAGCTATGGAACTCCGGCTTAGTTAGCCGAAATTAGTTAGTATCGGAAAAGGATCAGAGACATACTCAGATAAGAATGTCAAAGTATAAGTTATATCAAAATACGATATATTGGATATATGATTGTGATTGATATGATTGTGGTGATTATGATTATATTTGTTATATGATTTGTTTATTGTCGCTGAAATAAATTTTAGGATTGGTGCCGAGCGGAGCATTGCTTCCTCTGATGCTATAGGGAGGAAGGACTCACTTTATCCTTGCCATTGTTAATGGAATTCATGAGGTTCCATTCTATTATATGGATATTGCCATTAGTTTATATTATTGAATTGATTAACGTTAATATTGACGCATATTGATGACATAGGAAATGATTATAGATTAATGTCATACTTTATACATATATATGATGTATATGATAGTAATTTTGTATCAGAAGTATTTATCTGATATGACGTTTTATTTTGAGTTGTACAAGTAGTATGAAAAATAAAGATGTTATTTGGAGATTCTAGCTGATAGAACAGATTTTTTTAAAACAGGATTTACATCTTGGAAATGTTGAAAATACAGAGGAAACTCTGTCGAAATTTCAATGAATATTTCTTTGAAATGAAATTCAAATTGGAATTTTTATTTATTTATTATAATTGTCAAGTTTGATTAATAGGCTTGCCGGGCTAGAATGATCTAGTTCGTGCGCCGGTCACGATGATTGTTTTTGGGTCGTGACAAAGTTGGTATCAGAGCAGGTCGATTCAGATCGTGCCTTGGGTTAATGGAATCTAAAGTTGAAAGTTGGAGGAATTATTTGTGCTTATTAGTAAGTAAATCCTTAAATTTCGAGGACGAAATTTCTTTAAGGGGGGTAGATTGTAATGTCCCGCATAATTTTAAATAAATTGTCGTATCAGTTACATGTCAGAACG
Source organism: Medicago sativa (assembly GCF_051527215.1). NCBI lineage: Eukaryota > Viridiplantae > Streptophyta > Magnoliopsida > Fabales > Fabaceae > Medicago > Medicago sativa. Next base: position 29,706,511 of record NC_140752.1, on the reverse strand, counting down.
GAAATAATTTTCAAAGGATTAATTATTTATTGAGAAATCGACGATATTTTGTAAGTATCTCGTAATATTATTCCAACGGGCTTGAGAAATTAAATGGTACGAATTAACGGAGGATAATTATGTCTTTTTAACTTGAAGGGTATTTTGGTAATCTTGCCACTCAAGATTTTTTAAAAAAATAGGCTAAAGGTCAAATTTTCTACCACTTTTCCTCATGTTTCTACACCACTCTAGAACATTTTTCTCTTCTCCTTCCCTCTCAAGTTCGGTCTCCACATTCACCACCATAACCCTCACAATTTTTCACCCAAATCATCATGGAGTCATACAAGAAAGCATGTATATGAGCTTCTAGTGGTGGAGTAAGCAAGAACTAAGTTCAAAAATCATTCTTTTCCTCATTACTCTCAAATCCACCCCCTCCTCATGATTTTCATAACCTTCATTTTCTTTCAAGCCTCATGGGAATTAGCTTATGAGTTTGTATTAGAGCACCAAAGAATGGATTAATCACAAGGTAAATAGCATAATCACTTTTCATGAAAATTTATTCAATTCAAGCTTGGTGTGTGTTGTATGTGTTTTTGAAGATGATTATGTGTAGTAATGGTGTTTAGAAACATGATATGAAGAATGATAGAAAGCTAGAAGCAATGATGTGTGAATTTAGGACTTGAGTTTGTAAATTGTTCATGAGTAGGATTATAGATGAAAAGCATGTTTGGAATTGTAGGGATTATGGCTGAATTTCATGAAAATTAAGAAGTGCAGGTCTGGTTTTGATTCGTGTCTCTTGCTGTGTAACTTGGAGTTAAGTGATTGTTGAATTTTTAGATTCTTCATTCAATTTCCTTCAAATCGGATATAAATTTCATGTGATTCCGTTTAGCAATGAACTCGGAAAGTGCATCTGAAGTTGATAAAATTCTGCAGAAAATATACTTACGGGTTCTGGGACAGGGCTCCACTAAAACATTAATAATTTTCTCTCTGTAATCTGGAATCATGTGATTTTTAATGCTATGGTTAGCTAGCAAAATTACGGACGTTTTAGTACCAGTTTTATTAATTTCGGTTCAGTATTGAGGTCTGGAGAAAATTTTAAAGTATGGGGTCTGATATAGAATTTGTGCAGAATATGGGTTCAATTGTGTTAGTTCACCGAGCGAGCATGAAGCCTCGCATAGCGGAAAGATGCAGAAGTGAATGTTTAATGATTTTTGAGCTTAGTAGGTCTTACATGCACTCTAGGTGTTTGATAATTTAATCCTATGAATTTCATGTTGCTTGGATGATTTTTAATTAAAGAGAATGTATATGCTTTAGTGTGAATTAGCATGATTATGTTGAGTTTCCATGTCTTGCCTTTCAATTGCATGTTTTGGACAATTGATGTTATTATAGTGAAGATTTGAAAGAAAATTTGAAATGCAACCTATGAGTAACATGCTCATAGAAAAAGAAAGAAAGAAAAAAAGAAAGAAATGAGAATATTGATAAAAACTCCGTTTGCTACAACGAGAGATAATGTAGCCTATGACGTACGGGTCATAGTAAACCGTTTGCTACAACGAGAGATAATGTAGCATATGACGTACGGGTCATAGTAAACCGTTTGCTACAACGAGAGATAATGTAGCCTATGACGTACGGGTCATAGTAAACCGTTTGCTACAACGAGAGATAATGTAGCCTATGACGTACGGGTCATAGTAATCCGTTTGCTACAACGAGAGATAATGTAGCCTATGAGGTACGGCTCATAGTAACGAATGAAATGTATAATAAATGATATGAAATTTTAAGTCTAAAATTATTGGAATAATATTTGAAAGAGAACAAAAATAGAACTATGGAACCAAGGAAAATTCTAAGAACCCTCCAACATGAATACTAACATAGCATACACATTTTAACATGAAAGTTATGTTTAGAATGAATTAGCTACGGAGTAATGTTTCATGGGTATTTTATCAATAGTTGGAAATGAGGAATGTTAGCTATGGAACTCCGGCTTAGTTAGCCGAAATTAGTTAGTATCGGAAAAGGATCAGAGACATACTCAGATAAGAATGTCAAAGTATAAGTTATATCAAAATACGATATATTGGATATATGATTGTGATTGATATGATTGTGGTGATTATGATTATATTTGTTATATGATTTGTTTATTGTCGCTGAAATAAATTTTAGGATTGGTGCCGAGCGGAGCATTGCTTCCTCTGATGCTATAGGGAGGAAGGACTCACTTTATCCTTGCCATTGTTAATGGAATTCATGAGGTTTCATTCTATTATATGGATATTGCCATTAGTTTATATTATTGAATTGATTAACGTTAATATTGACGCATATTGATGACATAGGAAATGATTATAGATTAATGTCATACTTTATACATATATATGATGTATATGATAGTAATTTTGTATCAGAAGTATTTATCTGATATGACGTTTTATTTTGAGTTGTACAAGTAGTATGAAAAATAAAGATGTTATTTGGAGATTCTAGCTGATAGAACAGATTTTTTTAAAACAGGATTTACATCTTGGAAATGTTGAAAATACAGAGGAAACTCTGTCGAAATTTCAATGAATATTTCTTTGAAATGAAATTCAAATTGGAATTTTTATTTATTTATTATAATTGTCAAGTTTGATTAATAGGCTTGCCGGGCTAGAATGATCTAGTTCGTGCGCCGGTCACGATGATTGTTTTTGGGTCGTGACAAAATATATTTTTTTTGAAGAAAGGAAATCTAAATATATAACTAATGACTCAACAAAAAATATGAAAATTATCATTCAAACATATAAATTACATCATAGAAAGGTTTAAAATAAATCAATACGACATCCAAAATAAAAACTTCACGAGTTACCAATTGACTAAACTGCTAAAAATATGAGGCTAAAATCATGAAAAAAAAAGTGTTACAATTAAATAATTTTTTTCTTTACTATATATGGAGGAGAAAATTAGAAATTTAATTGTAACTTATAAATAAAAAGAAGTGAAAATGAGAGTTTTTTTTTTTATTATTTCAACTCTACTAGCCAACCTGCCCCATCCGTCATCGCCCATTTTTCAGCGAGTTAGGGGAGACGGGTACCCTATTCATGGCAGGTTTGAAATCTCAACCTACCCCACTAAGAAAGGTGGGTTAAACGGGCCAACTGGATGGGTACAACCCATTTTGTCATCCCTGTTTTGTACATCTTATTGACAAATATTTGTATTTTTATATAAATTTATAAATATTAAATATGTAACATGTGAAACCCACTTGAATTGACTTGATGATGTTTGCTTGAAACTTTAGAGTGTGCTCCTTTTTTAAGGTATTAGGTTCGATTCTCCCCAATGTCAATTTCGGTTGGCTAGTTTAGCTTATTTTAAAAAAAAATGTAACATGTGCATGAACTTTTAATATTAAAGGTTTAATTAATATTAATGGTTTAATTAATTTGTAGGTCCCTACAATATTTATGAATTTTTTAAAAGGTCCCTAAACTAAAAATAGTTGTAATCAAGTCCTTAAACTATTTTAATTTTTTCTTGGTTGGTTAGTTTATCTTCTTAAAAAAATATAACATGTGCATGGGTTTTTTTTTATATTAAAGGTTTAATTAACTTGTAGGTCCCTAAACTATTTATGAATTTTTTAAAAGGTCCAAAAACTAAAAATAGTTGTAATCAAGTTCTTAAACTAATTTATTTTTTTCTTGGTTGGCTAGTTTATCTTCATAAAAAAATGTAACACGTGCATGAATTTTTTATATCAAATGTTTAATTAATATTAAAGGTTTAATTAATCTGTAGGTCCCTAAACTATTTATGACATTTTAAAAAGTCCCTAAACTAAAAATAGTTGTAATCAAGTTCTTAAACTATTTTTTTTCTCTTTCAATTATGTCCTTCCACTAGTGTGTTGCCCGTGCGATGCACGGGTAGAATTAACGTTGGTTACAAACGGGCAGGTGAAATTACAATCGGTCACAAATTACACGATGACATCATGACGAACATGTAGAATTACAGTCGGCCACAGACAGGTGAATGGAATTACAATCGGTCATTGATTACACGACGCACGAGTGGAATTACAGTCGGCCACACACGACACGACACCACCACAACACAGGAACAAAAACTAAAACTACAATAGTTATAATTTTCTTCAATAAATTTCTTGAGTAATTCTTTTGGAACAATTACATTCTCTTAAATATATGAAAATTATAAACTTTTCTAATAATTTCTATTCCCGATTCTTATGAAAATAAATAACAATCGGTGGGGTGTAAATATCATCTCTTTGATTAGTTTATTGTGAAGATTATTTAATTATTTTTTTAGAAAAATTATTTGGCACTAATTTTGTTGAAAATAAATTATACTTTTTCCATTTAAAAATAAATTATTTTGATTTTTGCCAAGTAGTTTATGAATAGGTAAGATGTCGGAGGTTCGAATTCCAATTCCAATTAATATAGATAGATAAAAAGAAAAATAATCTTAGAAATCATGCACACAAATGGAGCGATTGGAGTTCTAACCTCAATAATAACGTCTGACCTTACAATTTTGGACACGTGGACAACTCACGTGAACATTTAAATATATTATATATATTAATTAATTAGTAAACCACCAAATTGGTCTCTGTATTTGTACCAAATTTTTAAATTGATCTTTGACTCTATTTATAACTCAAAATGGTCCATGTCTTTGTCAAACGTTTCTCAAATTGGTCCGTGACTCGATTAGTTGTTTTGCATTTTAAGCCATTAACGTACCAAATAAGATCCAAAAGACATTATTCCATTAATCACTAAATAATATCCAAAAGACATTGAGTCATTAACACTCAAAATACAAAACAATTAATAGAGTCAGGAACCAATCTGAGAAACATTTGACAAAGACATGAACCATTTTGAGTTATTAATAGAGTCAGGGACCAAATTGAAAATTGGTACAAAGAAAATGATCAATTTGATAGTTTACTCATTAATTAATAGACTAATTAATATATATATTTTTAATCAATATCAAATCCTATCTTATTTTTTATAAATTATTTCACTTATGATGATATAGACAAAGCAATTTGCAGCAAAAAAAAAAAAAAATTAAAAAGCAAAATCTAGAGACTTCTAACGTGAGTGGCCTTCTTTCAAAAAAATACGTGAGTGGCCTTTCTCTAATAAAAATTCACCAATTTTACTATTAGTAAGAAAATAAATAAATGACCAATGTCAACGTTTCTTACCATTTTCTGTTTTAATTTTTCTCTCCTCAAAAGAAAAAACACAAACTCTCTCCTTCAAACCCTAGCCGATACACTCCTTCATGGCCTCCGATACCATCGTGTTATCTCATTTTTCAGTTCCGACAACCTCCGATCATCCATTAAGTACTGGATCTATAATCCTCATCACTAAAAACCGTCGGATTGGTTGGTTTATTTTCAGATCCGGGCACGTCACCATTCCACCACGTCGGAATTCGTCTCCGTGGGTATGATCTTTCATGACATTCCTCGTATTATTCTTGTTCTATTTTGAGTTATGAAGTTAATTTTAAGCTTTCTACTAAGTGTTATTATGAAGAAAAAGTTGATGTGTTTACTTATATGTTGAATGGTAATGAATGCAGTAACGATTTCTTTTTGTGTTTTATTTTATTTGTTGTTTCAGGGTTCAGTTATTTGATTTTATGTTGAAAGTTGTGTTTTTATTTGATTTCATGTTGAAAATTACGAATATAATTTCTGTTACTTTTTCCTTCTTTCAGTTTTTAGCAATTTGTTTTGAATCATATTGTAGATCTCTCAGTAAATTTGTTTTTCAAAGTCTTGTAATGCTTTATATTTAATTTTGAATTTTGTTTAGAGGAAGAAAAAAGATAAGGAATAGAGGATTGAAGTAAATTAGTATTGGTTGAATTATATATATTGTTACTTGATTAAGTGGAAGACAATACTTTTGGTTTCTTTGGGATTGTCGGTCAATTTAAAATAGAATATCATGTGTGTTGAAAAGTTATTCTTTCATGATTTTGAGTCATGATTTTCTTATTTGTGCTTAATTTCAGGCAGCAAAGGTTCCTATGCATTTGAGTATAAAAGGCTTGCAAAAGTACAATCTGAACTGGTATATTCCTCCTTCCTCAAGTGTCAATAAAAAAAGTATTTAATACAGAAGTAATTGTAGCTTATCTTAAACTATATCTCATCTGGATTTTGCAAGAGAAGATGGTGGCCAACACTTATCATCTGAACTCTATCGCTAGAGAAGCAGCATATATATTGGCATATAATGCACACTAAGGGATTCTTCCGTGCTCACCGCCTTCATTAATTGGTATAACTTTTTCATCACATTTTACATTATGGTTGTATTCAAATTCCTGAACTGTATGGATATCCAGGTCTTGCAAATAGACAAATACAAATCTAAATTGATCTAGGAATGAAATTGTGCACAAACACGTATACACCAACCTTAAATAAATCAAATGCCTTTTGGATTTCTCATATTTTCCTTTCATTTACCTTTTGTCCTCCTCATATTTTCCTTTCACTTAATATCAAGCTTCATAATAGAGTCAGGTTGCAACAATTGAGTAAGTCATAATAATATAAGAATATAAGAATAAATTACTGAACCTTACACTAATGTTTGTTCCACTCACTATTTTTAGGTCACAAATGAACTAAACTCTACACTAATGTTTGTCGAATTCTAAACAATTACATGCTCTATTTCTAACTGATTTGAATGGTAATTTATGAACTTCTTGAATATGGATTACTTAATTATGATTTGGTGATTTAGTGATTATTTGAAAAAAAAAAACAACTTTGCATAATATCTTGGGAATTTTAACTTGTATGATTCAGTGAAAAAAAAATAATACATCTTTACATGGAATTTATAAATTTATAACAACTTTGAGATGTATGACTTACATTTGCAGCATCCAATATGTTTGTGTAGGTTTTTTGTGTTGTGCAACATTTGCATCAGATTTGCCTCCTTACTCCATTTCTTCGTCTGTTTTTTGGTTGTGTTTCCCAAAAACATTGTCCATTTTTCACTGACCTTTAGAATAAACTTAAGAAAGACGAAATATTTATGCAAAAGAAAGTTATTGATATTGAATTATAAAATCAAAGGCTACCTATTATTTATAGTACAAATTTCACTGTACATGGTCAACGTCAACCTATAACTTAAATTCACTGCTAATAAACTTAATTATTGTGTGCAGGAATCTCAAAAGGGTGTAATATGAAAAACCTTGGTAGCTAATTAGCATCTTCCACTCTGCAGCTGGAATCAGATAACAAACCTTGGTAAAAAATATTGCCATATAGATAAAAATTGTTTGGTTTGTTTTTGTCTTGCTTTTTCCCCACTTCAATTGGTTTTACTTTTCAGGACAAATAATACAGTGAAAGAAAGAAAAATCACCTCCTAAATTTACTTATTTTGGAAATTACCACTTAGAAAATCAAGGTAATCATACTCATCCAACATACCATATGTTGCCCCTTTGTCCACTTCTATATCGTCTGCCATTGCAAACTGTTTGAGTGTTTTCAATATATAATATAATGCAACAAAGAGGCTTCCAATTATGTCTTATCTTTTTTTTTTTAACAATGGCACATTGGACATATTGCTTCAAAATTAAAAGCTTCAACTTTTCTTTTACACTCTATCATATTGCCATTAAAATGAAAAGGCAGGTGTTTTTCACCTTTGCTCATGATTTGTTTGTAAAACTAATCTTTTCAAATAAATTTGAATTTGTTTTGCTTTAAATAATTCTAATGGAAATAATGGTAAGATGATACTCTAATCTGGGTCTAAAAAAGGTCCTAAACATGTATCTTCAATTTTTTCTTGTAGCATTTAAAAAAAGAGAGTATAAACACTAATGTATGTTAATATTTTTTCCTCTAACATAGTTTGAAAGATTTTTCCATTATTGGCTGTTCATTAAAAATATAAGGACTGCCTTCAATAAACATTCAACGGTAGATCTAATAAGCAACAAAGAAACTACCTTTCAAATATCCAAAAAAGAAGACAAACGATTAGCAAAGTGTAATCCAGAGTTTGATAAACGGTGAATTGTGCATTTTCAGAAACAATGGAAGGAACAAAGAAGAGTGTTTGCTTCAACAGTTTCACCAACAATGGTGTTTCTGTTTATTGGTTTTGTTGTTCTTCTAAAGTTACCAATGGTCTCAACTCCAAGGTTGGTGGTAGAATGAGCTGGAACACAAATTTCAACTACACTACTTGAGCTAAGGGTAAGAATTTCTTGGCTTTGTAAGCTCTCTCTCTCTCTCTCTCCCTATCTATCTATCTATCTATCTATCTATCTATCTATCTATCTATCTATCTATCTATCTATCTATCTATCTATCTATCTCTCTCTCTCTCTCTCTCTCTCTTTCTCTCTCTCTCTCTCTCTCTCTCATGTATGAGAATAGACTACACTAAATCATGTCTTTCAATCTAAAACATTTAAATTCCTTAATCAATCTATGAGTATGATTGGGTTATGCAACACTGTAATATATAGTAGAAAGGAAAATAGGTGACTTTATTATTATTAGCAAGAAAAAGTAGTGATGTCAAATTTTTGTTTTTTACTGACTTTCTACATCCATTAAGGCTAAAGCTCTAGTCTCATAGTTACTGAAAAACCTAAAGTCCTAATTTGTCGGTAACCCATATCTTTTTTACTTCAAAACTTGAATTTGATCGTATAATTTACCTATGAGTTAGATTTATTTTATGGTTTGATTTGATTTTTGGACCAATTTATGTATAAATCACAAATCCCCCATTGCTATCTTGAACGTGTATTTCGTCTCATTATTTTGAAAAGCCATAATACCATTTTTTTTATACATTGAAATAGTGCTTTGTTTCAAATTTCATCTTTGATGAGTCTAGGTCCTAACATCAAAAGTGATAACTTTTTTGGATGAATATGTTTAAAGAATGCATAGGGGTTATAGATTTTCCTAATGAAGTCTTCTTTCCATACAAATTGTGAATACAAAAAGAACTTCTAATAAAACTATTCCATTTTTAAAAAAGCCTACACTTGCCTCTTCATTAAGATGTTATAACTTCTCAATTTAGAGAGGATATATAATTTGCTTTCATAATGAGGGCTGCAAACTTCAAAAATGAGAGAGGGTGATAGAAATTGAATGAATACCATCAAATGATAGGTTGAGGTAAACATCAATTGTTGTTTTTAGCTTTAGTTATGTGTGTTTGTCGTGTTGCAGTTTGGAGTAATTAGCGTATATTCGACAACATTATAGGAAGCCAGAGCTTGGCAAAATTTGGTTGTTTATATTTGTGTCTTAAATCTGAATACTTTTTTTTTTTATTTTTATGATTTAGCGGAAAAAAATTCAGTTTTGCATGCAAATTTCTTGAGTTTGAGTTTTAACTATTAACTTTTGGATGATTCAGTGATTTGTATAAAAAATCTAGCTTTAAACTTTATTTCCTGAGTTTGAACTTCAGTATAAGTTTTGTATTTTTTATGATTTAGCGAGAAAAAAATATCCAGCTTCATGTATAATTAAATGAAAACCATAAAATGATGAATTACCTTTTGCATATTGGAAAGTTAAAAATGAAGAGGTTAAGTAGTGTGGTTGGTAGTAGCAAACAATCCCTCATATTCCTTCACATTTGTTGTCTCCTTAATCATATTTTTTCTCTTGTAATAACTTTTATAATAATCCCCCTCATTTTTCTTCACTATATTCTGCAGGGAGAGAGGATGAAAGAAAACACCTAAGAAGTCCAAAGGAACATATGTTGACTATTAAACCAACACAATGAGGTTATGAGAGGAGTAAGTAAGATCTGGCAAAGCATGACAAACTAAGCGGAAGGGTGGAATGCTAGCAACAAAGCTGTATATAAATACTACTTGTATGAATAAATAATTAAAATCTGATAGGTTTTATACGGGGAAGGTTACATTATGCCCCTGACACAGCCATGACACTGCATTTTTCTGGCACTGTTACTGACACAACTGCACTGCCATTCTCCTTGGAACTTGCAACTAATTTCCAATTCAAATATGGGCGCCAAAATCCTTTCACCAAAACACCATGTAAAGATTATTTATTATTGATTGATATTGATATAAAATCAAATAAGACAAAAAGTCTCTTAAGATGACCTAAGATGCATCGAATTTAGACAACTAACATGTATTAAAATCATTATCCTATTAGGCTGAAATCATCTACGACCTAACCAAATTAACTGGGCCACTGCCTATTAAAAACTTCTCTTTGAAAAAATTAAATAAAAAATGTGCAGTCATTAGAATGCTAGCATATTTCAGGCATCATCCTTGCCCTTGTCCTTGTTAAATGAAATTCATTAAATGCTAGAGGACAAAAACGTCCCATTTGGTTGGATGAACAGTGTATGGGAGTAGAAAACATCACGTCGCATTAAATGGAAGACTCTAAGAAGCCTTGGAGGAAAGTGTGAACAGTACTTAAAAGTTTAACTCAATATTGAAGATATTGATTAAATGAGTGTTAGTCATCGTTGATGTGACATACCATATAATATAGGGTCCTGCTAACCGGTGCCCTTGGGGCACTAGTTAAGCATACCATAAAAGGGAATTATTATCATAAAAGGAAACTGTTTTTGACTTTATTATAAATTAATTACACAATTTTAATGCATTAACTACTATATAATTTCCTTTTTCATATCCTTAACCAATGCCCCGGGGGCACCAGTTAGCATTTCCCATATATAAATAGGTCCCTGAAATAACATATAGTGAGGTATTCTTCTATGGTCACAAGACCAAATAAATACTGTTTGAACACACACATAAAGAGATTGGTTTTACACTTTTTTTTTGGTAGATAGAAGAGATGGCAAAGCCATCATAAACTCACGCATACAAAGTGGAGGTACCGGGGTTCGAACCCAGGTCATGACGTTTGTCCTAACAATTTCGACATTTTTGTCACTACTGCTTTTTATATTTTATTAAAATGGCGCTTTGAAATGCTTTTTTGAGTCATGCAGGAAAGTTACATAATGTTAGAAGTTAGAGGGTAATTTTGGAATGAAAAAAAGCTACACCAAACTCATGTTTTACCTTTATAATAGTTATAGATTATTATTATTATTATTATTATTATTATTATTATTATTATTATTATTATTATTATTATTATTATTATTATTATTTAGAAGGTACATAATAAAAACAACTCAATTTAACAAATTATTCAATTTGGAATAGTTGTAACTTTTTTTTAAAAATAAAATAAAAATTGATGTGCCTATTGCAGGCCACACCCAACATATATTAAAAGAGGGGAATCAAACCAAACCCTTAAACAAAAAACTAAAAAATTAGAAAGCCTTAGCCAATTCTTGACTAGACCTTCCCTAATTACAATTCAGATGGAAGACCACCAAGTATAATCAGTTAAAGTTAATCCTAAGCCAAATAGCTTATCTACAAAATGGTTTTGTAAATGTGTGTGATCATGAAATTCATATTAGAGGATAATATGAATATGCAGTCTTTCCTGTTCTACATTTAAGCTAACTTGGTGGGAGAATCTTCGTGCCAAGGCCGAAGGGTTTCGTCAGAATGGGGTATCATTGACTATCACAAAAGAAAAAAAATCTTGAATAACTAGATAGTTTTTATATGAAACTACCATAAAAATATATATTGAACTTTTATAAATAACTATTGTTCGTTTTTATTTTCTTTGTTGCCGTTTCATTTTATATACGTAAAAATTATCGTGTATTTATTTTAATTTACTAATTGATTAAGTTTAATATATATATATATATATATATATTCACAATAGAGGAATTCAAACATGCAGTCTTTTCTATGCAAGCAGATAAGTGTCATCTACCGGATGGTTTCAACCCGGATTTCCATCAACATTTCTAGGATACGCGTGGCCATGAAGTATATCGAGCAGGTTGTCAACGGTTGGAAAATGGTGCTTTTCTGCCTCATGCTAATTCCACTAACATCACACTCATTCCTAAAGGTGATGCACAAGTATCTATGAAGGATTGGCGACCTATTTCTCTATGTAATGTTGTGTATAATAATGTAGTCAAGATTCTTGTAAATAGACTTAAACAAGTGAGGGATAGGTGTATATCTATTAATCAGTTAGCTTTCATCCCAGGTAGATCCATTCTTGACAATGCAATGGTGGCAATTGAGATTGTTCACTATATGAAGGAAAAAGCTAAAGGGAAGAAAGGAGATGTTGCGCTTAAGCTGGATATTAGTGAAACATATGAGGGGTTAGATTGGGAATATTTGCGTGATATTATGGTTCAAATGATATTTTCATCTCGTTGGGTTAGTTGGATCATGTTATGTGATGAGACGGTAGACTATTTGGTTATGGTTAATGGATCACCTGTAGGTCCTATTGTGTCGGGTCGTGGCCTTCGTCAGCGCTATCCTCTATCTCCTTACCTTTTTATTATTTGTTTTGAAGGTCTTTCCTCCTTAATTCATGATGATGAGCGTCGTAATTACATCAAAGGTACTATGATATGCATAGATGCACCAGTTATTTCTCACCTCCTTTTTGCATATGATTGTTTTATATTTTTTAGAGCCTATGAAAGATAGGTAGGTGTTATGAAAAACATTTTAGTTACCTATGAAGCGGCTTTGAGGCAAGCCATTAATTTACAAAAATCAGAGTTATTTTGTTGTCGTAACACTTTAAATGATCTCAAGAATCCTATTGCCACTACTTTGGTTGTTCGTCAAGTGTTAAGAACTGATAAATATCTTGGGCTACCGTCTATGGTAGGGAGAAGTAATCATGCAACCTTTAAGTTTATTACAGATCGTATATGGAGTAAAATGAGTTCTTGGAGTAGCAGGTGTCTATCTCAAGCAGGTCATGAAATTATTATTAAATCAGTCTTGCAGTTTATTCCTTCCTATGTGATGAGTGTTTTTCTTCTTTCGGGATCACTTATTAATGAGATTGAGAAAATGTTGAACTCCTTCTAGTGGGAACTCGTGAGGTTTACACTAGTTATCATGGGAAAGATTCTCCACTCCTAAGGTTTTTGATGGTAGGGTTTTTAAGAGTTTTAAGGCTTTTAACATGGTTATTGTTGTTAAGCAGGCTTGGAAACTAGTTTCAAATCCAGATTCTCTAATTACCCGATTATTCAAAGCTAAATATTATCATCGAGGTGATTATTATGGAGCTGCTATAGGCCATAATCTCAACTATGTTTGGCGAAGGATCTGGAGTGTGAAAGATGTGATTCAAAGAGGTTTCCAATGGAACATAGGCACGAGAGAAAACATACATGTTTGGAACCATCCTAGGCTTTGTAATGCTAATTGTATTTTTCCAACCACTAATCAACATTTGGAGTGGACACATATTCATGTTTCAGACTTGTTGGTCACACATCAACAACAATGGAACATGGAGCTCATCAATGGATTCTTTGATAACAATACAGCTAGAAGCAAATTTAATACTCCGCTTTTGACCTCGGTACTTCATGATATGCCTACTTGGAAGTTTGAGAAGGATGGTGTTTATTTGATTAAGAGTGCATATAGAGACATTATGAACCATAATTTAGAAGTTGTACAACATAATGTGCCGGGGAATTGGAGTTGTGTTTGGAAGTTAAATTTGCCGCCAAAGGTAAATAACTTTTTGTGGAGAACTTGCCGCAATTGTTTGCCTAAAAGGGTTCGGTTACAAACAAAAGGTGTTCAGTGTCCAGATTAGTGTGTGGTATGTGACAACTAGGTTGAAGATAATGCTCACCTTTTCTTTATGTGCAGCAAAGGTGTGCTCTGTTGGCAACATGCTGGTTTATTGAGTGATTTGATGGTTGTTATCAATCTTGATGCTAGTTTTTCGACTAACGTGATTGTTATTTTACCACATCTTAATCAGCAGCAGAAGCAAGTCTTTGGTGTGACCCTCTAGAGTATTTGGAAGCATAGGAACAATAAGGCCTGAAATAATATTATTGAATGAACTCAACCTATTTGTAAACAGGCAGGTTCCCTCTTCACTAGCAGGACGAATGCACAAACCATGCACAATCATGCTCCTAAACAATCCAATATCCAGGGTATGCTACATTGGCAAAAACCAAGCCCCGATAGGTATAAATGTAATGTAGATGCTTCCTTTTCTCATGCGCTGAATAAAGTGTGACTTGACATGTGTATTCGTGATGAAAAGGGTAGTTTTGTGCTGGCTAAAACAAAGTGGTTGGCTCCACTCCTTGATGTGGATTTGGGGGAGGCCTTAGGCTTGTTATCGGCACTCAGGTGGGTTCGTGATCTTCAGTTGGGTATTATGGACTTTGAGATTGATTCCAAAATTGTGGTGGATAGTCTATATGTTAGTAGATGTGGTGTTTCTAATTACTGTACAGTGATTAATGATTGTAAAAACCTGTTAACTTCTGATTTAATAACCTCTTATGTTAGGTTCATTAGGAGACAAACCAATGACATTGCTCATAGTTTAGCAAGGGCGGCTCTGTGTCATGCTAGTTTCTGTAATCATTTTTAGATTTTATCTTGTATTTGTACTAATATTATAAATGAAATACACTAAGTTGGTTGTGTTCAGAGAGAACTTCCTTGAAAATTCTTCATGTGGTAAACTAGTAAAATCTCTATGATTTTCTTCTCTACTATTATCACAATATATTTGTTTTACCATCCGTATTATAGAAAATGCTTCAAAGTTTTTTACGTTCTATTTTCCTTCCTTCACATGCTTGTTCTTACCATGACCTTTGCAAAATAGTTGTGTTATTTGAACATCTTTTGCAACAAAAAAATCTAAGTGGTAAACACGATTCAAATTTGTAGCTCATTCTATTGAGTAGATGGTTAGTATATATGCAGATGTCAAAAGATGTGAATCACTTATGCAAATTCTTTAACCACAAACTTGGATGTGATTAACAAATTTTTTAGTGTTCAAATCTTCACGTAGTAAATGAAGTTACCGGGCTTATCAACAAAACAAAAAAAATCCTACTAAACATAATTATCTACTACGTTAAAGAGTTATGATATTTTGACAACAAAATAAAACATAATTATCTACCATATTAAAGAGTTATGATATTTTGACAACCAAAAATGGTTGTCATTATGCACACCATATCACCAAATGAAGAATTCAAAGCCTAGCACGAAAATCAATGCAGGGAAAAATTACGTTAAATGTGTTGACCACTTTAAAAGTTGTTATAAAAGTTGTTTCTCTTAGCCAAATATTTTGAGGGAAAAATTACGTTAAATGTGTTGACCACTTTAAAAGTTGTTATAAAAGTTGTTTCTCTTAGCCAAATATTTTGAGGGAAAGTTTTAACGCCAAAATACAAGTGTTAAACTGCAATTTAACCTTTTTCTCACTTACAAATATTAAAAGATATAGTGGGTTATAGAAAAATGATCACACTACCCTCAGCCATCTCCACAACGCCCTCTTTTTGTGCTGTTGTCAATCAACCAGTAGTAGGGTTTAGTTCACCTCACACACAATGTACTATTCTGTCCTAGAACCTATGTGTACAATTTCTTGCTCCTACTTATTCTCAGACGTTCACACAGCCAACCTTCAAATTTTTCACTAAACATCGTTTATAAGGGCTGGAGAACCTAACACACCTGAATTCTGAAAATAGAGTTAGATCAGGGTTTATACCACTAAGCAGTCAACTTTGATCATACAATGGGATTATAGAACATACAAATGAACATTTAAATGAAAAAGAATCATTATAAATTTTGGGATGGTCAAGTAATTTTATGATTTATTATTATTATGATTTTTCAGAAAATATACATTTAAAGCACTAGAAACTAGTAAAGTGCCAAAAACTGAAAATACAAACAATAAATTAACAAAATAGCTTATGTGTAAAATTTAAATTATTTCTTGCAAGGAAATTGCAATGACCAGCTTTACTTGGGTCTCCGATATAGAATGTCATCTAGCGACTCTTTTATACGGTTACCCACTTTGTTCAAGTTTTTTACAACACCGTATGCCACTAGGGTAGCATTTTTTTGAAACCTGCACATTTAGAACGTTCAAGTGTTAGAATCATTAGCTTCTACTACAATGTGTTTATGAAAGGCACACAATTACTCCAACTGAAAACTTGAGCTTGCCTGTTTAAGAATTCTTCTGCTGAAGTAATTGGAGGTTTACTGATACGTGGTTGATGGGCTGGATGTTCACGGTCTGAACAAACAATGACAAAAAACACAACAAAACAAACCACTTAAAGAAAGAAGTACAAATAAAAAATAGAAGAAAAGAATCCGATTCAACCACAAAATAAGTCTCATACATAATACCGGCCTTGATAAAATAGTTGTTCAGAAAACCATGTATATATAATCATTTTTATTGCAAAACAATTGTTCAGCAAAGAGATCCATGCATAATCCTTCATTTATTTAATGTGAGTGAGTTTACTGTAGGCTTATTTCATGTGAAATAGATGATGGCATAGGAAGGCATACATAGCAGCACAGATACAGAAGAAAGAATTATACTACACAGTTATAAATAGGATAGTGTTGTGTTTGCAGTAAACTGATAATACATTCCTGATGACATCAGTTGCCCCATTACATGTGCGGAAAAGTCCACTGATAGTATAGGCAGAGAAAATTGCTTCAAAAGTAAGTGGTATGGAAAATCTTTGATACAAATTACCAAAAACAAATAATTCAATCAAGAGAAATTCTTAAGGTTGAAAAGCTAACCGATACTCGTGGGAAAGAAAAAAAATATAGATATTTATTTGGCAATTCCTTGCTATGTTGATAATAAACATTAGCAAATACAATAAACAACAAGTTGAGAATGTTAAAAAAACATTTAACATATAAGATGGCCTACTGCTTCTGTGACTTGGGTACGCACAATTCTCAGCTTAACACATTCACATCTTGGGAAAAGTTACCGCAGGATAGTCATCCAAATATGCTGAGGTTTTTAAATCAACTACCTTGATTCTTTTACTAAGTTAATGAGTAATGATTGAAAAGAAGGAAATGACATATGGGACTATAAACGAAAGAAAAAACAAGAAATTTAATACCGTTAGTTTGACGAGCATGAGCAGGAACTTGGCCAACAGGTGAAGTAGAAGGATTCACCTCCGAGACTACCTGAAACATGTGCAATACTGTCAGAAACTTGGCCCATATTTTGATGGACTACATTGAATTTATTACTTTTGCAAAACCTCCCCTCACCCTCCATATTATGATTTTATTTTATCGACCTTAGCCTCAAATTAATATTTGACCCGCATAACAAATTGATGCTTGCTCCAGATACATAAATCAATAAAGTTCACAAAATATGTCCTAACTCCCAACAAAACTCTCAAAACAAGATAAACTTGGTTTTTTTTATAAGCATAAACTACAAAGGGAAGGAGGCTGAGAAATAAGCATAAACCCTTGAAACCTCAAGTCCAACGCAAAAGGGCAATTTTGCTGTTTTGTCCTGTGAGTCAGGTGAAGAATCTTTGTTGTCTAAGTAGATAGAGTACCCAATACAAGCATACTTGAAATTTGCAAGTTTGCGGCCCTCTTTAGAAGCTTCCAACTCACTTTCTCCCACGACATATGGGGGAACTGGTTATAAGAATAAGAACATAAATATCAAAATTCAAAACTTTAAAGGCATATAATGAAACAAGCAAACAAACAATGACTAAATTCTCATAAATAAAGCAAATCACAGAACAAAAACCAATAAAAAAGAAACAAGAATTTTAGTAAGCAATATCTGTTAGGAAAAATAATGTGATATTAATAAAATAGATATGTAATTTGGATGATCACCATGAGGACGAGAATGGATGTAACTAGTAAAGTGGATGACTAAAATTAACAAATTCAAAAGTAAAGCAAAATCAAACATGGTAAAGATACAAGGTAAAAAAAAAAATTTATTAAAAAAAAAAAACAAGTATCTGTATTACAATGACAAACTACTTAAGCATCAGATATCCAAACTTCCAAACAATAACTTTCAAGATTTTTTGTTTTTGAAACAGCGAAAATTTTATTTAAGCAAAGCCTGCACAAGGCGCACAAGCTAACTAAAGGGCCAAAAAGACGCAACACAACACGGGCTCCGTATATAGGAGGAACACCCGAAGGGAGCGCAAGGCATAACACAGCAGCAACCCAAAAAAACACCCAACAAACAGACCCAAACAGCCACAAAACCCTGAAACACACGCCCAAAATCCCAGCTGGAAAAGCATCTGACAGACAAATGCTAAAACCCAGACCTGCCACACCAGAACAGAAACACTACTAACAATACCACCAATACCGACATCCAAATTTCCTGTCTAAGTGCTGTTATCGCATAAAGTTAGCTTTGTGAAAAAGTTATTAATCACACGGGACAACAAATTTTCTTAAAAAACATATTAAAGATAGAAAAACCACCCCATCGGCCATCACCTCTGACTAAATCTTTCTAGACTAATAATTTGAATTATTTGAAAAGCATTTTCAGTCTGTTTGGCATTTGAAATTTTAAAACAAGAATGAAGAACTTCATAAATGAAATTCATTGCTTGGAGAGTTGTAACATAACACGAGATTGGGAATTGATTCAGTATTGGCGATAGCAGAAGGCCGAAAATCTAACATATAAATATACCATTACAGCCTATGACGCAGCCATGGCGGGCATCCCTTCACAAATTGCCTATGGCAGTTGTCGAGAAATCCACCACGCCACGGATGCCATTTAACAACACTTAATTATAAGTTGCCTCTATTTACTTAGATCCCAATTTTGTTTCAAAATATTTACAAAGATTGTTAAAATATTATCGTTTTGGTAAGAAAATTTTTAAAACAAAAATTTGTTTGGCATACTTACAGAGACCAACATCATACATCAAGCGTAAATAATTTCAAACTAACAATGCTGAATTGTTTCTGTAAAATTGATTATGAATATAAGTGAGTTGAATGTAAAGTGATTTGTTTGGATGTATTTGTGTAAAAGTGAATTTGACGATAAATTTAATGCTAAAATCAAGTGTAGAAGCCAAAAGCTACTAAAATTCTAGCTTCGAGTAGAATCAATTCTACAAGCAAAATCAAATATTCTTTAAATCATTTAAACATGATAAAATCAATTCTACAACCTCTAGAATCAATTTTGACTCTACAAAATTGAAACCAAACATATGCTTAAACAAAAATGAATAACTTTGTAAATGAAATTCATTGTTTGGAGATTATAACATGGGATTGGAAATTGATTTTATTTGGAAATCCATCTAAGCAAGTTATGCATTAGACATACTTTCAAATTTGACTAGATTTATTTTTGTTGAAGTTTTAATTATTTAAAATGGACTATTTTACCATAGTTTTGTCAACTTTATCAATTATTCCTCTCATATGTTTCCCTTTCATTTTTCACATTTTGCTCATTCTCACGCTTCTACAAAAATTTCAACCTCTTTTTATCTTCGCGAGGGATAATCTCACTTCTTCCATTTCCCAGCCCCCCTTCTTACACAACAGTATTCTTGATGATTCTCACAAGGGAAATGATTACTATGAGAGCGACTACCCTGGTACTCATTTTTAAACGATTTCAAATACAAGCTAACAAACTATCAAGGACTCACCAAAATTATAATCCAGATAGATTAAGATTCAATTGAAAGCAACCACCCCCCACTTTCCATAGAATCAACACAAGGTATGCAGTCTTATCCTAAAATAAGGCCTAGGTAGTATGTAGTATCCGACACCATCATACGTGATTACATTCAATCACGTCCATTTTCTCAAATCACTACAGGTTCTACGTGTCATTGTCGTCTCTGGTGTGATAGGCTGCCTTTATATCTTGTTTTATAACAAAATAACAAATGCCAAAATGACATAACATACGAAATAATAAGCATAAGCTACATAGGGACCAAAGAATAATATATGAAAAGATCAATCAAAGAGTATATACCAAAAATCAACATTGAAGCACCTAAATTTTTCATTGTTCAGCATCCTAACATGTTCAAATTCAAACTCACGCTCTTCAATTCCATTTACATCACCCTAATTGATTTTTCTATTAACTTTAGTTCCCTCAAATTAAAAAAAAAAATTAAAACAAAAAAATTATGAATCAACACTCTTTTTCCCTAGCTCAAAAAAACATTACACACATAAAAAAACACAAATTTTCAAGCTCTGATCAACAAAATTTCACTTCACGCATTTTCAGATTCTACCCACATGAAAATCAAATCAAATCAAATCCCAATAAAAAAATGCAAAACAGAAATTGAGAGAGAGAGAGAGAGAGAGAGAGAGAGAGAGAGAGAGAGAGAGAGAGAGAGAGAGAGAGAGAGAGAGAGAGAGAGAGAGAGAGAGAGAGAGAGAGATAGATAGATACCTTCCTGAAGCGTTCTTGACAAACCATAACAAGTTGGATTTTTAGATTTGGATTTAAGAACAGAAGAGTAATAAGCGCATCCCTTACACGATTTTCCTTTCACTGTTCGAGGACGATTAGGGTTAGGGTTAGGATTTGAATCAGAATTGGGATTTGAATCTGGAATTGAATTAGGATTTCGTTCAGATGTTGGAGCTTGTTGTTGTTGATCTCTTGGTTCCTCCATGAGTTTCGATTTTCTTTTCTTCTTCGACAATCACACACAAAACGCAACAATGAGGGAAATCACACTAATCACATCACATCACATCACATCACAATGTGTTTTGGGTTTGGGCTTTTCATTTGTTCAATTTTTAAATATAACTAAAGGTATTTATTTCTATTTGCATAGTCCCTTTTTACACATATACCCTCCTTTCCTCTTTTATTAACTTTTCTTTTAGAAAATGTTGTGTGTACCAAAGAAGGGATGATAAATCTTTCTCTCCTTCCACCTCCATCTTCATGCACCGCAAATTTATCATAGGTGTCTAACATTTTGCTATAATAAGCTCTATGTTGATATAAATGTATTACGAGTTATTGATTAGATAATAAAACGAGTTAATTTATGATCATTTTTGTCATTTTCAGTTATGTCATTTTAATAGTTTATGTCATTGTTTTGAAAATACTTGTTAAATATTAATCAAATTTTATAATATGAAACATACCAAAATTGAGTTTAGGTTATATAATACGAACGACGGTATTTTTAAATTTTGGAGGACGAATGAAAAGTGATGAGGGTAGAAAAAAATATTCTCAAAAGAAAGTAAAAAAAAGACCAAATACTTCTTTTTTTTCTTAAAGAGAAAAAAAAAGACCAAATATATTACAAAAAAAAAGACCAAATATTTTGGTCCATTAAGTTCGATAAAAATATCGGGTTTGTATTTAAGTTTTTTAAGTTTCTTTTTTTGAAGAAGTTTTTTAAGTTTCAAATGGCTCTTTTAAATTGTTAATTTAATATACCGATATATTAAATTGTTAATTTAATATACCGATATTCTTTTAAAGACCTATTTAAATCATAAAAACTTACAAAACTTGAAGAACTAACCTAGTATTTTTGTCAAACTTAAAAGACGAAAATATATATTTTACCTAAAAAAAATCTTCCAAATTCAGATTTTACCTAAGCAGGACGTTGAATTGAGAAAATAGTTTTACACTAACAAAGTTGGACAAACTTGCACGGTCGGTGTGAAAGAATTTTACACTGTCAATGTATAACATAACCATCAAACTCCACAAAAAAAACATTGATTTAGACCGCTCCCTCTTCTTCCCTTCAAATTTTAAACACACTCTCTTTGTTTTCTCTCTTTGATTTCAAGAAGAAGAAGCTTCAAGAAACGAACAACCACGGCGGAAGAAGAGAACAACAACGACGCCATTGACAGACTAAGCAATCTACCAGACTCCATACTCTGCCACATCCTCTCCTTCCTCCCAACCAAAACCACCATCCAAAAAACCCCTCTCATCTCCCGCCGTTATCGCAACCTCTGGAAAACTCTCCAAACCTTCGATTTCGACGACGAGTATGAATTCAATGGCAAAACTGAAGACGAGAACACCGAGCATTTCATGTTCTTCTCAATCTTCGTTAACGCCGTCCTCGCTCAACGTGAGTCTCGACGCATTCGTAAGTTCCGTCTTTCTTGCTGTCATTTCCATGAGGACGTGTTCTACACCTCCTCCATTGATACGTGGGTACGTACCGCCATTGGACCATACCTTGAAGAATTTTATATCAGTTTATGTAATTACGATGATGGCTTCAACCTCCCTCTCACACTCCTCTCTTGCTCTAACCTCGTCTTTCTCCGGTAAAGATTCTTTCCCTTATTGTTGTTTAGGGTTATGTAAAATATTCTATTTTCGAGTAATAGTCGTTTTGGACCTCGAATGTGTGTAATTGAATGTGTAACGAGTAATCATAATAGTCCTTGTGCACAGTCAAAAGAGTCTTGATGTTAAATTGTTCTGTTAATATTATTGTATCAGTCCTTCGATATACTTCAATATGATAATATTATCGTATCTGTCCTTCAATATACTTACTAACTTATGGTCATGTTAATCCTATTAATACTTACCCCCCGTTTGGAATGAACTTATCTTGAGTTTATGAAAAATAGCTTATGCAAATAAATAAAATTTTATATGAATTCATAAGTTCTCACTAACCAAAACTTTATCTTCATAAGTTGTTTTTTTCATAGACTACCTTAAGAAGCTCGTGAATAATAAATAAAAGCTTAATTATTTGCATAAGCTCAAAATAAAGTTAATCCAAACGGGCCATTGTTGTCGTATCAATCTTGTTGTCACAATTAGGGACTCTTTTGAAATTTTGATACATTGAGGGATTATTGTGGCCTCGTTACACATTCAGGGACTAAACTGACTATTACCTGTTCAAGGCCAAATACATGTAAGTATCAGATGGAACAATACATGACAAAACAGTGCACGACTAAATAGAATTGCGCCGGAGAGAGATAATTTTTAATGTTGAATAATGAAAATGGTATTTTGGTATTTTTGATAGTCTATATTGTGACAAAAAGTTGTCCCAGGTTTAGTGAGAGACAAGAATTCCTGTTTTTATCGAGTCTGGTCTCATGACATAAAACAGGGTACCAAAAAAGTTGTCAAGTTCGGTCCCTGTTTTTTTGCAAATCAAACACACCTTTTGTGTTGCAATGATGATGATATGACATTCTTGTAATGTAATGTAATGCCTTAATGTTTGGGTGCAATGATGATAACATAACATTCATGTAATGTGCTTGTTCAAAACGAAACATTTACGTAAATAGTATTTATGTAATGTACCTTAGTTTTTGTGGTTTCATTTTGTTGCAATGATGATGACATAACATTCATACTATGTAATGTACCTCAGTCTTTGCGGTTTCATTTTGTTCCAATTGAAAGACTCTTCGGAGGTTTGCTTACCGTCATTGAAAGGGCTGCAACTAATAGTGGGCGATGGATCGGATGCAAATTCTGTGAATATCCTTCTCTCTGGCTGCCCCATTCTCGAAGATCTGGAACTTTCCTTTTGTCACTATTCTTTCGCCAAGCTTCGGGTGCAAGCTTCCTTATTGAAGAGGTTGGAAATCATTTTTGCGTATGAGGCTGGAGGTTGCGTTGAGATAGACGCGCCGGGTCTTAAATACCTAAGCCTGTCTAATGGCACTGCTTTTGGGAACCTGCACAACGTGAAAGAAGCATATCTTGCTGAGTTTTCCACTCCTGAAAGTGAATCTGTTTACCGTTTACTCAATCTTCTCCGAGCTCTCTCTGGAATTAAACATCTAATGCTGCATTATTACTTAACAGAGGTGACCGAATTTTTTTCTATATTTATATATTTTAATTATATATATGTACTGTTGACTAATTTTACATAATCACTTGCTGTTGTGTGTGTACAAGCAGAAGCTATTAGATGCCCCTTTTTTTAGATTTTCCAGAATTTTGCTATCTGCTTCATCTAGATATTGGTCTTCCCTCTTTCAACATGGTTATTGTGTTCAACATGCTTCAGAAATGTCCCATGCTACAAACTCTCATAATTATCCAATGCATGGTTTGTCCAGTTCAACTAAAGCTTTGGTGTATGCTGTCCTTTAAGTTTGGTTCTAATGTGAGCTGTCTCTTGTTTCCAACAGGAACCAGAACCAGTCATTGATGATTCAATTTCATATGGATGGGTGGCGAAGCTTAAAACTGTTGCTAAGTGTCTCAAATCACCTTTATATGAATGGCTGGTTAAGCCTAATAGTGTTCCTAAGTGTCTTGCATCACACTTGACCTTTATTCACTATAAAGGTTTTCAAGGAAATAGATACGAGCTGGAATTTATTCGCTATGTTTTGCAAAATGGACTTCTTTTGAAGACGATGGTTATTAATGGAATTTATCTGCTGGACCGACCGGAGGAGTGGGTGGAATTCATTTCTAATCTGCCAAGAGGATCTGTCACGTGTCAACTTCAATTTCACTGAGATGTATCACGAAAAGGTGCGAGCTTTCACCTTGTTTATTCTATGTAGCTTTCTGAATCAGAAACATGCTTAGCATGCACTATTACATGTCCCTTCTTTTTACATGCATTCCACCACATTTTCAACTATATTACCCCTTTGGGGGTAGAAGCTATATAGTTTTTGTAGGCAGTTTATTTAATTATCAGTAGTGATGCTATTTATCCTGAAAAAACACCTCACCAAGGAATAGCGAATGAAAGAGAAGCATTGGATCTTGAAATTGTTAGAGTACGTTGGGTAGTTGGAAATAAAAAAAAAATCCCGCTGCAGTTACATCTATCATGAGAAAAGTTTCCGTGACACGTAGCATTTCCCTATTAGCAATTGTTTTATGTGCAGTAACTCCTATGTAACTGTTGTAGGAAGTTAGAATATGCGTAATTGACCGCAAAAATGAAGGCATTATTTGATGGGAAAGAAGTTCAAATGGGCTTTAAATTTATGGGACTCTTACCCTAAAAAAAATATTATGAGAATGGATTTTGAAATCAAATACAAACCAAGGTGTGATAGTAAAGCTGATGATGATGCACTAGCTAGAAGGATGACTTAGACACCTATTTCAGCAGTACATTTTTCCAATTTAGACGAGTGAGAAGATGATGGTCAGGGTGATAGTAAATTACGAGTGATTATTCATGACCTGATCTAGGACTCAATTTCACATCGAGGATTTTTCTTTTAAAATAGAAAGTTTGTTTCACATTTTGACAATAGGAAGCTATTCTTGATTTTTTAAGACTTACAAAAGGATAGCATCCCTGGTATATTAGGATCAAACTTTGTCTCTAGTGGGTCTCCTCCACCAGCTACTACCGATTCCAATTCAGGTTTGGGATGGTACCATAACAGTGGTAGTGGATAGACTTATTAAGTATGCTCGGTTCATTCCCTTTGGCTAGCCTTTTACATCACAAGATGTAGCAAAAGCTTTCTTGGAAGAAGTGGTTACTGTATCAGATAGGGATAAAAAATTCTGAGACACTAGTGGACTAAATTATTTTTAACAGTAGGAACGAAACTTAATTTGGTTCTGCATACGATCCGCACTTTGATAGTCAAACAGAGGTGGTGAATCGATGCGAAAACTTATTTAAGGGTGTTCAACTAGTTCTAAATCGGAACAGTGGGTCAAATGGTTATGTTGGACCGAATTCTGGTTCAATACAAATTATACCACCATTCAAAGCTCCCTTTATGGCTTTACATCTTAGAGATACCCTCAACTTCTTAAGGTAACAACCATCCCTTCTTAAGGCTTTACATTAGTTTTATTTCCAACTAGTTCTAACACCATGTTGGCAATATTGGAGGCGGCCATGCATATTTGAAGATTAGCCTTCCAATAATTTTCCTAACATTCCTATAAAAGATTACCATATGAATAATGAGTAGCAGCTAATTGCCTAGCACATATGATTTGTTTTTTTTTTTTTTTTCAATTGTTGCATGTTATCAATCACTGTTACTGTTGATCTATAACTTCTGTTGTTGGTAATTCGCTATTAATAGCAATTTCTGAATGATTTACATAGTGGGAGCAAAATGCATGTTCACAATATATAATTTTCATCTCAGCAAGTTAACAAGTCTGTGGCAGTGCAGTGGCAGCCAGTATGTTTTTTTTTGGTAGTCACTGCAGTAAGAGGTACTAGAACTTGGTATTGTCACGAAGCAATATCAGCTTCAATAATTGAGAAATAAAGACGAGTATTTATGTGACTATGCCAGCAATTGAGAAATTTGTATATGCATTTCTAATATATGCATTTCTAATATATTGATGAGCTTGATGCATCTGAAATAGACATATCTGAGTTATGTGGTAATTTTATATAGCATGCTTAAAAAGATCATAAGACATACCAAAGACTGGATACAATCTTTTTCTTTGATTATCAAGTTTGCTGCAGTCTAGTACCTCTAAGCAAGTTCAATTTCAAATTAGTCAATATGACAAATTTTAAATCTATACATTGTTAATATGAATGAGTGAGTATGTTTTGTCTAATGTTGCTTTTCCTTCTATATATGAGTAATTTGATTTTGAAATTGTCTCTAATTAATCATGCTAAAAATTTAACAGCAGAAAAGAAGACACATGGGGAGCCAGACTGATAAAGAGGATACTTAAGAAGCATAGAAGAGATTATGGGTCCGTTTGTTCCAGATTTTTTCCAAAAAGAATCTATTTTTTCCCTTAAAAAAATTACTTTTTTCATTTTTAAGTGTTTGTTTAGGATTTTTAGAAAAATCATTTTATCAAAAAAATCTATTTTGACCCTAAAATGAAAAGCTATTAGGATTAGCTTTTCTCAAAATCTATTTTTTTCAACAAGGAGATAACACATGTACATGTTAGAACTCATTTTTTTTTTTAAATGGATTTTTACGAATAGGAGGCAAACACAAATAACTTTAGATTTTTTTTTAAAATCTCTAAAAAAAAAATCTTTAGATTCTTTTGCCACAAAATTTAATTTTTTTTAAAGCTGAAACAAACGCACGCTATAAAGGTAGAAAGACTCAAAATACTTGGCTACTGGTTGAATCATTTGTTGTTGATTGATTGGGTTTAAGAGTTTGAAGTTCAATATTTTTTTTGTTGTAGAAAATATTTCATTTTGTAAAGTGTATGGGAAAACAAAACAATTAATACACAACAATATTAGTCAAACGGTTAAATGCAAAATTACAAAATTTGTCCTTTAACTTAATTTCATTTAACACTTTCGTCTTTTATTTTTTATGTTATAATTTAGTACTACTTTCGTCTTTATCTTTTTCATTTTCCGATTTAGTTATTTATGTTATAAAATGTAAACATTGTTATCATTTTTTATCTAGACAAAATAAAAAAATTCATCAAACTCATAAAATAACTCAAATCTTCATCATACAAACATAGAAACTCAAATTTCATTGAAGAAATCTCGTAAAAAATCATATCAATGTTTACATTTTATAACATATAGGATTAAATCGGGAAAAGAAAAAGATAAAGTGCTAAAGTGTTATCTGATTGTAACATGAAGGATTAAATCGGGAAAAAAAAAAGATAACGGACGAAAGTGTTGCCTGAAATTGAGTTAAGGGTCAAATTGTGTAATTTTGTCTAATATAAATGTATTTATGGATCATTGATTAAATAATAAAATGTGTTCAATTCTTGACAATTTGTATCATGTCTCTTTAAATTTATAAATACTCAAAAGGTTATAAAACAAAAAGTGGTCACGTGCCAAGACCCCCATTACATATAAATGCCTAAACAAGGTAATGGTTTCAACCACAAAAAATGATAAGAGAAAACAAAGCTAGGACGATTCGCTTTTAGCCACCAGTAAGATTGAAGCATAATTTTGTTGAGTAATTGATCAAGAGTGGCATTCTTTTGGTTAAAGACCCAAGCGTTTCTTTCGATCCAAATCACCCACACACAAGAAAGTCATATGAGGTTAAAAGCTGAGTGAATACTTTTGGAAAACCCGTCTAAGGTGTCAAATTGATGTAAATGGTCCAACACATGTTCTGGAAACACTACGTGGAAACTAAACCAGTTAGAGATACCGTACCAAAGTTTCCCAAAAAAATCACAAGAGAGAAATAGATGCGCTGCGTCCTCCATCATGCTGCAACCACTTGTGCAAAGCTGAGCATTTGGTTGAAGGACCTGTCTTTTAATTAAATAATTGTTGGTAACTGGTTCCGAAACAGACGTCAAGCAAAGAGGCTGACTTTGAGGGGCACCTCTTTGTTTTAAAATTCGGTTACATGAACAACGGCAACATTATTGTTGACTATTGACAACAAATGATTATAAGTAATTGTGACATTATATTTGTTAGTAACATGTAAGTGCTGATGTAAGATTTTTACATGTCATATAACTATATACACGCGAGTATAATATAGGATCGTTTCCACAGTGAGTTGCTTTAATCATAAGCGTTTTCACAATAGTTCACATTAAGGGTTTGGGTATAAATTGTTTGTTTGTAAAACTATTTTCCTAATCGACATAAAAGTAAAATGAGAAGAGATAGAACTATTTCGCTTGCGGTTAGAGATATCAACCAAGCGTAACAGCAACAATCTCTCGATCGATTAACAGATTCTAGCTTTATAACCAATATTATCACAATCATTTCTACAATATCCTTCGTGTCCAAAGTGATATCGTTATTTCTAAAGTATCGTTTAAACATTCGTGTCCAAACATTTAAAAGATAACAAAGTCGATCGGATAACTTAATCGACGATTTCCCAACCGATTAAATGTCCGAAAGCATTAAGTTCTTGATTAAAAGCGATTATCAAAGATTAACAAACATGTCAAGCGTGATAACATAAGATAGATTGTTATTCTAGTTCTAGATTCAAGAGTTCATGTCCAAATTATCTTGAATCTCTTTGAAAGCATTAAAAGCAAGAATAACAACAATATTGAATCATTAAGCTAGAACCATGTATTAAAAGACCAAAAAGATTACATAATAGCTTGTTTGATTACCTCAATACTACAAGAGTAGATGATAGTTACACATGTCTATGTAAACTATGCAAAGGATGAAGGAAAGATGAAGATTCCATGCCAAGATCCTTGATGTCTCAATGAATCTAGGGTTGAATCTACTCCTAAACCACTTGCTTTGTGTTTCTCTCTTAAGAAATAGTTCTAACCTCTCTCTAG
Source organism: Medicago sativa (assembly GCF_051527215.1). NCBI lineage: Eukaryota > Viridiplantae > Streptophyta > Magnoliopsida > Fabales > Fabaceae > Medicago > Medicago sativa. Next base: position 29,677,134 of record NC_140752.1, on the reverse strand, counting down.
AAATGCAGAAAATATTTAATAAAATAGTGAATAGTTCTAAAGAGAGGGAAAAATTCTATTTAAAGGGGCAGCATTCGTGTTGCACGCTTAAGCGTGCTGAGGACGCTTAAGCGTGCTGCCCAAAATATCTTTTAAGAACCAATTGGATGCTTCCACGTAAGCTGTGAAAATATCTTCTGGCTGAAGCAGATGAGCACGCTTAAGCATGCTAAAAGCGTGCAGAAAGCGTGCAACGTCGGTTTGTCTCTGGAACATGTACGCTTAAAATAGAATGGGTCCTGAGAGCGTGCAGAATGGGTCCTGAGGTCGCTTAAGCGTGCTGTCTGAATCTGGGAAGCGTGCCAACAACGTCCTAAAAGCGTGCAAGAAGGTGCTCTCGGCATTTTGGACGCTTAAGCGAGCTGAGGTCGCTTAAGCGTCCTACCTTTGGTGCAAAAACTTCTTTCTTGTTCCTTGCTTGTCATTTCCTGCATAAGTTTGGTAGAATGAGGCAAGTAAAGGATAAATGGTATAAAACACAACAATTAGTAGCTTTTCCTTGGATAACTTGCATAACAAGTCACCAAAATGCCTCTTTTAACACATGAAAAATAATACTTTTGAGCACTTATCAAGTGCCAAATCCACTTGTAAGAAATATGAGGCTGTAAAACAATATTAGTTAAAAAATCACTACACTTCCGCACCTTCTTCTCTTCCCAAGATAATAATCGGCGCCTCCACTTTCCAAGCCTCACCATCCTCCCCCCACCCAAGCGAATACATTTCAACCACCGTTGCCATTTTGTTAATAGCAAAATCAAAAAGGCGACTAAAACTATTCTTCAAAACCATGTCATCAATCTAAGGATCCCACAAGAATAAAGTTTGGACACCATCACCTACTTTCCGTCCAATATTATCATCGAACCAACGACCACCTCTTATATCAGGCGCATTCTTAATATCTATCAAGTTGTTCCACCAAACAAAATTAAACCTTCCCTCCTTGGCAATAATACCTCCAACCTCCCCATAGATGCTAAGACTTTATACCACAAATACTTGGGATTACAAATCAAGCCAAGATGGTATATTTGAAAATTGTTTTTTCTCACTTTTTTTTTTTAAAAAAAATATGAAAAATACGTTTGTACCTACAACAGTAGTTAACTACCGTTCGATCTTTCTGGCAGTAGTTACGTACCGTTCAACATACACAACATAAAAAATAAAATAAATAACTCTAACGATAGTTAATTACATTGGAGTCACCTTGATGCTCCAATTCTCTGTACACATGTGAAAAATATAAAATTAAATAAAAAATCAAAACAGTAAATTACACTCCAACTTTTTATTGTGCTTTGATTTTGATAAGATTCTTTAATTAGATTCTTTTTATAAACATAAAACAAATATGCTAACTGGCACGAGCATTTACTCAAACCTGTATAGAAAGAGTAACAAATATGCTAACTTCTTAATAGCCCAAAACAATTTCGTCAACAGAGAAAGCAAAAAAAAAAAAAAAAAGATGGTAAAACACTGTAAACCATCCAAGACTTTCTCCATCTCCATTAACAAATAGCGAGAAACTCTACACAGGAACATAGTGCATCATGGTGGCCCATGAAAAAAATCAATTTTTATTTTTTATTTTTATGGTAGTTAATTATCATTAGAGTTTGTCCCATGAGCATTAGCTAGGACAATACATTATTATATGCAGGGGGCTGGGATTCGAACCCCGGACACCCTACTTATTCATATTATAAGAAATTATCGTTAGAGTTTTGTTTTAAAGTTTTATACGTGTGAACGGTAGTAAAGATAGAAAGGTAATTAACCATAAAAATGTGTTTTTCACGTGCTTTTAAGAAGAAACAAAACACATATATTTTACACCTTGCTGCATTTTACACCTTAGTGCATAAACCATTAGAAGAGGCTTCTCTTAAACCTTCCCTTTAAAGTTCAAACACACTATTTGTTTTCTCTTCGATTTCAAGAAGGAGGATCAAGAAACGAAACAATCATGGCTGAAGAAGAAAACAACGACGACGCCATTGACAGACTAAGCAATCTACCAAACCCCTTACTCCGCCACATCCTCTCCTTCCTCCCTACCAAAACCACCATCCAAACAACCTCCCTCATCTCCCGCCATTATCGCAACCTCTGGAAGACTCTCCAAACCTTCGATTTCGACGGCCAATCCGAAGACAAGCACACCGAACGTTTCATGTTCTTCTCCATCTTCGTCAACACCGTCCTCGCTCTACGTGAGTCTCGATGCATTCGTAAGTTCCGACTTTCTTGTTGCCATGTCCGTAAAGACGTGTTCTATACATCTTCGATTGATACATGGGTACATACCGCCATTGGACCAGACCTTGAAGAATTGCATCTCACTTTACGGAATTTACGAAATTTCGATGATCTCTTCAACCTCCCACTCGCACTCCTCACTTGCTCTAACCTGGTCTTTCTCCGGTAAAACTTCCTTCCCTTATTGTTGTTTAGGGTTATGTAAAAAAATATTCATTTTTTTTTTAGAGTAATAGTCGTTTTGGACCTCGAATGTGTAATTAAATGTGTAATCAGTATTCATAATATTTGCTGTATCGAAATTCAAAAATAGTCGATATGCACTCTGCTAGTCAAAAGAGTCTCAGACGAGTTAAAATGTTCTGTTAATAATGTTGTATCAGTCCTTCAATACACTTACTTACACAGTCATATTAATCCTATAAATACTTATTGTCATTTCAATCTTATTGTCACAATTAGGGACTACAGTGATATGTTCAGGGATTACCGTGGCTACTCGTTACACATTCGACTAAAATGACTATTACTTGTTAATTTTTCATATTCATTTAGTATCCAACATATCTAAGTTATAATATAGACCAAATACATGGAAGTATTAGATGGAACAATACACCACAGAACAATTAGAATTACGTTGGAGAGACATAATTTTTAATGTTGAAAAATGAAAATGGTATTTTGGTATTTTTTATAGTCTATATTGTGACAAAAAGTTGTCTCAGGTTTAGCGAGACAAGAATTCATGTTTTTATCCTGTCTGGTCTCATGACATAAAACAGGGTACCAAAAAAGTTGTCAAGTTCGGTCCGTTTTTTTCCAAATCAAAAACATCTTTTGTGTTGCAATGATGATGACCTAACATTCATGTAATGTAATGCAATGCCTTAATCTATGGGTTGCAATGATGATAACATAACATTCATGTAACGTGCCTTTAGTTTTTGTGGTTCCATTTTGTTGCAATGATGATGACAGAACACTCATATAATGTAATGTATTCCAGTCTTTGCGGTTCCATTTTGTTGCAATTGAAAGACTCTTCGGAGGTTAGCTTACCGTCATTGAAGGTGCTGCAACTATTTGTGGCCAATGGATCGGATGCAAATTCTGTGAATTTCCTTCTCTCTGGCTGCCCCATTCTCGAAAATCTGGAACTTTCCTTTTGTCATGATTCTTTCACCAGGCTTCGGGTGCAATCTTCCTTATTGAAGAGGTTGGAAATCACTTTTGAGAATGAGGCTGGAGGTTGCGTTGAGATAGACACGCCGGGTCTCAAATACCTAAGCCTGACCAAAATCAAATTTAGCAATGCCAGTGCTTTTGGAAACCTGTGCAACGTGAAAGAAGCATATCTTGCTGAATTTCCCATTCTTGAAAGTCAATCTGTTTACCCTTTATTCAATCTCTTCCGAGCTCTCTCTGGAATTAAATATCTAACGCTGGATCAATACTTAATAGAGGTGACCGAAAAGTTTTCTATATTTTTATGTTTTAATTATATATGTACTGTTTACTAATATTACATAATCACTTGCTGTTTTGTGTGTACAAGCAGAGGCTATTAGATGACCCATATTTAGAGTTTCCAGAATTTTGCTATCTGCTTCATCTAGATGTTGGTCTTCCCTGTTTCAACATGATTTTTCTGTTCGACATGCTTCGAAAATGTCCCATGCTACAAACTTTCATAATTCTCCAATGCAAGGTTTGTCCAGTTCAACTAAAGCTTTGGTTCATGTTGTCTTTAACTTTGGTTCTAATGTGAGCTGTCCCTTGTTTCCAACAGGAACCAGAACCAGTCATTGATGATTCAATTTCATATGGATGGGTGGCGAAGCTTAAAACTGTTTATAAGTGTCTCAAATCACCTTTATATGAATGGCTGGTTAAGCCTAATAGTGTTCCTAAGTGTCTTGCATCACACTTGACCTTTATTCACTATAAAGGTTTTCAAGGAAATAGACACGAGCTGGAATTTATTCGCTATGTTTTGCAAAATGGACTTCTTTTGAAGACGATGGTTATTAATGGAATTTATCTGCTGGACCGACCGGAGGAGTGGGTGGAATTCATTTCTAATCTGCCAAGAGGATCTGTCACGTGTCAACTTCAATTTCACTGAGATGTATCACGAAAAGGTGCGAGCTTTCACCTTGTTTATTCTATGTAGCTTTCTGAATCAGAAACATGCTTAGCATGCACTATTACATGTCCCTTCTTTTTACATGCATTCCACCACATTTTCAACTATATTACCCCTTGGGGGTAGAAGCTATATAGTTTTTGTAGGCAGTTTATTTAATTATCAGTAGTGATGCTATTTATCCTGAAAAAACACCTCACCAAGGAATAGCGAATGAAAGAGAAGCGTTGGATCTTGAAATTGTTAGAGTACGTTGGGTAGTTGGAAATAAAAAAAAATAATCACGGTGCAGTTACATCTATCATGAGAAAAGTTTCCGTGACACGTAGCATTTCCCTATTAGCAATTGTTTTATGTTTAGTAACTATGTAACTGTTGTAGGAAGTTAGAATATGAGTAATTGACCGCAAAAATGAAGGCATTATTTGATGGGAAAGAAGTTCAAATGGGCTTTAAATTTATGAGACTCTTACCCTAAAAAAAATATTATGAGAATGGATTTTGAAATCAAATACAAACCAAGGTGTGATAGTAAAGCTGATGATGATGCACTAGCTAGAAGGATGACTTAGACACCTATTTCAGCAGTACATTTTTCCAATTTAGACGAGTGAGAAGATGATGGTCAGGGTGATAGTAAATTACGAGTGATTATTCATGACCTGATCTAGGACTCAATTTCACATCGAGGATTTTTCTTTTAAAATAGAAAGTTTGTTTCACATTTTGACAATAGGAAGCTATTCTTGATTTTTTAAGACTTACAAAAGGATAGCATCCCTGGTATATTAGGATCAAACTTTGTCTCTAGTGGGTCTCCTCCACCAGCTACTACCGATTTCAACTCAGGTTTGGGATGGTACCATAACAGTGGTAGTGGATAGACTTATTAAGTATGCTCGGTACATTCTCCTTGGCTAGCCTTTTACATCACAAGATGTAGCAAAAGCTTTCTTGAAAGAAGTGGTTACTGTATCAGATAGGGATAAAAAATTCTAAGACACTACTGGACTAAATTATTTTTAACCGAACGAAACTTAATTTAGCTCTGCATACGATCTTCACTTTGTTAGTCAAACAGAGGTGGTGAATCGATGCGGAAACTTATTTAAGGGTGTTCAACTAGTTCTAACTAGTTCTAAATCGGAACAGTGGATCGAATGGTTATGTTGGACTGAATTCTGGTTCAATACAAATTATACCAGCATTCAAAGCCCCCTTTAAGGCTTTACATCTTAGAGATACCCTCAACTTCTTAAGGTAACAACCATCCCTTCTTAAGGCTTTACATTAGTTTTATTTCCATCTAGTTCTAACACCATGTTGGCAATATTGGAGGCGGCCATGCATATTTGAAGATTAGCCTTCCAATAATTTTCCTAACATTCCTATAAAAGATTACCATATGAATAATGAGTAGCAGCTAATTGCCTAGCACATATGATTTGTTTTTTTTTTTTTTTTCAATTGTTGCATGTTATCAATCACTGTTACTGTTGATCTATAACTTCTGTTGTTGGTAATTGGCTATTAATAGCAATTTCTGAATGATTTACATAGTGGGAGAAAAATGCATGTTCACAATATATAATTTTCATCTCAGCAAGTTAACAAGTCTGTGGCAGTGCAGTGGCAGCCAGTATGTTTTTTTTTGGTAGTCACTGCAGTAAGAGGTACTAGAACTTGGTATTGTCACGAAGCAATATCAGCTTCAATAATTGAGAAATAAAGACGAGTATTTATGTGACTATGCCAGCAATTGAGAAATTTGTATATGCATTTCTAATATATGCATTTCTAATATATTGATGAGCTTGATGCATCTGAAATAGACATATCTGAGTTATGTGGTAATTTTATATAGCATGCTTAAAAAGATCATAAGACATACCAAAGACTGGATACAATCTTTTTCTTTGAGAATCAAGTTTGCTGTATTCTAGTACCTCTAAGCAAGTTCAATTTCAAATTAGTCAATATGACAAATTTTAAATCTATACATTGTTAATATGAATGAGTATGTTTTGTCTAATGTTGCTTTTCCTTCTATGTATGAGTAATTTGATTTTGAAATTGTCTCTAATTAATCATGCTAAAAATTTAACAGCAGAAAAGAAGACACATGGGGAGCCAGACTGATAAAGAGGATACTTTAGAAGCATAGAAGAGATTATAAAGGTAGAAAGACTCAAAATACTTGGCTACTGGTTGAAACATTGTTGTTGATTGATTGGGTTTAGAAGAGTTTGAAGTTCAATATTTTTTTTTTTGTTGTAGAAAATATTTCATTTTGTAAAGTGTATGGGAAAACAAAACAATTGATGCACAACAATATTAGTCAAACGGTTAAAATGGCCAAACTTTATTTACATGAACAATCTGTGTTACAAGTTGCTGACTGTCTACCCAGAAAAAAACCTCCTTACATCATATTTATTAAAGTCAAATTTATAAATATTTGAAAACTAATTATTTTTCATTATTTATTAGGAGTATATTCTCACTTAAGTCACGATAGAAAATGCTATGTAAGAAAGGTTCTAACCCTAGATCGGAGAGATATCTATGGTCCGCACGCTTTAAATATGATTTTTTTTTATTCTCACTTAAGTCACGATAGAAAATGCTATGTAAGAAAGGTTCTAACCCTAGATCGGAGAGATATCTATGATCCGACACGCTTTAAATAGGATTTTTTTTTTTGAAGAATCTATGAGAAACCAATCAAGAAAATATTATGTAAGCAATTTTTTCCATTCGTTAGCATAAAATTGAGTACATTCAATTTGTATTTTTTTTAAATTAGTTTTTATGTTGTGTCTAACATTTTGTTATAATAAGCATTATTATTATGTTAATATAAACGCTAAATTACAAAATTTGTCCTTTAACTTAATTTCATTTAACACTTTCGTCTTTTATTTTTTATGTTATAATTTAGGCAAAATTACACTCCAACACTCCAAGACCATTAGGCATTCAAAACCCAAAAGCAACAATAAGCTCCAAATTTGTAATCCAGATATCTCTCTCTCCCACAAAGGCAAAGTGGCAGTAAGACAAAGTGACGATAAGAATTTGAGTTTGTTTAATTGAGAGAAGTGGGTTGATAGATGGTGGTGAGGTACGTGTGGAAGAACTGAATTGGTGTAGGTTGTATAAGAGGTTGGGATTGTGATTCATTTTCTGCAGCACAAATCTGATATAGAAAAACAGAAATGGTGAAGGGGATTTTATGAAGATATGTGTTTCTGGGTTTTATTAAGAAGATATGAGTTTCTTATTGAAAAATTGATTTTTGTTATGAATTTGCTGGGTTTTTGTAAAAAAAGGATAATAGTGTTGACATTTAAAAAGATAAAGGATTTAAATGGGAAAAAAATAAGATAAAGGACCAAAGCGTTACTTGAAATTAAATTATGGGACTATTAGTATAATTTTGCCTATAATTTAGTACTACTTTCGTCTTTATCTTTTCATTTTCCGATTTAGTTATTTATGTTATAAAATGTAAACATTGTTATCATTTTTTATCTAGACAAAATAAAAAAACTACATCAAACTCATAAACTAACTCAAATCTTCATCATACAAACACAGAAACACAAATTTCATTGAAGAAATCTCGTAAAAAATCATATCAATGTTTACATTTTATAACATATAAGATTAAACCGGGAAAAGAAAAAGATAAAGTGCTAAAGTGTTATCTGATTGTAACATGAAGGATTAAATTGGGAAAAAAAAAAGATAACGGACGAAAGTGTTGCTAGAAATTGAGTTAAGGGACGAATTGTGTAATTTTGTCTAATATAAATGTATTTATGGATTATTGATTAAATAATAAAACGTGTTCAATTCTTGACAATTTGTATCATGTCTCTTTAAATTTATGCAAATTTTTTTCATTTTCATTTATGTCATTTTAATAAATAAAAAATTGAAGAAGCTAAAATGGAATATATTACTGAAAGCCTGAAAAATCAGCACAAGAAATGTCAAAAAAACCAGCTAAAAAAGTATCAAGGTACATCAGAATAATCAAAGGTTATAAAACAAAAAGTGGTCAAGTGCCAAGACCCCATTACATATAAATGCCTAAACAAGGTAATGGATTCAACCACCACAAATTATAAGAGAAAACAAAGTTAGGACGATTCGCTTTTAGCCACCAGTAAGATTGAAGTATAATTTTGTTTAGTGGCCTTCTTTTGGTTAAAGACCTGAGAGTTTCTTTCGATCCAAATCACTCACACACAACAAAGTCATATGAGGTTAAAAGTTGAGTGAATACTTTTGGAAAACCCGTCTAAGGTGTCAAATTGATGTAAATGGTCTGGTCCAACACATGTTTTGGAAACACTACGTGGAAACTAAGCCAGTTAGAGGTACCGTACCAAAGTTTCCCAAAAAAATCACAAGAGAGGAATAGATGCTCTGCGTCCTCCATCATGCTGCAACCACCTGTGTAAAGCTGAGCATTTGGTTGAAGGACCTATCTTTTAATAAAATAATTGTTGGTAACTGGTTTCGAAACAGACGTCAAGCAAAGAGGCTGACTTTGAGGGGCACCTCTTTATTCCAAAACTCGGTTACATGAACAACGACAACATTATTGTTGACTATTGACATCAAATGATTATAAGCACTTGTGACATTATATTTGTTAGTCACATGTAAGTGCCAAATCCACCTGTAAGAAATATGAGGTTGTAAAACAATATTAGTTAAAAAATCACTACACTTCTGCACCTTCTTCTCCGCCGAAGATAATAATCGGCGCCTCCACGTGAAAAATATAAAATTAAATAAAAAATCAAAACAGTAAATTACACTCCAACTTTTTATTGTGCTTTGATTTTGATAAGATTCTTTAATTAGATTCTTTTTATAAACATAAAACACTGTAAACCATTTAGCCTCACTGGTTAACTGGCACGAGCATTTACTCAAACCTGTATAGAAAGAGTAACATAGTGAGAAACTCTACACTGGAACATAGTGCATCAAGGTGGTCCATGAAAAAAATCAATTTCATTTATTTTAAGGTAGTTAATTATCGTTAGAGTTTTTTTTTTTTTTTTTTAAGTTTTATATGTGTGAACGGTAGTAAAGATAGAACGGTAATTAACCATAAAAATCTGTTTTTCATGTGCTTTTAAGAAGGAAAAAAAAACATGTATATTTTACACCTTTGGTGCATAAACCATTAAAAGAGGCTTCTCTTAAACCTTTCAAACACTCTCTATTTGTTTTCTCTTTGATTTCCAGAAGAAGGATCAAGAAACGAAACAATCATGGCTGAAGAAGAAAACAACGACGACGCCATTTCCTTCATCCCAACAAAAACCATCATCCAAACAAACCCCCTCATCTCCCGCCATTATCGCAACCTCTGGAAGACTCTCCAAACCTTCGATTTCGACGGCCAATCCGAAGACAAGCACACCGAACGTTTCATGTTCTTCTCCATCTTCGTCAACACCGTCCTCGCTCTACGTGAGTCTCGATGCATTCGTAAGTTCCGACTTTCTTGTTGCCATGTCCGTAAAGACGTGTTCTATACGTCTTCGATTGATACATGGGTACGTACCGCCATTGGACCAGACCTTGAAGAATTGCATCTCACTTTACGGAATTTACGAAATTTCGATGATCTCTTCAACCTCCCACTCGCACTCCTCACTTGCTCTAACCTGGTCTTTCTCCGGTAAAACTTCCTTCCCTTATTGTTGTTTAGGGTTATGTAAAAAAATATTCATTTTTTTTAGAGTAATAGTCGTTTTGGACCTCGAATGTGTAATTAAATGTGTAATCAGTATTCATAATATTTGCTGTATCGAAATTCAAAAATAGTCGATATGCACTCTGCTAGTCAAAAGAGTCTCAGACGAGTTAAAATGTTCTGTTAATAATGTTGTATCAGTCCTTCAATACACTTACTTACACAGTCATATTAATCCTATAAATACTTATTGTCATTTCAATCTTATTGTCACAGTTAGGGACTATACTGATACGTTTAGGGATTACTGGGGGTACTTGTTACACATTCGACTAAAATGACTATTACCTCTTCATTTTTCATATTCATTTAGTATGCAACATATCTACGTTATAATATAGACCAAATACATGAAAGTATTAGATGGAACAATACACGACAAAACAGTGCAGTACTAAATAGAATTACGCCGGAGAGACATAATTTTTATGTTGAAAAAAGAAAATGGTATTTTTGTATTTTTGATAGTCTATATTGTGACAAAAAGTTGTCTCAGGTTTAGTGAGAGACAAGAATTCCTATGTTTATCCAGTCTGGTCTCATGACATAAAACAGGGTACCAAAAAAGTTGTCAAGTTCGGTCCGTTTTTTTCCAAATCAAAAACATCTTTTGTAATGCAATGATGATGACCTAACATTCATGTAATGTAATGCAATGCCTTAATCTATGGGTTGCAATGATGATAACATAACATTCATGTAACATGCCTTTAGTTTTTGTGGTTCCATTTTGTTGCAATAATGATGACATAACATTCATATAATGTAATGTACCTCAGTCTTTGCGGTTCCATTTTGTTGCAATTGAAAGACTCTTCGGAGGTTAGCTTACCGTCATTGAAGGTGCTGCAACTATTTGTTGCCAATGGATCGGATGCAAATTCTGTGAATATCCTTCTCTCTGGCTGCCCCATTCTCGAAAATCTGGAACTTTCCTTTTGTCACGGTTCTTTCACCAGGCTTCGGGTGCAATCTTCCTTATTGAAGAGGTTGGAAATCACTTTTGAGAATGAGGCTGGAGGTTGCGTCGAGATAGACACGCCGGGTCTCAAATACCTAAGCCTGACCAAAATCGAATTTAGCAATGCCAGTGCTTTTGGGAACCTGTGCAATGTGAAAGAAGCATATCTTGCTGAATTTCCCACTCTTGAAAGTCAACCTGTTTACCCTTTATTCAATCTCTTCCGAACTCTCTCTGGCATTAAACATCTAACGCTGGATCAATACTTAATAGAGGTGACCGAAAAGTTTTCTATATTTTTATGTTTTAATTATATATGTACTGTTTACTAATATTACATAATCACTTGCTGTTTTGTGTGTACAAGCAGAGGCTATTAGATGACCCATATTTAGAGTTTCCAGAATTTTGCTATCTGCTTCATCTAGATGTTGGTCTTCCCTGTTTCAACATGATTTTCCTGTTCGACATGCTTCAGAAATGTCCCATGCTACAAACTTTCATAATTCTCCAATGCATGGTTTGTCCAGTTCAACTAAAGCTTTGGTGCATGCTGTCCTTTATGTTTGGTTCTAATGCGAGCTGTCCCTTTTTTCCAACAGGATGAACCAGCCTTGTATAATTCATCTAAATATGGATGGGTGTGGAAGCCTGAAACTGTTGCTAAGTGTCTCGAATCACCTTTCTCTGAATGGCTGGTTAAGCCTGATAGTGTGCCTAAGTGTCTTGCATCGCACTTGACCTTTATTCACTATAAAGATTTTCAATGAAAGAGACACGAGCTGGAATTTATTCGCTATGTTTTGCAAAATGGACTTCTTTTGAAGACGATGGTTATTAGTGGAATTTATCTGCTGCAGCAACCGGAGGAGTGGGTGGAATTCATTTCTAATCTGCCAAGAGGATCTGCCATGTGCCAACTTCAATTTCACTGAGATGTATCACGAAAAGGTGCAAGCTTTCACCTTGTTTATTTTATGTGGCTTTCTGAATCAGAAACACGCTTTGCCTTCACTATTACCTGTCCCTTCTTTTTACATGCATTGTGTGGTGGAATACGAGTATACCATAAATCAATACCCCCTAGACTATTTAATTTCTTTGATCTAATTATTTTCTCATAACTAAATCTGAGGAAAAGAAGCTTACAAATACAATCAGGCTTGGGGGCAGAAGCTAAAGTTTTTGTAGGCAGTTTATATAATTATTAGCAAGAGTGAAAGATAAGCGTTAGATCATTGAATTGTTAGAATAAACGGGGTAGATGGTAATGAAAAACTCAAAGCTGCAGTTACACTTACACCCATCGTGATGTTGTCGTGAGAAAAGTTTTTGCGAAACATAGCATTTTCCTATTAGTAATTGTCGTATGTGCAGTAACTCCTTTGTAACTATTGTAGGAAATTAGAATATGAGTAATTGATAGCAAAAGGCATTATTTGATGGGAAGGCAGTTCAGATGGGCTTTTAAATTGACGAGAACGGATTTCGAAATCAAATACAAACCTCAGTGTGACAGTAAACCTGATGATGATGCACTAGCTAGAAGGATGACTTTCACAACCATTTCAGTAGTGCATTTTTCAAATTTAGACGAGTGGGAAGATGATGCACAGATCGTTTCACGTTTCGACAATAGGAGACCATTCTTGATAGCATCCCTAGTATATCCAACGGATATGGAAAAATATTCAACAACTGGTAACAACTTGTACAGTCTGTCAACATGACAAGGATCAAACTGTCTCTAGTAGCTAGGTCTCGGAATCCAGCTCAGGTTTGGGATGATACCGTACTAGAGGGAGGGGATTGACTTATTAACTAGGCTCATTTCATTTCCCTTGGCTAGCCTTTTACAGCACGAGATGTAGCCAAAGTTTTCTTGAAATAAATGGTAGAATTGCACGGTTTTCCATCTAGCACTATATCAGATAGGGATAAAAAAATTCTTAGTTGCTAACGGACTGAATTATTCTGCTCAGAATGAACGAAACTTAAATAATGCTTACCATCCACACTTTGATAGTCAAAGAGAGGTGTTGAATTGATGCGGGAGCTTGTTTAAGGTGTTCGACTAGTTCTAAATCAAAACAGTGGATCAAATGGTTAAGTTGGACTGAATTCTGGTTCAATACAAATTATATTACTACTCCTAAAAGCTCCCTTTAAGGCTTTTCATCTTAGAGATACCCTCAAACTTCTTAAGGTAAAAACCATCCCTTATTTGGTTGAAGAACAGAAGAAGTAAAACAAATGACGACTGACAGGGAAACCATCCTAAATGATTTGAAAGGTATCAGGGAATTGTAGTCTCTATTCAGTTCATTAGTTTTATTTCCAACTAGTTCTAACACCTTGTTTGCAATATTGGAAGCAATCATGCATTATTTAAAGATTAGAATTCCAATCATGTTGCTAACATTCTTATACTAGAATCATGAGGTACTATGTGAATAATGAGTAGCAGCTAATTGCCTAGCATGTATGATTTGTTGTTTTTTCAATTGTTACATGTTATCAATCACGGTTACTGTTAGTCTATAAGTAGTGAATACAATTGTTACATGTTTTCAATTGGTAATTGGCTATTAGTAGCAATTTCTGATTTCTGCATACAAGTAGTGGATACAATCTTTTTCTTTGAGAATCAAATTTGCTGTATTTTACTACCTCTAAGCAAGTTCAATTTCGATTAGTCAATATGACAAATTTTAAATCTATACAATGTTAACATGAATGAGTATGTTTTAGTGTTGCTTTTCCTTCTGTTATGAGTAATAGATTTTGAAATTGTCTCTAATTAATCATTGCTAATAATTCAACAGCAAAAAAGAAGACACATGTGGAACGAAGAATGATAAAGAGGATACTTTAGAAGCATAGAAAGACTCAAAATACATAGCTACTGGTTGAAACATTTGTTGTTGATTGATCGGTTTAGAAGAGTTTGAAGTTCAATATTTTTTTTTGTTGTGGAAAATATTTCATTTTGTAAAGTGTATGGGATATTTATAGGCACAAATTTGCTCAAAAGAATTGGCTTGCCTTGTGTTCCCACGTGAGGAGCGTATTGGTCATGTGGGTCCATTTATGAGACTTAACAACTTATGTCTTGGGTGTGGTAAGAGGGGTGAGATTAGGTTTGACTCTTGTTTGGAATTCTATTTCGTGGGCTATTTGGAGCTTTCGCAATGATTATATATATGCAGGGGCGTTTGTTTCTGTCGAGGCTCTAGTGGATCGGCGAAGATTTTCTACGTGGAAGTCGTTTATGGGTAAAAAAAACCTGGTAGCCCATGTTATTTCCCCGGATATAAAGTCAATATCGTCATTTGTTGGTACTGATATAGTATATATGGTGTTGAACCTGGAACCTTTGTTTGGTTTAGCTTCTAGTTCTCGACCACCCTTCAAGTTTGTCCCTCTATTTGGTTCTCTAAGTTAAGGACGCCTTTTGTTGGGGTTTGGATATGGGTCGTGGTGTCCTTTTGGTGGGATCTTTTTGGTGTTGGTTGTTGTTTATCCTTTTCCTTTGTTTTTTATCTATATTCCTTTGGTTTTGTTTTATTGGACTCAGTCTCTTAGGCATCTCTTGTGTTGTGTTTGTGTTCGCAAGACCTTTGTACTATATGTGTTTCTATGTATATATTGCCTTTTAAAAAAAACTCAAGCCTTATGAAAAACATCAAACATCCCTCAAGAAACAAGCACTTGACACACTAATTTTCATACATCAATTTCATTGCATAGATTTAAGAGTTGGGAATTTATCAGAGTGCGAGTAAACAAGCTTAAATTTTCATTCTTTCTGTTGAAATTTGCTAACGTTGTATTTTGAGCTTCGATTTTTTTTATCCTTTCTATTGAGAGTTAAATCTGATATTTTTCTCAAACATTTGTTTATCTTGTAACTTAGCCTGGTAGTGGCTTGTTCCTTAAAGGCTTGATCGTACTAAGATAGATTTGATATGACTAGAGAATAGTCAGTGTGATAGTACTATACTTTGGTGGTTGAACTTTTTTAATTTTAGTGAATAATCCTTCATGTTGAAGGGACTAGAATAATTATCAGGTTTGTAGTGAACTGGTATAATTTGGCATTGATATTTTTCCTCTTTTTGATGATGACAATGTATATAAACTACATGATTATGAAAACCGTTTTGATCATTTAAATATCAAAATAAAGACACCATGTGTATATTTCAAAAACTACATTCCAAATCAAATATTCATTTGACATCAAAATTTTGTTGCTTAATAATCATTTTTCGTCCCAAAATGAGTGTTACAGAAGGAGACAAAAAGTAAAAATTGTCTGGCACTTTTGATTCAAAGGCCAATATTTCATCTTCAAAACTAAAGTATCTTATCTTAAGGCTTTGTTTGAGAGATTCATGGATGCGCATTATCAAACACGCTATTCTTAAACACAACCAATTTAATGATTAAAACTAATAAAATAAACAATAAATAGCCAATTTGTAAAATAATAATGATAATCATATTTTCTTTTCCTATATACTCCTTCTACACACTCAATACCCTTACTCAGATCTACTCTTTCTCAGAAAACTAAAACTATTTCATTGGTTGCCACTCCACAACATCCATTACCCTCATTGAAATTTGATCTTTTCTTGCACCTCACTAAAAACACATTCTCTTTTTCTTCCTTTCCTTTTGCCCTTTTGATTCGAAAATAACATCTTTGGTTTTCTCCCGTTAAACTATTACATTGTTGGAGTTTTCACATACCCTAAAGGTACTTGTTCCTATTAGAAGTAGAGAGATATCATGGTATATCCTCATGTATTCGTCATCAAAGAGAGCTAAGATCCACTGCAAAGTCATGTCAAAATTTCTCTCTGTATAGGAGTAAAAGTTTAGATCTCTTCTAGTATGGAAGGATTCAGTTGAAGAGCGAAGGACGTGAAAATTAAAATAATTTTACAACGTACATCAATTTCATGTTTTTTTCTCTTCAGTGGATAGAACCTTCCGTTCGTGCATAGGATCTCTCAACTCTACTTATACCAATTTTTAAATATAATATTTGTTGAAAGCCAACTGATAAAAGGCTTCATGGGGCTCTATGTTAACCATTGTTAACATGATCTTTAATGATCGGTAAAAAAAAAAAAAAAAAGTTTAACGAGAAAACTTAAAAACATTGCATGTGATCAGAATACTCTAATAGAGGAAAAATTGCAAGGAAAAAGATTATACAATGAAAAATTTGAAAGAAGAAGAAGAAGAATACTCTAGTAGTTGATGGCAACAAAGCTTTGGAGCAATGTTGGAGTGACATTATTTCAAACCATCTTGGAAGAATTGTCAGGTATGATTATTCACAATCCTTGTATATAATATCTCCTTGTATATAATTTCCTTAAAATTAATACTAATATGGAGATATTATTTTTTTTTGGTTACAACTAATATGGAGAATTGGGTAAAAAAGAAAAAAATATTTTTTTAGTAACAATAAATGGAAAATTATGGTATACTTTTCATTCATGCATGAAGACTAATAAGCTAAGGTCATAAAATGTTAAGGTCAAAACATATGACGTATGTGACGTTAATGGATACATCCAAGTTTTCGTATCTAGTATGTAATATAATTATTAACAAAATATTTTAATGGATACATCAAAAAGAAAAAAGGTTTTAGGAATAACTGGTGCAGTCTAATGACAAATGTTGGTCGATATGATGATAATAATATGAATCCAGAGATGGAGGTGAATAGATTTACTATTGAAAACTTTGCATGGAAACGGTTTGAAAAACTTTTCGTAAAATCGAATTTGACTATTAGAAATTAAACAATTGCTTCAATGTAACGAAGCAAACAATGGTAACAAAATAATTCAACTTTGAACAAGGAGTTTACAACTGAATTATTATTAATACTCAATCAAACTTAATACACAAGTAAGTTACAAAATCAAATTTCAATCTCAAATGAAACCTAAACTTAGGGAAATACATGCTATCAACAAAAACAATTGAATTTGATATATGATAAATCAATTGAAAAGATAATATCAAAAATGTAAAGTGATTGAAATCTCAAATTAGAATATAATAATTTTTGTATAAAAATAAAATCAATACTCATTAGATTCCAAATTTTCATTTGAACCTTACATATATCAATCAAAGCTTCAATCAAAAGCATAATCTCATCCTATCGATAATATTTAAATGTATAAACAATTTACAACATGTTCACAAACCCAATATTAACAACCAAAATTCAAGGAAAATACTACACAATATACAAGTACAAATCATTGAAATTAAAGGAAAATAACTATAGTTCTCATTAATAAAAATTTCTTTTGTCATTCAACGTCAAAATAGAAATAACTATAGTTTTCAAGATTTAAACTCAAAGATAAATAAATTCATCGTTAACCCCAACCCTGGTGTTACATATCAGAGCTCATATTCGACTACATGTCTAATCATCACTAAAATAAAATTGACGGAAGATAAGTCCCGTCGCAACCTTCTAACACCCCGCAACTAGATCTCCTCGTCCTAAGTACCTGTACCCCACAGGTACACCATAAATACAACAACAAGAAAGGGGTGAGAAATCCAGCCATAACAAATTATAAGGAAACATTCACAATATTGAAATATCATAAGAACATTATTCCACCATTACAAGATTATCAACATCTATTATTCTTTCTCAACATGTCGTATATCACACCATCACATTACACTTCACATTTAAAAATATCAAGAACAAGTACGTCATTTAAATGCATATGGACTCATCCTAAGACCTATATGAATGTGGTACCACACCTATCATCACCGAGTTTCCAGAGATATGTTACTGGACTTTTCATCACCAAATTGCCAGAGATATATTACTGGACTTTTCATCACCAATTCATCACCATTTTTCCTAGACTCAATTCTAGTATGCATGCATGGGGACCGACTCGTCAAGTAAATATGCATCAACACATCATCAACACATCATTCATTAATGCACGACTATCCCTAATATGCAAAACACCACAACATAAACAAGAACATCACCATAATTAAACATCACCATTTTCGTCACCAATTGTAAATATTCTCACCATTTCATCACCATGCTCTCTAAACATCGCCATATATAACCATCACCGTTTACATTACCAAATATTATTAAACATCAACAACATCACCACAATTATTTTAAACCTCTTTATTTTCTTCATCAACTAAAATACATGTCACCATTATTGTCCTTATACTCCTTAAACATCTCCAAGTTCATCACCCATATAAACAAACAACACATATTCTTATTTCTATAATCTTTAACTCTATCACTTGCATCTTTTATTAGAAATAAACTTCACCATTCTCGTCATCATTATAATATAACATCATCAGTTCTCATATCATAATATAGACATCATCACTCTCAGCATCTTTATGATATAAACCTCATCAACTTTCATCGCATGTATTTATAAGTTTATATAACATTACTCATCATCACTCTTCATTACAATCCTAAGACTCCTCACCATTTTGTTCCTCTCAAAACATTTATATCACGACATTATCCTTTCATTAATCCAACCCTTACGCACGACTCATTTCCACGCCACTATCCCTCTATTTTATTATCTATCTCACAGACATACTCTATTTTCTCATCTATTCTAGGATCTATAACTCATTCATTCTTATGCTTCCCATTAACGCAACTTTACATACCATATTCATCATTCTTAGTCTTAAGTTGTTTACTTATTCGTTATCCTAACATCTCCTCTCTTTACAACTAGGTTCTACCTCACCATCGTCATTAACTCCTTCATACTTATGCTTCCCATTAACGCAACTTTACATCTTATTACTTCGTCCTCACACTCATCGTCATTTATACGTCAACCATTCTCCTAATCTGAACCTTGTTCTAATCTAAAGTTATTATCGCACCTCTTCATTACTTTCGACTTCATAAACTTCCATCACCAAGACTTCATTATAATTCAAGGTTTTATTCTCTCATTACCGGTCATTATTATTATCGTCAAACATTATAACTATTAGCTCTTATCTGCTTTCCTATTCATCTTAATTTCTATCTTCTAATCGATTCCCATCTTATTCATCTCTATCATCATTCTTATTATCTTTCATTACTTAATTCACAACTCTCTATTCTTCCTTACATTTCGACTACGATCCCCTAATTTGACTACACTATATTCTTTATTCTTTTTTACACTTCATATGTTCGTATATAACATTCGCCTTAAGTTATTTGATTGCTATGACTCTCTCACTCTTCAATTAACAATACTCTCTTAAGCTCATCGTTGGTTTATAGAGATTAAGTTTGACTTCGTCAGTTACTCCAAAAGCACCTACTTCATATCCTCGCTCATCATCGTCTTTTTCACTTTATATCTTTTCTATTTTATACTCTCGTAATCGACTTGCCAAATTAGACGTTTTAAATACCCTAAGGGATTACTTTCTTCGTTGTCACTCCGCCATGAACTACCTATCTATATCTCTTCTACTTCCCCTTCTACTACTTGAACTACTTTACCGTTTTAGGCTCGTCTCTAATTCGACGGACCTATATTAGCTTAGTCATCTATCTTAAATGTCACCCTTGTCCCCCCTTCTATCATTGTATTTCACTCCCTATTGCCATGCCATATTTAGCATCATTAGATTCTCATATGTTACTATCTTTGGTTCATATTTAGACTTGCTTTTATCTTGAAACAACCGCTTTCTTTTATGCTCGAACACATTCCCTCATCTAGATATGTAGCCTAGGGATTCTTAATTTTACTTTAAACCCTAATGGCTTTCTTAAAGTTACTATTTATTTTATAGGAGTTGAAGAGTCCACTAGAAGATTTGTGCTGAAATTTCATTAACAACGCAACATGACTCAGGCGTGGTGTTTAAATCATAACTCAAGTTCTAGAGGGACTAATGGATTCAAAATAATTGGTAATGAAAGCTAACACCAGTACTTACAATTTTCATGAAGACACCTAGGTCCAATTCTAAACATAAAATGGTGGGAAATTATATTTTCTTAAGGCTGGGAGGGATGCACGACTGTGCTGACCCATGCGTGGTAATTCGATCATAACTCACAGTGTGGATGTCTGAATTATGTCAAACTAAAGCCAATGGAAATATAACATCAATATCTACAACTTTTATGTTTACATCAAAACCTAGTTCAGAAGAGAAAAGAGTGAAAAAGTTGATTTTTTAAGCCTGGAAAGGAGCACGACCCTGCTGACCTCTGTGTAGTATTTTGATCATATCTTGAGTTCTAGACGTTGGAATGAGGTCAAACCAACGCCCAATTACAGCTAACATTCATATCTACAACTTTCATGAAGACACTGAAACCTAATTCTGAACCGAAAAGTCCCAGTTTTTATTTTTGTTTCGGATCCAGAAATCATAGATTTTCTGTGATTTCGCATATGCGATTTAGCATCAAGTGACTTTTCCTAACACCGTTTTCAACCCTAAACTCACCAAACTCAACCCTAATCTTTACTCCATCATCAACCTATCATTCAAACACTAATTATTCATTAACCTACCAGATTATCCACTCTTTTTAAAACTAAAACTCAATTCGAAAACCTAAACTAGTTTTCCTCAATTCTCATCTTTCAACTTCATCTTTCAATTCGTTCATCATGATTTTCTCATCAAAATTCACATCATAACAGCAACAACATATTAAAATTTAAGACAACCCTCCTATCATAGATTAAGATACCTTAAAGTGCAAAGATTCTCCCCCTTACCTCGATTCCTTCGAAAATTCCAGCCTTGATTCCGTCGCAGCTAGGGTTTCTCCTTTTCTCCTCCCCTCTTCTCTATTTTCATTCAGAAAAAGTGACCCTTCTAACTCCTAATGTTTCTATTTATAACTGGGTCAATCACTTGTTATAATTTTCTTCTTCTTTGTTCACTATTCTCTTACTCCTCCCCTCCCCCACTTATTTGAAACTTATATTCTACACCTCCGACACTATTTTATTTTGTTATGAATCCCCACTTTATTTAATTTAAATTCTCATGCTACTTATCAATCCTCATCAATATTCCAGCTTCTTAACAACAAAATAACATTCAAGTTAAAGCAGTATCAATAATAATATTAACCAACACTTCACCTATTAAAATTTATAGAATTAATTAAAAACATAAAATTGGGGTGTTATAATAATAACATCATACATGCGAGAAATTTATTCCCCGATGTTTGCTAAGTGTGTAGGTGAAATTTTTGAGTTATTTTAGAAGATCATCCAGCCATATGCTCTAGATAAACCAAAACTGTGTTTCAAGTATATTTTTCGATCCTATGTGTTCAAGGGAACAATATTTTTGGATCGTATGGTCATCATAACCTTTGGATTGACTTTGAGAGACAATCTAAGACATCTTACATACTAAAACTTGTCAGGTCAAGCTAACCCTAACCCTAGCCCTAAAGCTAGCACTTTCCCGCTCATTCTAACGCATTTATGTCGACGCTTGTCCTCCTCACCTTTAATACACGCCATAAAGTCATTTCATTACAGGTTGTAGTAACTGCCATTTATAACACGATTGAGTATTATTTTAATTTTTGAAATAGAATAACACATGATTGCTGTATTAATTGCCATCCCAAATTAGACCCGTGAATTACGTACAAATTTGTATAATGTAAATAAAATAAGACACAATCAATTGTATATTTATTAGCATTAAAACTACACGGTTGAAAATTTCTTTTAAAAACAAAAGAGGCCACACGGTTGCATATAAAAAAACAGCACCTTTTGCATATTAAAAGAAAACCACACGGTTTACATAATGGAAATAAAATAACACACAATCAATTGTACATTAACTAGCATTATTGTATAATGGAAATAAAATAACACACAATCAATTGTATATTAACTAGCATTAAAACCACATGGTTGAAAATTTCTTTAAAAAACAAAAGGGAGGCCACACGGCTGCATATAAAAAAAAACACACTTTTTGCCTATTAAAAGAAAACCACACGGTTTGCATAATGGAAATAAAATAACACACAATCAATTGTACATTAACTAGCATTATTGTACGATGGAAATAAAATAACACACAATCAATTGTATATTAACTAGCAATAAAACCACATGGTTGAAAATTTCTTAAAAAAAAAGGAGGCCACAGGGCTGCATATAAAAGAAACAAAACCTTTTGCATATTAAAAGAAAACCACACGGTTTGCATAATGGAAATAAAATAACACTCAATCAATTGTACATTAACTAGCATTAAAACCACACTGTTGAAATTTTCTTTAAAAAAAAAAAAAAGGCCACACGGTTGCGTATTAAAAAAACAGCACCTTTTGCAAGTTAAAAAAAAAAAAACCACACGGTTTGCATATTAAAATCAGTCTATAAAATCAGCCTCCTTTCTCCTTCCATTATTCTATCGTTGATTCCAATGGAGGGTCGTGGTATTGAAACCATGCTGTCCTATCACTGCTTGACAGGAGCTACGGTTATTTTTTCTCACAATTACGACGTGTTTTAATATATTTTCCTATTTTTCAAACCGTTATGATGTTGCAGGTCCTTTGCTCAAAAAACCAGCTTCATCATTTGAAAGTGCTGTCAACAAGTATTGTGTGAAGTTTAGGACGTACATAGTCGAGTATGATGTTGAAGAGGTGAAGATGATTTTGTCTGACATGTTTCATTTTTTTTTTCTTATTTGTAATAGTTCTAATCGTTTTTTTGTTGCATCAGGGGGCTGTTATGCTACCGAACATGTTCACGAACGACTTTGAGGACCAAGTTCAACGATTAGCGACTTTGATTGATGCAAAGAGCAATCTGTTCGAGGTGTTGGTTGAAAGAATTGATGGGTCTTTGTTTTTCTTCAAGGGATGGAAATCCTTGCGTGTTTTCGCAATGTATCCTAAATTGTGTACTTGGAAGGATTGACCGAAATTAAACTTCTTCATTGTTAATTATTTATGCCTGACAATTTTCCCTAGGTTGCGTACTTTCTATTATTTAACAGAATTAAAGTTCTTCTATTCCTATGATTCATGGCTTGGAATGTATCATAAATTTTGTACTCTCTATGTTTTACAACTTATTGTTATAATTATTATGACTTATTCTGCTATGGTATAATATTGACTTAGGTAACATTGTGAGTTTCTACATGAAAATAAGACCCGTGCGTGAGCACGGGTCATGGTTCTAGTCATTTAATAATGAATATTGATACAAGGTTAGTTTGGCACAACTCGCATATCAAATTTGAATTACACACCTATATATTATCGGAAAAAACGAAGTACATGATCATACAAAAACTACGACACTAGGGTTCTTGTACAAGGACTACAATAATCCTATTGTATTCTAAATGGAATCATTTTCAAGCCTTATAACCAACAATCTGTTCTCAATGAAGTTTGCTTATGATGTTCTTGCCAGGAGAGAGGACACGATTGATACCTTACCGCCTGACGTGGTTGGGGCCCTTGGTAAGGTGTGGAATCATGGGCTCCGTCTAAGGTTTTGGTGTTCTCTTGGAAGATCCTTCGGGATAATACCACCCAAAGAGAACCTCATTAGGCTTGGGTGGTTACTACTGGGAAGTCTAGGTGTAGTTTTTGTGGAAACCTTTTAGAGACGATGTCCCATATGTTCTACTTATGTGAAGTTACCCATTTAGATTGGTATGGGATTTTTCTTAGGGGTTAGGGCGGTATTGTGATCCTCATCGAGATATAAGAGGAATGAGATTAGGTTTGAATCTTGTCTTGAATGCTATTTTGTGGGCTATTATGCTTAAATTTTGGCTTAATTAATGTTTTGGTCCCTTAACTTATTTTTTAATTTCAATTTGGTCCCCTAACTTTAAACTGTCTCAGTTTGGTCCCTTAAGTATCTCTCCGTTTACCAAAGTGGTCCCTTCCGTTAGTTTTCCGTTATGTTTAATAAAAAAAGTTAAATATGTTACACGTGTCATTTTGTCATTTGTTGAGAACTTTTTTTTTATTTTGTTATTTTCTTCATCTTCTCCATACAATCCTTCATCTTCTTTCTAAAAAACATGAAGAACCCTAAAAATTGCCCAGCACACACACACACCATTCATAAGCTAATTTCATCATCACGCACAAAATTGCCCAAAAACCTGCATCACGCAAACCCTAAAAAACACAGTTTCACACAATTGTATCACAGCCGGGACCAATTTTCCAGAACCGGCAAAACACATCAGAAAAACCATTCATCATCGAAACACCCAAACCCAGCAATCAACAGTACCGTTCATCAACCAGTGACCCATAAATCCATTCATTGAAGCAGTCCCAACACAAGCCAAACCCATTCACAAACGCAACCAAAACCACAAAACCGAATCATCAGAATCACAAGAAGCCGTAAACCCAACAATCCAAAGCCGGATCGGAATCGAAGGGGGTATAACCCATCTTCGTCCTTTTTTTCTCTTTTCCTCATAATTTTTATTTGTTTGTTTTCTTTAGGTAGAAGAGCCGTAAAAAAAAAATGAAAAAAGAAAAGAAGAAAGAGATCGTAGAATAAAAGAAGGGAGAGAAAGATGAAGGGAAAATGAAAGAAAGAAGGTCGTTGGGTAACCCTATGATATAACCCCAAATTTGATGTAGTTTATGATGAAATTAGCTTATGAATGATGTGTGTGCTGGGCAATTTTTAGGGTTCTTCATTTTTTTAAGAAAGAAGATGAAGGATTGTATGGAGAGGATGAAGAAAATAACAAAAAAAAAAGTTCTCAACAAATGACAAAATGACACGTGTACCATATTTAACTTTTTTTATTAAACATAACAGAAAACTAACGGAAGAGACCACTTTGGTAAACGGAGAGATACTTAAGGGACCAAATTGAGACAGTTTAAAGTTAGGGGACCAAATTGAAATTAAAAAATAAGTTAAGGGACCAAAACATTAATTAAGCCTTAAATTTTTTATTCTTTCTGTTGAAATTGTTAACATTGTATTTTGAGCTTCAATCTTTTTATCCTTTCTATTGAGAGTTAAATCCGATTTTTTCTCAAACATTTATGTATCTTGTAAATTAGCTTGGTAGTGGCTTTTTTCTCAAAGGCTTGATTGTACCAAGATAGATAGATTTGATACGACTACATTATAGTCAGTGTGATAGTACTATACTCCGGTAGTTGAACATTTTTAATTTTGGTGAATAATCCTTCAGATCAAAGGGTCTAGAATAATTATCAGGTTTGTAGTGAACTAGTATAATTTTTGGCATTGGATATTTTTCCTCTTTATGAAAACCGTTTTTGTTATTTAGAAATTGAAATATAGACACCATGTGTAACATTGTATGAGTTTATATTCATCATATCTCACGTTTTCTTTTAATCTTCTATGTACAATTCTCATATATTTCAAAAACTACATATCAAATCAAATACTTTTCTATTTGACATAAAAAAATTGATGTTTAATGATCATTTCTCATCCCAAAATGAGTGTGCAGTACACCTAAGGAAGAGACAAAAAGTAAAAATTGTCTGATGTTTTTTATCCAAAGGCCATGATTTCATCTTCAAAAGTAAAATATCTTATTATAAGACTTTGTTTGAGAGATTCGTGGACGAGCATTAATCAAATACATAATTCTTAAACACAACCTATTTAATGATTAAAACTAGTAAAACAAACATTAAAAAGCCAATTTGTAAATTAATAATAACAATAATTATATTTTCTTTTCTTATAAATGCCTTCTACACACTCAATACCCTTACCCGGATCTACTCTTTCTCTGAAAACTAAAACTATTTCATCAATTACAACTCCACAACATCCATCACCTTCATTGAAATTTGGTCTTTTCTTGCTCCTCAGTAAAAAAACCTTCTCTTTTTCTTCCTTTCCTTTTGCCCTTTTGATTCGAAAATAAAACCCATCTTTGCTTTTCTCCTGTTAAACTATTACATTGTTGAGGATTTTGCATACCCTAAAGGTACTTGTTCCCTGTTAGAAGTAGAGATATATCGTGATATATTCTTATGTATTTGTCATCAGAGAAAGCTAAGATCCACTGCAAAATCATGTCAAAAAAGTCATTCCAAAATTTCTCACTGTATAGGAGTAGGAGTTTAGATCTCTTCTAGCACTGCAGGTTTCAGTTGAAGAGAGAAAGACATGAAAATTAAAATAATTTTACAAAGTACACAAATTTCATGTTTCACTCTCCTCAACAGAATAAAACCTTCCGTTTGTGCGTATGATCTCAACTCTACTAATACTAATTTTTAAATATATATTTTGTTGAAAGGCAACCGATAAAAGGCTTCATTAAGCTCTATGTTAACCATTGTTAACATGATTTTTGATGATATGTAAAAAAAACTTAAATTTTAATGAGAAAACTTAAAAACATTGCATGTGATCACAAAACTGCAAGGAAAAAGATGATACAGTGAAAAATCTGAAAGAAGAAGACCTTTCATAATTTTTTTTTAATTTGTCTATTTTTTTTCCTTCTTATTTTACAAGTTGGATTTTTATGTCTTTTTTTATTGCTTGTAAATTTTTGTTGGTTGTGTCTAACGATGGTTGTTAAATTTGCACTTAATTTATTTACCTTTTAAACTTTACAAATGATTTATTTTGAATCGATACAATATAATTAAAGTTGGCCAACAAAATAAAATTTGGAAAGACATAATTCAAAAAAATTGAGTAAAAAAAATTAAAAGTTTCCTTCTAATTATTCCTTAATGAAAATTTAAGAGTTGGTAAATACATTTTTATATTTGTTTTCCCTTTGTAAATATATATGTGTGTGAACTCCATTTCTTATCGATTTTGTGTCATGCATGTATTCAGTCCTTCAGGTCTAAAAGGCTCCAAGTTACATTGTGAAAATCTAAGAGGTGAGTTTCATAAATCAATATTTTCTTCTTCTTGATTTCACTATTTTTCGATCTATCAATTGCCTTTTTAATTATTATTTTTTTTTCTATTTTTTCTCTGTAGATCAATTGTTTCAATTACTTAATCACAAATCAATGGAGAACAAGAGGTGGTTGAACATAGTAGTTGATGGCAACAAATCTTTGGAGCAATATTGGCATGATATTCTTTCAAACTATGTTGAAAAAATTGTCAGGTTTGATTATTCACAATCCTTGTATATAATATCTCACTTTGCCACATAATTTCTTTTTGCAACCAAAAAATAATACTAATATGGAGAATTGGGAAAAATAGAAAAAAAAAATATTTTTTAGTAAAAACTAATGGAGAATTATGGTATAGTTTTCACATGATGATTCATACTTTCACTCATGCATGAAGACTAATAAGATAAGGTGACAAAATGTCAAGGTCGAAACATATGACGTATGTGACTTATATGACGTATACGTAATTTTTTTTTTGAAGGATGACGTATATGTAATTGGTATGGTTAATTAAATGGTATAATCGAATATGTAATATAATTATTAAGAAAATATTTTAATTCCTTTCAGAAAATGAAATTATTTTTATAGATATATCACAAAAAGAGAAAATGTTTTAATGTTTGGTGGTTGGTGTATATAGAGTTGAATGTGGTCAAAATTTTCAGTCAAAATAAGAAAGTGGTCAAAACTATACCCAAAAAAAAAAGCATAAAAAGAAAATTGATTAATATAAATTTTCATCAACCGATAAATCTAAAATTTGAAATTAAACTTTTACTAGACAACACAATGCTAACACATCATGTCTTGGTCAAAATTAAAAAGAAAATTGAAATTAAACTTCTACTAGATAACATAGTGCTAACACTTTTGTGTCTTGGTAAAAGAAATTCATGTCAAAAAAGTTAATATTATTTTTTATAGATAAATAGTTAAATTATTGATTGACTATCTTTTTCATTATGTATTTTGATTTTATTTGTTTTTTACTCTTCACTTTGAGTTAATTGTAGATTGTGTGAAAAAACAATTCCTTCTTATAAACTTGAGTAAAATTTACCTTAACATGAGTGTGAAATTTCTCCATAAGAAAATGAGTGTGAAATAATTGTTCTTTAACTTAAACTAATAACGAATAATTGTGAATATTTGTTCTTTAACTACCTAGGATGACACAAAGTTGACTTTAAAACATCAATGATGTTCTTTATCAATTTTTTTGATAAAATAATTCATCAAACATATGATTGTTGATTCTGATTTCTTCTAAACCATAATTTTGTTATTGTTTTTTCAAGAATAAATGAATATTTTTGGTAAAAAAAAAGAATAAATGAATATTTGAAATGCTTTGCAAATTAACAAAAGATTTGATGTATTGAAATTCATAATACATAGTGATACTATGAAAAACTCATAATACATAGTGTGATACTATGAAAAACTCTTAGTAATTAAGAAAAAACAAAATTGATATATGCAACAAAAAAAAAGGTTTTTATTTTTTAATTAACTGCACCGAATACACAGAAGTAGTGGACTCCACATCATTCATTGAATCCTATGTTGATCGTTGAAAAACATGCATCACCGTCTCAAATAACGAAAAAATGTTATCTAATTTTAAGGAGATAAAAACACCTGTCTATTTTTTTTCTATCTTTTTTTTTTGCTCACGTCATCTTCAACTTGATTTTCTCCACATTTTCATCGCACTTCTGTCTCTTTTATAGACTTGAAGGATACATTTCTAACCATCACTAAATTCAAGTAATTCATTTATCTCTATTGACAAGAAATCCAAATCTCATAACTAGGTTGTTGTTCATTTATTCATTTTTCAAAGATAAGAGTTTGCACCTCTTCAAAAGAGCAATCCGTCCATGAACCAAGCAACCTAAGTCTAGGGCTTTAGGCTTCAAGGAGAAAATGTTGAAATTCAAAATAAATAGTGATAGTATGAAAAACTCGTTGTAGTAAGAGAAAACAAAGATGATCTATGTCAAAAAAATAGTTTTTATTGTTTAATTAATTGCACCGAATAGACACTTAGAAAGTAGTGGACTCCACATCACTTTTTGGACCCAATATTGATTGTTGAAAAAACATGTATCACCGTCTCAAATAA
Organism: Medicago sativa; assembly: GCF_051527215.1. Lineage (NCBI taxonomy): Eukaryota > Viridiplantae > Streptophyta > Magnoliopsida > Fabales > Fabaceae > Medicago > Medicago sativa. The sequence continues at coordinate 29,647,780 of NC_140752.1, read as the reverse complement.
CGGAAAAGATTTTTCAATTTTAAGGAAATAAAAACACCTATCTTGTTCCAACCAGTTTTCTTCTATCTCCCTTTTTACTCACATTTCTCCTTCATCTTTATCTTCTCCGTTTTTTAGTCACACTTTTCTTTCCTTTACACTCTTAAAAGACACAACTTCTAACTATCACTTAAATTAAGGGATTAATTTCCCTCAATTGACACCAAATCTCATAATTAAGATGTTCTTCATTTATTCATCTTCCTAACAAAAGAGTTCACATCTTTTAAAAAAGAACAATATCAATTTATGGACTAAGCAATCTAATCTTATAGCTTTAGGCCTCAAATTTTGGGGCAAAAAAGCCTAAAAATATAATTTAACTGTAAATGTATAATATGACATATTAGGTGCAGATGTCTTCCAACTTAGTTAGTCAAAACGAGAATATCATATCCTCCTCAATCCATTTGGGGCAAAAAAGCCTAAAAATATAATTTAACTGTAAATGTATAATATGACATATTAGGTGCAGATGTCTTCCAACTTAGTTAGTCAAAACGAGAATATCATATGCTCCTCAATCCATATTTGAACATTGTACTAAGTAAAATTTGATTTACTTTTATTTTATTTTTTATAAATCATGTGTTCTTTTTAATTTTATTTTAAAAAGAATTATTATAAAATTTATTCGAACCACTAATTATGTTGGGGAATCTCTCAAAAAGAGTTATGTCTGACAAAATTGTCAAGACTTCATCTCAAAATATGTATGTCATTATAACATGTTCATATGAATTAAAAATTCAAATTGATTTGAATTTTCTAACTTATATTTTATTTTATAAAACTACCCTTATTTACTCTTTTTAAACCCAAAAGGAATAACTGAAAAAGTAATTGCAAATGGTATGGGAAAATGTGAGGATATATGGTTTCAATGTAAATGGTACATTTGCTTATAATCTATGATTTAAATATGCCATGATTTGTTAATTAACTTACTAATCATATAAATGTGTATTACTTTTCCCCTTGATGGTTATGCAGGTGCTTTGTCGGTGAAAGTCAAGAGCAGGTAATATTAGAAGTTGAATCAATATTCTTTTTTATAAGATATTATAAGTTATTAAGTGCTTTCTATTGTAAACATGCATGAGTAATCAAATTGATTGATTTACAACTTACATTTTAAGGTTTATTGTTCATCCTATACATTCATATCACTCATCCAATTCTAAAAATCAAATTAAGATACACAATCATATGTTAGTTTTACCTAAATATGTTTTATTCTTAAGTTATGCAAATATATACCAATTTTCAAGTCCTATGATTTATATGTCTTATCTTACAATGTATCAATTTTTCTCTACAGGAAAGTTATCTTGGACTAGTTCTTTATAATGCAAACTCTGAACTAGGTATTACTTCTATCTTTTTTTCTTTTTGGTATAAGATATATGTCATTTATATTGAATGCATGTTATGTTTACGTATGGTTTTAAAGGTACAAATCCTAATAATTATGTGTATTTTAGAATTTGAGTTGGACCTGACTCAACTCTTACAAAATCGATTTGTAAGATGATGATTATCTACCTTTTATAACCACATTTTCAAACATCTCTCACTCAATGCAATAATCTTAACATACCATGACCCCTTACGCCCAAGACTAAACATCGGTATCGTGACCTAAGTGGTCTGATAATAGGTGGCTCAACAAATATCGAATAGTCTCAGACACTATTTTAGAAATTAGTTTGGGCCTTACTCGACCCTTAGAAAGGGAGTTACAAGTTAGTTAAGATTAAGATATTTTCTTTCTCCACCATTTTCGGTTTCTAAATTCCATAAATGGAGAGTTTCTAAACCTGTTTTACGCTATCAGAAGATAAAATATGAAATGCAGTAGGGTGTTTCAGAAAAGAGTAGGGCGCGATAATAAAGCATTTACGATTAATTGTAAGTTGGTTATGATTAGTTAATAATTAAGGTCCAAAAATTAAGGTTCATCTATTCTGATCCAATCCCAACCATTCAAGGATCCATCAATTAACATGTGGCTTCTTGCATGAGAAACATTTGGATTGGTGCATGAATAACATTTAGCTTCTTGCATGGAGTACACATGGTTTCTTGCATGAAAAACATTTAGCCAGGTGCATGAATTACACTTGGCTTCCTGCATGGAAGGCACATGGTTTCTTGCATGAAAAACACTTACATATTTGCATGAATAACACATGGCTTATTGCATGAAATGTACATGGTTTCTTGCATGAAAAACACTTGGTTTGGTGCATGAATTATAGTTGACTTCTTGCATGAAATGCACATGGTTTCTTGCATGGAAAACACTTGGTTTTGTGCAAGGATTACACTTGGTTTCTTGCATGAATAACACTTAGTTTGGTGCATGAATTACCCTTGGCTTCTTGCCTGGAATACACATGGTTTTTTGCATGAAAAATATTTATATTGGTGCATGAATTACACTTGGCTTCCTGCACAAAATACACATGGATTGATGCATGATTAACAATTGATACAAGTGGCTTCTTGCATGAAATGTGCATGGCGTGGTGCATAAATAACAACTGGCTTCTTGCATGAAACACAAGTGGCTTCTTGCATAAAATGCGCATGGCGTGGTACATAAATAACAACTGCTTCTTGCATGAAATACAAGTGGCTTCTTGCACGAACTACGCATGGTTTAGTGCATGAATAACATTTGGCTTTTGGCATGAATAACACTTGGATTCTTGATTGAGAAACTTGTCAATTTTCCGTCTATAAATAGAATTCAATAATGTAATTTATGTATCATTGAAAAATTAGAAAATCAAAGTGTGTGTTTATGAAACAGAGTGTCTCTGTTTCACCTTGCTGGTTCTTAACTGGTTAGCTTACTAAGATCATCATATAAAATGTACCTTAACTGTTTTTTATATATATATATAATTTGTCTCATTTTATGAATTTCAAATAATTTATTTTGTATTCAGTGGAAGCAGGCTATGATATCCAATTTATAAACTGGACTAAAGATATGAATAAATATATGCAAGATTTGTCACATTTATCTTTCAATGGAAATGATGCAAATCAATCTACCATGGCAGAAGGCCTAGCAGAAGCTCTAGTGGTATGTCAGAAAACACACACATATACATATATATATATATATATATATATATATATATATATATATATATATATATATATATATATATATATATATATGGATTATTAATTTAACTATATTATATATGTTATTAAGTAACAATTCTAACATTGGTTTTGATTGATCAGATGTATCCAAAGCCATGTGATACAATGACAGAAAGAGAATACTATAATTTAGAAAGACATTGTATTCTAGTTGCTCCAGGTGATCCTGCTCCTAAGAGTATGCTAGTGTGTTTGCCAATGATTCAAAGAGCTCAAGTTATTGGCCAAAGATTAAAGGCTTGTCAGGCCGATTTTCTCGAGGTCGCCAAAACATGTGTGCCGGTAATATACTAAAATGCAACAGATTTTAATTGTGTATTGCGGCTGCACGATGTAGCGGATGCATAACTGTTAGATCTAAGTGCGAGACCAAATAAGTGTCTATTTACACTTAGATTCAACGGCTCTGCAGCCGCTAGAGAAGATTTTTACATGAATTTTTTGATATGGATCTTCTATTGCGGCTGCATGTTTATTTGTTGCAGAGCCGTTGGATCTAGTGCAAGATTCAATTGTACTCGTTTGCATTTAGATTTAACGGCTCTGCAACCAAAGAAATTTGTTCTATGAAATTGAATGAATTAGACAATTTAGTACTTGAAATTAACAAAATTCTAAAATGACAACTGAAATTGAAATTTCTTGATTACATAAGGCCTCTGAAATTGAATTGATTTTTAGGGCAAAATTGATCAATTCATAAGGCTAAGAGAATTTTCAAATTTTTGGATCATTTCGAAATTTCTTTAATTTCTGAGATTAAATTGTCTAATCTTATAATTTAAGAAAATTAAATGGTGATTTATTTACCTTGATATTATTGATACTGACTATGCTAATTTTGCTACACACAGCTAGCTGTTTCCATGTCAGTGATAACACCTAATCCAGTTCCAATTTTTGGAGCCATATTTAATATGGTAAGATTTACCCTCTCATATATAACATCATTGAATTGATATCTTAATTTTTGGTCTCTCATAAGGTTTTTGGCACACTTAAAACTTAAGATTAAGATTTCATTTAGTATAGTCTGTGAGAATTAATGGAACACACCGCCCTTAAGAGCCTCCGTCCTGGCGACCGGCACTCTACGGCGATTTACTCGGCCTTCTCTGTCAATCCCTCCAGGGCCGACCCAACATTTTAAGAGGCCTAAAACAAATTTTATAACGAGGCCTTTAGAAATTGAAATAAATTTTGAGGCCTAAAGCCCTTGCTTGAGTGGCTTGGCCCTAGGGTCGTCCCTGATCCCCTCTGTATGTAGCCCTTTCCAAGCCACCAGCAAATATCTACGACAAAACTCAGTTTTCCATTGAATGACTAACTGTGTTACAAGTTGATGACATTAGTCTATGTATTTATTTATGTTTTGGGGAGTATGTTGATGATTTTGTTTTCTTTGTCTTGTAGGGAAACAATGTATTAACATTGTCAAATGCTCCAATCTCTAGTTACAGCACTGGCCAATTAACTGTTTTACTGTCTAAAAACTTCAAAGAGGCACACATTGCACTCAAAGGAAAAGGAATAATGGAATATCCTTCAACAACAAGTGTAGGATCAATCAGTGCAGCACCTGATACAACACTTTTCCGAGCTTTCTCTACCAATATTCAAGGTTATTATTTCTCTCCATATATACGTGTGCGCGCGCGCGCGTGTGTTCTGTCACAATTTTTTAAAGCATTTTCTTATTTTCATTTTATTTGTTTAACATTTTCAGAAGAACAAGTCTCCTCCTCTATGGCACTAGGAGACAGAATACGCGGAATTGGCAATACTATAACACCGGTAACGTACCTCTTATATTTATATAATTTTATCTGTTGGAATGATTCGAATCGCTCTATTTTTCGTAATCTATTTTTCTTATGATATTAACATACTATATATTGTTGTTCAGGAGCCTGAAAGCACCTCGCAGCATAATTCTCAGGAGTTGGTTTTATCAAAAGCTACAGATCAGGAGAACGTTGTTCAAATGAATCTATACGAAGATATCATGTCCGAGCTTGACAGCGAAAGTGATCTTTTGACACCGAATAAAAGATCGAAAACATTTGCACCAATAGAGGATGACCCTGATCTGCTAGATTTTTTCAAATTTGATCAAAACCCTTTTGAAGGTTTTGACCAATTCCTTGAACAAGATCAACAAGTATCGAACCAACAACAGATTCCGACGAAAGAAGCTGTATTCAACCAAGAACAGATTCCGACAGAAGAAGCTGTATTCAACCAACAACAGATTCCGACGGAAGAAGCTGGAATAGAGATTGCAAATGAGCTGCAAGAAATTCTGAATGGTGCTTCAAGGAATACATCAACAGCTCAAACTGCCAATGTTGAATGTACCACAAGTTCATTTCAGGAAGTGAACGTTCAGTCCGAAGAACTACAAGCTCCTACTTCAAATGTCGGAGAAGGGTCTTCGACAGCACTGCTTCATGAAAGCAATTTACAGTCATGGTATAATCCTCACGCCATGACGAGCACATCGACATTGGATTCTCAGAGTTTCCCAACTAATGTTTTCAACGGGAATGTAACATTTCCTAATGTAACGGGGAACTCACCGGTGCAGCATCTTCAGCCAGGCTCGTCATTCGATTCTCAGAGTTTCCCAACTAATGTTTTCAATGGGAATTTTACATTTCCTAATGTAATCGGAAACTCTCAGATGCAGCAACCTCAACAAGGCTCATCACAAAACCAGTTTTCTGTGTTTCCTGGTTTTGCTAGAGGACAAACAGGCAACTTCTCGGGGCAGCCTGTGGGACAACATTTTCATGCCTACAACCAGTACCTGAGGAATAATAACATGGCGGCGTCTAATTTTCCTGCAATTGGAGCAAACACTTGGTTTCGTCCGATGCCAAGCTTGTCTCCCTCGTATCCGAGCACGAGCATGTATTTCCCTACCCTCGAAGAAATACAAGACTACGTTCAGACGTGGGAGGTAAAATAGATTATGTTTATTATTTAATATTTTAGTATCATAACTTCATTGTTAGCTTGATTGTGAAGAAATATTTTCTCTGTTGCAGGGAACACTAGCAGGAAAAATTACGTCAAGTCGCACAACGATCCTGAGAGCAAGGGTATGATAGAATCTTTCTTGACCTAGAACATCTAGTTTGTTTAATATTTTAACATCGTAACAGTTTTTATAGAAATATTTGAAATCAAAATTTATAGCTTAACATTTTCCTTGTTTCTTTCCTTGTAACAGGCTTTCAGGAAATCAAGTACGCCACTAACGTAAGTAGATCCTTTTTTATATAACCCTAAATTTTGTAACAAAACTTTGGTGTTACATTTCTCAAATTAACCCTAATTGTTTTTTATTTATCTCCTTTTAATTAATAGTTATCAATCATACTAAGTATCCAAAACAAGTATGAATCAGATTCTTGTTTTGGTTATCGAGGGAAACGGACCTTGGTAATCTAGATTCCTCGAACGATCCTTGAATAATGAGCTTAAGTGAAAAATATTATTTTCTGAACTGAGAATTGTTTATTTTTGCTGCATTTTTCAGGCTTACACTTGGCTGGCCTGGTAGGTTAGAGATTAGCAACTATTTCCATCAAAGAACACTCAACCATACCAGGAGGTAATTTTTAATTATTTATGCACAATGATGCATATTTAAATTAATATTACTCTATTATGTTTTTTTACATATTCTAATAATGTTCAATTGCAGATTTTCACAGCCTATACATTATCTTTTCTTTCATGTGGCTAAGTACAGCAATGTAGATCTATACAGGCACTTGAAAACCAGATATGAGGTGAGTCACACACACATATATTCTTGGAGTTCAATTTTCATAAACAATCTTATTATTTACACATTCATCTAATAAGTTGTCTTCTCATAAGTTTAAAAATACATAAATAATCCTACTAAAGATATGATGTGCTAACAATCTTATACATATACATGTACATACTGATTTATATGATATAGTCACGTGCATTTTTCTTGCCATTTTTATTTGAATATGTCTAAATTATTCTGATGTTAAATGTTTTCATGCAGTGTGCAAAAGTAGATCTACAGTTCCAATCAATAATCCTGTCTCCAACAGAAAGAGAACCAATCTTTGTTGGAACAGTATTCCCTGGGGTGAGTATAATAATATTCCAAAGTTTCTAACCTTATAGTTTTTTGAATATTGAGCTTACATGTGTGAGAATTTTCATTACTTATTTCAATATTTATAATCTAACTAAATCAATATATGACAGGGAACATTGTTTATAGAACAAGCATAATAAAATCAGACAATAGAAGCCTTCTTTTTTCATGTGATGAAGCTGGTGTAATCACATGAATACCTTCAAGGAGATGGAAGTTTTCTGTGTATTACAATGTTTCCAGGAAGACTTGATTAGGAACATGTAAATTATCGTAAATATATCTGAGCTTTTTGTTTAGATTACCATTGTAACCAAGTTTTATCCCACTAAGTAGGATCGACTACATGTATCAAGTTACGCCATAATGTTATATCATAAATCATAATTGAATCCAACTCCTTAATCTCCAAGTCTTTTCTACTAGTTTCTCTTACAATTTTTTCCGCCTTTAAAACTTCATCGTTATAATCTATATAAAAAAAAAAGTAAAAATATCTTAATAATCTATATATAAAAAAAGTAAAAATATCTTAATCGGTCATAATTTTCTTGGTCTTTAAACAATTATATAATTTCATTATTGTAATGTGTATGAAAAAAAATTAAAAATATCTTAATCGGTCACAATTTTCTTGGTCTTTAAATAATTATATTACTTCATCAATTTTAAAAACTAAAGACTAGACACTTATCTGAACAATATGGGTTTGATTTAAATCCATATCTGATACTTGTGAATATACCACTTTTCACTATTAGTCTTGTAAAGGATTTTTTGTTTTTAATCTTTGCAAGTATAAAAAAAATTGCTCAGTTTTTTAAAGTCTGTAAAATCTGTTTAATGTTGGAATTAGACAATGTAATTTGTATGAAATATTCATTTTAGTCCTTAAATAGTCAGTATTGGAGGACTAAAATCAAATATAAAACTTATTACATAATAGATCAATTCCAAAGTTAATTTTTTTTTTCAACGACTAATAAAGGACAGTCTGGTGCACTAACGCTCCCGCAAACGCAGAGTCCGAAAAGAAATCTCACCATTTTGGTGCACTAAGCAGCATTATCTTGTTTTTTGATAAATTTATGGCACTGATATTATCACATAATATTTGAATATTTGCGTACCTTAGTGAGAAATCTTATAATTGATTTCTAATCCATAATTCCTTAGAGCAGCAGTTTGCAGCGGAAATGTATTCATCCTCTGTTGTGGATAGAGCTATAGTATTTTGTTTTCGACAACACCAGCTGACTAAAGCTTCTCCGAGGATTAGACATGCGACGCTTGTACTTTTTCTTTCTATTTTGTCGCCGGTGTAGTCAGCATCACAGTAGGCCATAAGATTGAAGCGTGATCCCTTTTTATACCATAAACCGACACTTGTAGTGCCTGCAAGGTATCTAAAAATTCTTTTAACTGCAATGTAGTGAGATTCTTTTGGTGCACTTTGAAATCTGGCACATAATCCTCCTGCAAAAACAATGTCAGGTCTACTAGCAGTTAAATATAAAAGAGATTCAATCATTCCTCTATATTCTTTTTCAGGAAAATCTTTTCCATTTTCATCTTTGTCAAGACTTGATGAAGGATGCATGAGAGTGGTCATAATTTTGGCTTCATTCATCTTATATTTTTTAAAAAGATCCTTGACATATTTTTCTTGACATATGAAAATACCCTTTTTATGCTGTTTAATTTGTAATCCTAACAAGAATTTAAGTTCTCCTATCATGCTCATCTCAAATTCACACCCAGAATTTTTTTAGATGAAGATGAAGAAACCCTAACGTTTTTGAATTAAAACTAACGAAAAAGATCAAAATGTGTAACGGGGAGAAAGTTAAGATACCAAAATAAATCAAACTTTAATTAAGGGACCAAAGTGATACTAATTAAATAGTTAAGGGACCAAAAATGCAATTTAGCCAGGAAAATACTAATTATTTAACGAATATAATTTGTGTTGTTAATGGAAATGGATAACAAAAAAAATCAAGATATATACTCCCACCTTCCCTTAATAACTGAGCCATTTATAAAAAAAAAAAAGTGCCCCAAAATAACTGAGTCATTTCAATTTTCAATACAATATTAACTACTTTTTCCCCTTTATAACTCTAATTAATACTACTTTCATCATTCCCAATTCAATATATTCCACTTTGCACCAATACTTAACAAGATCACTTAAAACCACTTTTCTCTCTCCTTTATTTATACTTTTTTTTAATATGTGTGAAATGAGCAAATGACTCAGTTAATTCGGGACAGAGGGAGTAGTAGTTTTCTATATTCATAAAAAACTCTGAAATGCATATTAAATTGTAATAGTGTGGTAGTTGTATATTTAATTGAGACTTTTATATTTGATTCAAATTCACACAAATGCTCGAGGTTGAATCTCAATACCAAAGACTCAAGTGCATTCTATTTACCACTAAACTACTACAAGATATCTATTGCTTTTTTATATTTTATTATACCACTAAACTACTACAAGATATCTATTGCTTTTTTATATTTTATTATTTAAATTATATTGTTTCATAAAAAACTCTAAAATGCATATTAAATTGTAATAGAGTGGTAGTTGTGTTTTTACATAGTGCAGTTGAATTTGAATGTTAACCGAGTTATTGATGTAATCTTTAACTCATTAAGTATGTGGAAGGAATTTTGTAGAAGAATGCATTAAGATTAAGGGACTCAATGACAAAATTCAAAACAAAAAAAGTGAAAGAAGCATTAATTGAACAAAGAATTCTTGCACTCAAGTCCAATCACGAAGAACCAAATTTCAAACGGATCCAAATCCTTCAAATTGTTGAAGAGTCTATTGTGAGAACATGAACTATTTGATTTTAACACTATTCGTTTAAGACCTTCATTTTTAATTTTTAGTTTGATAGTGACAATTTACTTGACTCGCCGTAGGCATGACAACAAAATACATACCTGCAGTTACCTGCCCGTACCAAATCCAATTTGACGGGTTTTCCCCATTTTGACTGGATTTAGGTATGAGTTTGAGTTTTCTCCGATTTCAAAACACGGGTATGGGACGGGTAACGGGTATATAGGTACCCACCCCGAACCCATACCCAAATCTGTCCCGAATGTAGAAAATTATTTTATGTTGATATGTCATGTTATTTTGTTTGATAATTGTCATGTCATAAAAACTACCATTGATATTTAAAGGAGCAACTACATCATTCGGTCTAACAAATGTTAAAGCGAAGATATTGTTGGATAATTTATTACAACATTACTCTTAGGGTTGCAAAAAAAACTTCTATTTTTTATTAAAAAATTTATTAAATGCAGGGACGGGGATGGGGCGGGGATACGTGAACCCGTCGGGACGGGGATGAGATTCAATTTCTTATCCCTATTGGGTACGAGTAGGGTAACGGGTAAGTATATGAGAATCGGGTACGAGGACGGGGAAGGTAAAACCCATCCCCACCCCCACTCCACTGCCATGCCTAACTGGCAGGTGTTGCATATGATGCATTGGGCACCATTTGTCTTCTTGAGGAAGCTAGGGCTAGGGTTGGATGCCCAACTCAAGTTGACATCCCCATCTTTTTTGTTTTGGCTCCACCATTAATGAAAGTAAGCTGCATTTGACAAAGTTATTGAAAGGGCTATGGGTTCTCTAAACTCACTTAAGTAAACAACCATCCTCCTCTCTGTGACTCTTGAAACCATGACCTATACAGAATTCAGGGCCGTTCCTTCAAATTTAAATGTCTTGGGCGAATTATTAGATGGTGCCCCTATAAAAAAAATAACAAAAAAATACACAAGGATAAATGAAATGAAGAAGATTGTTGCACATTTTCATTTGACATTGTGCAAAAAGAACATTAGTATGAATCTTTGAAATGTGAATCAAGTGGCTCTAAAGTAGGATTCTTGATCCAAAATCTACATTCGCCGCTTGAGAATTTAGTAACTAAAGAGAGCATGTTTTACACAATAGCATACATGGATCATAATTCAATGTTTATATTCATAAACCACTATAAAATATTTAATAAAATCATTATTTACACCCATAATTTGGGCACTAAAATTAGAATAATGATATGGAGTATGAGAAATTTAATAATCAGATTTTTAGTGCCCAAATCGTGGATGTAATTAATTGATTTTATTTAATATTTTACTTAATCACATGCATTTATTAATTTTGACTTTTTTTTTTGACAAAAATAAATGATATTCATTCATTCAAATTGATAGAGTACATCGATACAATGAAAATTCGCCAAAAACAAAAAGGATGAATTTGTGAACAAACTCACAACATCCATGTTAATAGCATAAAACGACAAAGTACTAAAGCCTACACATATGACTATATTTAAATCACCGGAATACTCATGTCTCCAGATCTGCAACATTGATGACTCCAAAGTCATTGATTTGATCTGCACTGAATCGAAACTGATCTGACAATTTGAACCGAACAAATACCTGAACGAAACAAAAAAGACAAACAACGTCGCACAAAGACAACGAACAAAACAACGTCGCACAAAGACGACAAAATCACGAAAGAAAAAACGAAATAGATGTGAAAATCACTTATTTCTATAAAAGGGAAATAGAAAAAAACGAGTTAGAGGGTGATTTTCGGTCAAAAATTGACCGTAAATCACCCCTCTTTGGTGGATGAAGGTGAATAAATTAGGGTTTTGGCGACGGCTCCAAGAGATTTATTAATTTTGACTTTGTAATGCCCATGTAACTTTGTTAGGAAATAATTCTGAATTTTTTAGGAAATAATGCCCATTTATTAATTATATATAGGTAAATTCTAAAATTTTGGTGCCCCTGAAAATATGGTGCCCTGGGCTGCCGCCCCTCGGCCCATGCTCAGGGCCACTCCTGACAGAATTTAATCCCTAATAAAAACCTTGCTCAAATTTTTTCTTTTTCTTTGGTTTTACTCAAATCTACCGGTGCTTGATAAGTAAACATCATTTGAAGCTAATGTAATCAGAACAACAACCTAAAACCATTTTGAACAAGAGAAATGCTATAACGACGCATTATATTACACTTCTATCAAAAGAGTGCTACTTGTCTTTAAAGAAGTTCACCGATAATTCCATTTCTTTGACTGCTGATTTATTGCTAAACCAGAGATTTATTGTGAAAAAACCCAGGGGATATTCATAATTATAAAATAAACCCAAAGATTTAATTTTATCAATTTTTTAAGGAAAATGTTAATAAGTGCCTAAAAGCGCACTCTTAACGACCTTAAATAATATATTTTTTTTAGGAAAATCTATGTATTTAATGCATTGAAAATTAAAATATTTAACTTTTTTAATAAATAACTTGAAATCCTTAAAGAGTGCAACGACCCGTTTTTAATTATAATAGTCTGATAGACATATATCATTTCTGTAAGATTAAGTTATAACTCAACTACCGAATGGATAATCTCACAATTGTGTGCAGACCGGAAGTAGCCTGTATTAGACTCTACATATAGGAAAATATTTCGATGATCTTTATTGATTATCAACATGTAATATATACAGGAATTACAATTGCATAATGGGAAAACTAATTATGCCTAATTATGCCTAATCAATGTAAATATTCTTTTGACTTTTATCTCATTAGTGTACAATATTTGTTCCAACTATAGAGAGTATGTTGTTATGTTCTGTCACACCCCCGCAGTTGAAGCGGGAGGTTGGCGTACGTTTAAACTGTCTCGGAAATCTTGAAAGAGTATTCGGGGAAGACCCTTGGTGAATATATCCGCAATTTGATAACGCGAGGGAACATGCAAGACGCATATCTGACCACGAGCTACTTTCTCACGTACAAAGTGAATGTCCATCTCGATGTGTTTTGTACGTTGATGTTGAACAGGATTACCAGAAAGATATATGGCACTAACGTTATCACAGTACACCATAATAGCTTTGTGTATCGGACAATGTAGTTCGAGAAGTAGGTTACGTAACCAGCATGACTCAGAGACGACATTGGCAACTCCACGATATTCAGCTTCAGCACTGGATCGAGACAATGTGGGTTGACATTTGGACGACCATGATAGTAAGTTGTCTCCAAGAAAAACACAATAACCGGAGGTAGAGCGTCTAGTGTCGGGACATCCTCCCCAATCAGCATCTGTGTAAGAGATCAACGATGTAGTAGATGATGGATAGAGATGTAAACCATAGTGACTAGTTCCCTGAATGTAACGCAAAAAGCGTCGAAGAGAGTGCATGTGATCGTCCATAGGGTCATGCATAAAAAGACATATCTGTTGTACCGCATATGTGATGTCGGGTCTTGTGAAAGTGAGGTATTGTAGAGCACCGGCAAGGCTACGGTATAATGATGGGTCTTCATAGGGAGTGCTAGTCTTGGAGCTAAGCTTTGGTTTAGTGTCTACCGGAGTGGGACATGATTTGCATGATGACATGCCTGCTCGCTCAAGAATTTCATCTGCATACTTTTTCTGAGATAAGAACAACCCACCATCATGAATTTGGGGCGGTCCTAGTTGGGCAGGTGGTTGAGGGTTTTGTTGAGTGATGTTTGGTGTCCTTGGACCTGGGGTAGTTTGTGTGATAAAGTGGTTTATGTAAGGTGACACTTCATCATCAAGAAATTGATAATTGGTTGGATTGAGAGTATGCAGCTTTGAAAAAGGATATTCTGATTCATCAAATATGACATGGCGACAAACAATGATTTTATTTAGTGATAAGTCATAGCATTTGTACCCACGATGATTTGAAGGATATCCTAAGAAGACACATGGGGTGGAACGAGATTGGAGTTTATTTATAGTGGTTGATGGAAAAAGAGGGTAACATAAACAACCGAAAATTCGTAGATGAGTGTAGGATGGATCTTTTTGAAAAAGAATTTTGAGAGGTGATTGATATTTCAACTTTTTATTTGGTAAAATGTTCAGTAGATAAGTTGCCATTTGTAGAGCATGGTGCCAAAAATTTGGCGGTAAAGAAGCATGAATGAGTAAAGTCCGAATTATATTATTAATAGAACGGATTTTTCTTTCAGCTTTGCCATTTTGAGAAGAAGTATGAGGACACGAGAAACGAAATGAAATTCCATTTGCTTCACAGAGTTTTTGAAAGGGACCATTGACATATTCTCTACCATTATCACACTGAATATTTTTCACTTCCCGATGAAATTGAGTTTTAATATATGCTCTTAAATTTTCAAAAGTTGAAAAAACTTGCGATTTGTGTGAAATTGGGAAAGTCCACAAGAAATTTGAATAGTCATCCAAATAGAGCACATAATATTTATGACCGGAAGTACTCAATACGGGAGATGTCCATACATCACTATGTAATATATCAAATGGCATAAAAGTAGAGTTATGTGAGTCAATAAATGGCATTTTAACATGTTTACCAAGAGAACAAGAATGACAAAAAGTTGAATTTATTTTTGAATTAGGAATACAATCAATCATTTTATTTTTCCTAAGAGAATCTAAAATAGATGCTCCTGGGTGACCCAAACGGTCGTGCCAAACAGAAGTAGATAAAGCTGCAAACTCGGAAGGAAAAACAGTCTTATTTTTGGTTATGTTGGTGATAGGATATAGTTGGCCTTGACTCTCACATCTCATTAGAACCATCCCCGTCTGAAAATCCTTCACAGAAAAACCAAACGGATCAAATTCAACAGAAACATGGTTATCGGTAGTGAATTTACGAACAGAAATTAAATTTTTAATTAATTTTGGTGCATGAAGGACATTTGATAAAGCTAGTGGAGGATGAGGGGGAGATAATTTAGCATTTCCAAAACCATGAATCGGAACAGAATGGCCATTTCCTACGATAATACTATTATTTTTGCTCAAATTAAAATAAGATGAGAGATTACCATTTGTAGATGTCATGTGAGATGTTGCTCCAGTGTCCATATACCAGGATGGGTCAGGCTGAGCAAGATGAAGAGTGTGAAGAGCCGCTTCAATATCTGTCGGGCTTGGTCCAGTAGCAGTAAAAGTAGCAGGTTGGGGTTTTGGTCCAAGAATACCAGATTGTTGATGTTTTGGGCCAGCATTGGGTTTAGCCCAATAAGATGGGTAAGGGCATGGAGGAGGAGCCCAAGGGTATTGTTGCCATTGTTGTTGCCAAGGAAATTGTTGCTGCCATTGAGGATACTGACCACGTCCTCCACCGCCGTAGTTCTGAGATCCACCCGAGCCACCGCCGCCGTTGTTACTACGACCACCTCTACCAGAGTTCTTCCCCTTGTTACCGCGGTTACTGTTTCTACCCCGATTATTGTTGTTGCCACGATTGTTGTTGTTGTTGTTGTTGTTGGGAGGGTATTACACGGGATTGGCAGGAGAGGCAGAGGGAGATGATTTCGTATCTTCTAATTTCATGAGTAAGGCTGTCGGAGATGATTGGTTGCCGGATTCGCGTGCAACACGTTGAATCATGGTGGATTCTTCTAATTCCAATCGAGATTTCGCCGTTTCAAACGTCGGCAAGGGATCGTGTTGCTGAATGTATGTAACGAAACCTGCATACGAATCTGTCAGTCCAGAAATCATCTTCAACACAAGGCGAGTGTTGTTGACGGGAGAATCAACATTTGAGAGTTGATCTGCAAGGAGTTTCAGGCGATTGCAATATGCTTTTGTTGACGGAAAATCTTCCAGGTGCGTGTTGGCGAATTGATATTCGAGGTGGACTGCTCTCGAATGCTTGTTATCTTGAAACATAGCAGCAATTCTTTTCCAACAACTTTCAGCAGTATCATTGATTACCAGGATGGAGCTGAGAATATCCTGGGTTACGGTGGCATACATCCACTGCAAAACGACCGCGTCGAGACGTTTCCAAAGACCGGGATCATTTTTCTTTGTTGCTTCTGCTGTTTGTTTTTCTTTTTCATCGGTGGGAGGGATGATATGATCAAGCACGTTATGAACACAAGCTTGAACTTGAAACAGCGCAGACCATGAGAGATAGAGGCTTGAATCGTTATCCAACATGATTGGAATGATGGATTTCACGTTGGTGATTCCAAAAGCAGTGTGGAATTTTGGTTGTTGGGTTGCTGCTTCAGATGTTGTGGCTGCCATGGCTGCAGGTGAGGGATAATTTGAGTGGTGCGGAAGAATTTGAGTGGTGGCTAGGAGAGAAGGCTGATCGAAAACCTAGCTGATGATACCATATAGGAAAATATTTCGATGATATTTATTGATTATCAACATGTAATATATACAGGAATTACAATTGCATAATGGGAAAACTAATTATGCCTAATCAATGTAAATATTCTTTTGACTTTTATCTCATTAGTGTACAATATTTGTTCCAACTATAGAGAGTATGTTGTTATGTTCTGTCACTACACTAGTTATAACTCTTGTTCTTAATCGTTCTACCTCAATCTCCTATTTGAAACCTCTGTTGGAAGAGGTTCTTAATCTCCTTAATCTTTGGGGACTGCCACTATTCAACATTTTCTCAGAGTTGCCAACACATGTGCACATCTATCATCTAAAAAAGAATTTGATGCTCCTTTCTTTCCGGTTTTAGTTTATTCTGACTTTAATTTTCTACATGCACTTTTGGTGTTGGATTGTAAGGGTGTTTTCACCCACCGCTTGTTCATTAATTTATCCCTCTTATTATAAAAAAAATAATATTTTAAAAAAATAATTATCTCGTGCATGGTATGGAAGCACACAATAGTTTGTCCACAAATTTATCCGTCTTATTATAAAAAAAAAAAAAAAAATTATCTCGTGCATGAAACAGGAACACACACTAGTTTGTTGCGATGAGACAGGTAAAATGAGTAAACTACAACCTTTCCGATCTTCAAACTATCTATGAAAGTAGAATCCTTTATTAGGAACTTATAAAAAAAAATTGTGACTTACTCAGTAGGACAATGCATTATTATATGCAGGGGCTGAGGTTCGAACCACAGACACCCCACTTATTCACCTTATAAGGTGAATTCTAGCCATTAGGCTTCCTGACAAAAAAAAAAATTGTGATTAAAAAGCATTACACAATACAAGACAATTAAGTGATTTAAATTCCCATTATACACATGCTAGGGAAGTTATTTTCTCATATAAAAGAAAATTATTTAGTTGCATTTTGGAGTCTCTTGAGACCAAGTCAGAAATAACAATAGAACTTTCCCTTACTAACTCATTAAGTATCGTCTAATTAAACATTAGGTACAAAAAAAACATTGTCACATTAAGATTTTTTTCACCCAAGAGCAGATTCTATAATAAATACATTATAGAAGGTTATGGTAAGAATAAGAACCTACTGCAAGCAATATCTTTTGAGTGCATACTAGTGCATATTGTTTTCAATCGCATTTCTTACCCCATTCAACTAGTAAAAGCTAAAACTAGTGCCTGTCTTTGTTGTATTAATATTTTCATAACAAAGTACAAAATGAGGTTACAAAACTAGAATATCCAAGAGGATAATATTAGAAGGTTGGGTAAGTAGATACTTTAATGTAGGATAACTTTCTAAAAAAATTGATCGATATTGCTATTAGGAAGTTAAAAGTAAAAAGTTTGAATCCATGCACTTAGTGTTATTACATCGGAACATAACGATAATTTATTTGAATGAGACAATCTCTTATCTCATCCAACAAACTACCATGTTCACTCGTCGGCACCCACACCTGCAATCCAACCATCTCTGCATACCCAATTGGATATGCATAGCCACATAAATGGTTAGTCATACATCATAAACCTAATTGTTGTAAGCAATGTGCGTAACATATTCATCATAACGAATACAACATTAGAGAAGAACGACAATCAGCAAATCAAAATTCGGGTTAAAGCATATGTGCATCTAAACAATCCTATACCATGATGAAATGCATGTGGAACCATTCTAAGCAAGCTGGGATACCTGACCTATTTCAGAATACCATATTCATAATAACCCAGCAACAACAAAGTCGGCATTCCATGCCCGCCTCCGTAATACCTCAAATGTTAACAATGTGGACACCATGATGCATGAACATAAGCAACGCCGTGTCTAACAACGATTTCTATTATAATATCTTCGATAGAATAGAAACAATCCAACAACATCATGACACCAGTTAGTACATGAACATCAACGAGAGAGACAATTAAAACACTGATCCGATTATGCTTTAGGCATACCAAATTCAAACTATCAAGCACACCAACATTACAGTCATGAGTAGAATGAAAAAACATACACATATGGTTAATGATAATTAATAATTAATAAAATTAATCTCAATTGATATTTCTAAAATTTCCATTACTACAATGAGTTTATCATCCTTGCTAAGCGATTTGCTTCATAGAAAATTACAAGAACATCGGTAAGGATTGGAGTACCATGGTTTGAAGCTGCAGGAGTCCGAATAAGGTGTTCTTTGTGGCGTTGGAAAGCTAAGAATTTCCAAAATCTGATTCGAACAAGGCCAAAAGTTCACTATACGCGAAGTTATCAATCTTAGATGCTATGCTACACTTGCATTGTACTGCATTTACTCCCGTTGGCTTATCTAAAGTTTTAAGTCATATTTGAGTCAAACGAAACCCAAATGAAAAGTAAGCGACAAAGCTACGACCTTCAAACACTTTAAACACATATAACACAGCATAAAAAAAAAAAACACACACACACACACACAAGCATGCACACACACATAGATTATCATCCATAGATTCTTCACCCAATAACAAAAGATCAATACACACACGCGCAAGAAAAAAGGCATTTAGCAACCTTTAAAATGATGGATTGTGACTGCTAGAAGGGTCGCAAATATCAATTTGTGACGATTCCCCAACAAGCGTTGAAATTGGGATCGTAACTGCCTTTTGCCATAGTTCAAGGAACAGTCGCACCAACTGTTGCAAAAGGTATTGCGACAGTTCCTAACTGTTGCAAAGGAAGACCATACACATGGTTTTGAAGGGACTTGCGGCCGTTCATAACTGTTGCATATGGCTGATTTAATTTTTTTTATGGAAATTTTTGTTTCTCTAGAAAAATAGCATCAAAAATTTTTCAAGACACGCAAGATTTAATTGTATGATTTATTTGTTCACTTCCTATTTTTAGTCACACCTCCTTGATTGTAGCAAATAGTGCATTGTGATTGGCTGCTTTTTATTCTTGAAGAATTCTTGATGTTATTTTTCTAGAGATACATCATTGCTCATTTTTTATTGATTATTCAACGATTGTTTGAACAGTCGCAATTTTTTTTTTTTTTTTGAATTTGAGTGGGCCTGATTTCAATTGAGATATGCCTTATTTACAAATATACATATATTAATTCAAGAGTAAGAAGTTCGATCCATACATCACTTAACTAAAATAAAAGATAAAGTACGTAGTTTAAACATCAAAAAACCGAAACACTTGTGGCTGAACATTCAAAAAACTGTATCAGAATTAAAAAGTCCATAAAATATTTAAATATTCCCTAGTGATGTTGCTTCAATGATCCTCAAGGCGGTAGCTAGACTCAAATGAATGTCGACCATCTCTTGCTGATTCTAAATTTGTTGGCTGGAAAGAAGAAGAAAAATAAATAAGACAGTGATTAGTAAATTGAAACACAATATTGAAACTGAAAAAACACCGGAGTTGTCAAATATATCGATAAATGGCACAATATTCGAGCATTTGTTTTCAAAATACAAGTAAATTAGAAATAGTAGTTTAAGAAATCTACAAACCCCTCCACAAGAAAGAGTAGTTTAAGAAATCATAGAGTAACAAACTTACAGTAAGCTGCTGTACAAGAAGCTACTTAAACAACATCTCAGATTTCAACAATATAGATATTCTGCCATGCTTACAAGAACATACAAAGAAAACCATAAATACAAAAAATAGTCTTTAACATACTGGTAAACCTAATATGTAACCTGAAACTCAGTTTCCTTTAACTTACCTTCTTAAGAAAAAGTGTCAGTTCACATATTATATAAAAATTGACACTTCAAATAATTGTTATAGCCTTAGGCATCTTCAAATCAAAAGTGTCGCAATAAAACATGAAGCAGTTTGAAAGTATGAAAGTTACCTCTTTTACTTTAAAATTTTGCATTTGCATTAAGAAAGCAACTTGCACCTTCAAGATATCAACTTGTGAAGCCTTATCCTTAAGAGAATCAATCTCAGCTTGCATTTTCAACATTTTCTCATTAGTCTCGATGGAAGATGACGCTGATCTAGTAGAGCGAGTAGAGATTTGAGTTGGTGTTATCCCAAGCCCCATAGATCCGACATATCTAGCATGTTCCTTTCCAAACACTTTGACAAATGCTTCATTCTCACATTGAGTGTTTTTCATTTGAGCTTGCAATTGTTCCTGCATATACAACAATTCATGAAACAACTAAATAAAACAGAACATTAACAAACTTTAATAGTGATAATGTCAGGCATTTCATAAATTAAACAAAAAACATAAACTTTCAATCAATGTTTAAGACCCGGACCAGTGATTGACCCGGTCAAGGCACTGGGTCACTGGTCGAATCAGTGGGTCAATGGTCAGACCACATGGCTATTGACCTGGTCTATTTAAAAATATTAATGACCAAAAATTACATTATGAACGAAATTTTGATAAAAAAATCATGTCATTTTTTTTCTATTTAAAGTTCGTACATTAAAAAAAATTATATTCACAACTGCAAGTTTGCAAGTTAATCTGCAACATAATTCAAGCTAATTCCAATCCAAATTCAAATTAGCGCATACATTAAACAATAGTACTGCATAAAAAACCTCACAAATAAGTTCTAATTCAGATTCCATCTTTAAAACATAGTATGTTCTAAAAATTGTTGGAAATCAAAATATAACAGATTTACAAACCCAAGTAAGTTACATAGTCAACAAAAAACAGAAACTCAATTAAGTTATAACAATTCACTAATCAATAAACTATTTATGCCCATGGAGTGAAATTGTCACAGGCTTGATATCCATATTCATCATCTTCATCGGTTGAGATGGGAGAGGAGAACGGCGTTTGAAAATGGCATTTGGGCTGGGAGTATGTGTTACTAGGGTACTTTTCTTTATATATGTGGTGCCTTTTTATTTTAAAAAAAATGGAAAATGGGTCGGGTGGATTAAACTGGTTCAGCCGTCCGCCCACTGACCCGACCGGGTCATACTGGGTTTCAGCGGGTTAATTGCATATCCGGTCCTATAGCATGCCAGTACCGCTACACCGTCCGGTTCGCAGGCCGACAGGTCCGACCGGTCGGGTCGGTTCGGGTTTTAAAACACTTCTTTCAATGTTATAACCTCTTTAGGCAAAAATACAGTGATAAAGTCAATCATTTCATTTTAGGCAAGCTATGAGGTATTATGACCTCGTTTTCAATTGTGCATAAAAGAAATAAGCACCATGCAAACTTTCAATGTTTATGCGAAATTGTCACTTACAGCTTTTTCTTTTGCCTCTTCATTGACAAATGACCCGTCGGCCTATTTATGCGAAACAGAATACATGTCTCCCCTACTATATATATACTCGACCATCTCAATTCCTACAAGTAAGCACATATAATAATTACTTGTTCAATTGTATATATAATCAACCACTAGATTGAGTGAACCATACCAACTCATCTCTAGCTCTCGCAAGCGACCTAGTTCCTAGTATATGAGGGGTTTTTTGCTTTTTCCGATTTCTTGCATTTCTTTGTGCAAGAAAGATGAAAATGTTGTAAAAGGTTGTTCCGGTGTTGTGTATAAGGCTGAGAATAGATGTCAAATGGAGAGCTGATAGCAGTGAAGATGCAGATTCTTCGCTAAATTCAGCTTTAAAACATTGTGACAGTCATAAATTAATGTTCTAACGGGAATATTAAGCTTTTTCTCTATAACAGCTTTTGCAAGTTTTCCAATCAGTGGTGGATTTCACCACAACTAAAAGCTCAAAAATGTGATGTTTGTTCCTTTCCTTTTTTAAAACAAAAAATACTATTGTTTAAAGAGGATGACTTTTGCTTTTTTCAAATTGATTTTCGCAATAGTAAAGGTCATTGTAGCTAGCATCAGAGACTAAAGTAGCCAATCGAGAAAACAATAGAGGATTGAATTGTGAACCAAAATGATGTTATAGCCGAGGAGAATTACAACACTATGTGCATCACCAATCCATAGAAAATCATAAACTTAATCATCTCCCTCTCAACAACTTATGAACAGCACCTTCCTATTTCAAATGCTACTCCTTAAACATTATTGAAACTTATCAAAATTCAAGGGCTTACTAGTAAGGTTTTTAAAACTACCACAAAATTATACATCTTCAACAATAAGGTTAAGTGTTCATATTTTTCTATAATTTATTTTAGACACATTTATTCTATATAATATGTTGTGAACTATAAATTTCCAAGATATACTAAAATATAAATTGTTTCAAATCCAATCCACAATAATCTAAATAAATATATATTTAAAATACTAACCATATAATAAAATACTAACCATATAATAACTGAACACATATCTTTCCTAACTCCCAAGTCATCAACTACACCAAATTTATATGTGAGGATAAGGAAAAAAAAACATACCGGAACGGAATTAGCGGTGAGGGTGTTTGCAGCAAAAAGTGACGAGCCACGAAGCTTTGAAAAATAGGCCAATAACATTCTTGTTTAGTAGACTAAAAAAAGGATAACAGCCATCTTTATCAAGATTTCTGTAGAATTGTGCAGCATTTGCTATTCTGCGGTGCATGTGATTAGAGATTGTAGAACTGTGCAGTCTTTTTTATTAAAAACCCTAATTTTCTCTCTGAGATTACAAAACTGAACGTTAGGCAACGACATTGTGAGAATGGCAGCAATCTGAACCAGATCAAGAACATATGTCACAACTAGAGACTTGGCAAGAACCTTAAGCAACAGAGCCTTGATTGTCACAATAAATGATTGGTGTCGAGATAGAAACTTGCCGATCATGGAGTAATAATAAGATAAGAATCTATGGACATGATCCAGAGCCCTTCCTTTGAGATATTTCAGAATTTGCTTCACCATCTCAGAATCTATGGACTGAATTATGTTTAATTACGTAGAACACATTCTATGCAATTTTCACCATCTTAGTAGTGAATCTAAATATTCAAGATTCAAAAACTTGGCCGCCAAATTAAAAACTCTAATTGCAATTTCTAACAATCAAGATAACAAAGGGTAAAGTTTCTTTGAATCTGGTACCTTTTCCCCAATCTTAAATTGATCGAGAGCATTATTACTAGCTTCAATTGGACACGGAAAATAATCAATTACACCATCGAAAAGATGCAGCAGCCCCTGTACCAGTAACATAAAAATATGAAAAATATAAGACACATAAAACTTAAGAGCTGGCTTGCATTCATTATTCAAGACAAAATCAATGTTATCAAATAGCGGCCACGGCAGATTGCAGTTGTAATATCTCGTTTGTCAGTATCGGAATATTACCAGTCGTGCGTGCCAGAGGACGAAAGTTCATGGAAAGAAAGTATAAGGGAAAAGTTTATTATGTGATGGCAGCTTAATACGAGTCAAGTATCAGTGTCGTATTAAACACGTTTAAGGCAAGGGTATAATGGTAATTGAATGCAAAAGAGATATATATTTATATGTCTTTGGCCCACAAAATATCTCACAATTCTTATCCTTTGTCTCTCTAAGCTTGAGGAAGTTTCTCTTCCCCTCTCTTCTCCACCGCCCTCTCCCTCTCAAATCCACTAGATCTCTCAAAGATCTTTAGGTTGGTGATGGAGCATGCAACATGGTCTTCTTCTTCTTCTTCTTCTTCTTCCTCAAGAAACACTTAGAAGATTTGGATGATATCACTACTCTTCCTCACAAAGAGATTTTCTAGAGGTTAGGGTTTTGGTGAAGGAAGTTTTGAGTTGGAGTAGATATGAGCAAGCAAGGATCATGGTGCTTTGATTTGCAAGAAAGAGTGACAAGATTGAAGGTTATGAGCAAATAAAGTAATTTGATCAAGAGCTAGGGTTTTGGCTTGCTTGAGCTTGGGACTTGGAGCTGTCACAAGAATCTTGTTCAGGTGAGTTCTATAGTTAGTTTACCCACCTTTGGGATCTTGTGAATTAACTTGAAAGTAAAGTAATGAATTCTAGGGTTTTATGTTTGGAATTAGTTGCCCCTTTCCTTGTCATTTTGCTAAACATGTTAATACTTGTCATATGAGTGTTTTACAAGTATTCAATGATCAAATATGTTCAAATATGCTTAGGGACACTTGGTTTTGAGGTTTTTGGGTCAAAAATACCAATATTGCAGGTGCTGGACTGTCACAACTCACCACAGCGAGCAGGTAGCTCGCTAGGCGAGCTAGACCACCAGAACTGGGGGTTTGCTCGCCATGGCGAGCAGCTACTCGCCTCCTAAACAAACTTACTCGCCTCGCGAGTAAACAGTGCACTTTGCACTGTTTGCTCGTTTCAGGCAGTTTTGATGTTTTTGTACCGGTTTTTCTTCGTGCAATCTTTTTATAAAAGTAAACCCCTCAATCCAAGGTCCTAATTGATAAACTTTTGCAAGGTTTTCTTGTGAATGAAGCAAGTATTTGACATAGTTAGTAAAACATGACAAACGAGAGATGTTATGATATGAATTGGGGTAGCAAGTTAATCATTAAGCAAGGGAAAGAATATAGAGCCTTGACATAGCTTGTCGAGAACTAGAAAGTTAAGCAAGAATCCTATGTAGGATAAGGCGCGAAGTATATTCTCTTCGCACGTGATCAATAATGATATTACAAGCATGTTAAGCTGTGGATTGATTAGTTAATCTCTCCACTATGATTAAGAATGTACATGAATGAACAAGTATGAAGTTACCGCTAATCGGATCGATCAAGGATCCGAGGTAAACAAGAAAGCATGAATAGGTTTAACCTTTCATGAATGATAAGACCAAGACTAAAATGAATAACGTAGGTGCCATGTCTCTTGCTATCCACGTCAGGGGGATACAAGGGGTTCTCGTGATGGGAACGGTTCAAGCCGTAAGGGACCCGCATGTCACTGAGTAATCAAGATGTAGGTGTTCGTGTCTCTTGTTATCCACACCAGGTTGGATACGAGAGGTTCTCCAAGGGGAACGGTACAAGCCGCAAGGGACCCGCACGACACTGAGGGAGTCCGATGTACCTTAGCTAGGTTTTCATCGGTCATGTATGGGATTGTACTCGGGGTTACTCTGTAACACCCTATTTCTAATAAGCGGTAAAACGCGCGAATATATATATAACATATTCTAGAAATAGATACTACGTCTTCGAATAAACCACAAAAATACAATACATGCATAAAGATCATGTTACACAACATAGCAGCGGACAACATATAATTCATAAACAATCTCTGGATCTCCAAACTAAATACAAATGTATCATCCAAATCTCAAATAACAGAATATCTCAACAACTCCGAAATACCAAGTCAAATAAACATCATGCAAAGACTATCCTAGATCAGAGCCCTAATCTAGACACTTGCATGAAAAAGAAGAACTCCACTCCTCGGCATCAACAAGCAACAACTAAGCATCCTGCACGCCGTCTACCCGTCCATACAGAAAGGTAGGCTGTCCACCACAGACCACTGAGGGTTAGCATTACATCATCATAATCCATAAAAGATTTAAACAAGAACATTGGAAATGAAAGATATATTCAAGAATACAGAATAACAAATCATACATGTATTCACAAGTATTCATGATTCTCATACCATTCAAACCATTCCATACAATCATTCCAAGTTCATATCAACAAGTGTATCATACACGTATCACATATACATAACCCTCCCTCCTAGAACACTAGCATCACATGATCATTATTATCCCCCATCACTTACATTTCAAGCTATCACATGATTATCATAGCATAGCATGCATATTCAACCTCTAATCAAGTCATCAACAAAAGCTCATCATTTATCAACATCAATCAATGAAAACATTACTCACTTCATTACTCATCTAGCATGCTTATCTCAACAAGTACAATTCATCATATCGAAGTTATACGCAAGCCATCATCATTATCAAAGAACATCACCACATCATATATGTATATATACATATACAAATCTCACCTCATCATTATTATTAAAATAACCATCATCAATTGATTCACCAAGTGTATAAGCACAAACAATTAAGACATGCAATTAGAGCATAATACAATTAGTCACAACCATCCACAAAATTCACCAATGTACATATACACCAATCCACATAATCACAACATTCGCCAAATTTCACCAATACACAAATTCACCAAGTCATATATTCAATTATGACACAACTCATCAATTATTCAAATGCATGCAATGTTCTAGACTCTTCTCTAGATGCATGTGGTACCAAAACACCTCGAGGTCGTCACCTTCGATGCAACAAAAACATCGTACTCACCTCAATTGGATATAAAATCCGCCACCATCAGTCTTGGATATAAAATCCACCACCATTAGTCATGAATGCATGAACATATGACTCAACTACAAATGCATATGTTCACACAAACAATAATCACCTCACCATCACCAATACTTGTATATATGCAATCATCAACAAGTCACCACCAATTTAATATATATACAATCACCAACAATCATCAAAAATCACACAACATGAAGTTGTCACATAATTATACCACCAACAATCAACATTTAACATGTTCAACAAACAACATAACATAAACATGTTCATCACCATTCAATTAGTATATATGCATCGACAACAATTCACCACCACTTGACATTTATACAATCACCAACAACATCCACAATTCAATCAACATATAATTGTCACATATATACATCATCAATCATCTCCACATAAATCAACATATAATAACTCTCCATAAAGGATTCACGATCAATTGATTCACAAAAGTCATCTTTAGTCAAGTTCGTCTCTCAAAATCGCAACAATGAATTAATTGAACATTTGAGTCAAAACCAAGTAAACAAGCTCAATTGTCTATGCCTTGTATTCTCACAATTCACATATGTGTGCAGTAGAGGTTACATAAGCATTTCATCGGCCAAATACGATTAATTCATGAAAATCACAAGGTTCGTCTCCCTTTATCAATTTTCAAAAAAATTTCCATTTTCAAATCAAAACAAGTTAGATTCACCACATCATAGTTTAAATACCATTAAACACCTTTATTGAACTCATAAAACTCAAGTTTCGAAGTTTAGAAGCAATCCATAAGGTTTGGGTCGACTTAGAAATAGTTATGCGGCCTAGTTTCACCTAGTTTCTTCTCTCTATCTCTATCTCTTCTCTCAAATGAAATGAAATGATAAATGTTTGTAAAACCTAGTTTCACCAACAACTAGAGTTTATATACTAGCTCTACTCAATTGGGCTTATCTCTTAAACCTTAATGGGCCTAACCCATTTCTATTCTAACACTCAAAATGTCACTACTCACTTAATGGTAAATTATAACACTAACGGTCACTTAATGGTAATTAAAATAATTACTACACTCTCCAACACTTAGTAAAATAAAACCCTCACTAAGCACTAAAAATAACTTTCAGCAAAAATTACAAAATTGCCCCTGCCCTCAAAATGACCAAAATACCCCTAAGTCCAAAATATCTAAAATACCCTTCTAACACCGAATTCTACGAATCCCAACCAAAAATACACACAGAGGCAAATAATCACACATCAGCACGTATAGCACACATAAAAAATAAATAAAATAAATCTAGCGAAAAATCGGGCTGTTACAACTCTCCCCCACTAAAAAGAATTTTCGCCCTCGAAAATTACCTGAAGGAAACAACTCTGGATACGCAACCCTCATCCTACTCTCCGATTCCCAAGTGGCACTCTCCCCAGTCGGTCCAACCCAAATCACTTTAACCAAAACGACCTCCTTGCCACGCAAACGTTTCACTTCACGATCCTCAATCCTCACTGGCCAAGTCTCAACAGTCAAATTATCTCTTACTTCCAAATCATCCACTTGAATCACATGAGACGCATCATACACATACTTCCGCAACTGAGACACATGAAACACATCATGAAGATTCGACAAAGATGGTGGTAACG
Organism: Medicago sativa; assembly: GCF_051527215.1. NCBI lineage: Eukaryota > Viridiplantae > Streptophyta > Magnoliopsida > Fabales > Fabaceae > Medicago > Medicago sativa. The sequence goes on along the minus strand of NC_140752.1, from coordinate 29,619,212 downwards.
CAATCCGATACGCTACAACCCCTACCTTCTCAACAATCTCAAACGGTCCAACAAAACGAGGAGTCAACTTATGACACTTCAAAGCACGTCCAACATCGGTTACAGGATTCACTCTCAAAAACACATGATCACCAACCTGAAACTCAATATCCTTCGTCCTCTTATCATGATAACTCTTCTGTCTACTCTGAGACGCTTTCATCTTCTCTTGAATCATCTTAACCTTCTCGGTCGTCTCTTGCACAACTTTCGGTCCTAACAAAGCACTCTTTCCAGACTCATACCAACACAACGGCATCCTACATCTTCGACCATACAAAGCTTCGAACGGTGCCATTCCAATACTAGAATGAAAATTGTTGTTGTAAGTAAACTCAATCAACGGTAAACATTCAATCCAACTAACACCTTGCTCCAACACACAAGCTCTCAACAAATCTTCCAAACTCTGAATAGTCCTCTCCGTCTGACCATCAGTCTGAGGATGATAAGCAGAACTCAACCTCAACTTAGTTCCCAAAGCAACTTGCAAACTCTCCCAAAACTAAGAAGTAAACCTCGGATCCCGATCCGACACAATACTAGAAGGAATACCATGCAATCTAACAATCTGCTCAATGTAGATCTCGGCCAACTTCGCCACAGACATACCGGTCTTGATAGGAACAAAATGTGCCGACTTCGTCAACCGATCAACAATCACCCAAATCGAATCAAAACCCTTAACAGTCTTCGGTAACGCTCCAACAAAGTCCATAGAGATACTGTCCCACTTCCACTCTGGCACAAACAACGGTTGCATCAAACCCGACGGTTTCTGATGTTCAATCTTAGACTTCTGACAAACCAAACAAGCATACACAAACTCTGCGATCTCTTTCTTCATTCCAGGCCACCAAAACAACCTCTTCAAATCTTGGTACATCTTAGTCGCTCCTGGATGAATACTCAAACTACTTCTATGACCTTCTTCCAAAATCTGTCTCTTAAGCTCAAGAACACTTGGCACACAAACACGATCACGAAACATCAAAACATCGTTCTCATCCAATCTAAAGTCTCCACCTTTGCCTTGATTAACCAACACCACTCGATCTACAAGTTCCAAATCTTCCTTCTGACCATTCTTGATCTCCTCCACAATATTACTTGTCAGCTTCAACATTCCCAACCTCACACCATCCAGCGTTAACTCGCTAACTAAACTCAAGTCTCGAACTGCTCAATCAACTCCAACTCTTTCATCATTAAAGCGGACATATGCAATGACTTCCTACTCAAAGCATCAACAACAACATTGGCCTTTCCAGGATGATAGCTCAACTGGAAGTCAAAATCCTTAAGATACTCCAACCATCTCCTCTGCCTCATATTCAACTCCTTCTGGTCAAACAAATACTTCAAACTCTTGTGATCACTGAACACCTCAAACTTAGAACCATACATATAATGCCTCCAAATCTTCAACACATACCCAACGGCCGCTAATTCCAAATCATGAGTCGGATAGTTCTTCTCATGCACTTTCAACTGCCTTGAAGCATAAGCCACAACCTGACGATTCTGCATAAGCACACCACCAAGACCCATCTTAGAAGCATCACAATACACAACAAACGATTCCTTCGGATTCGGCAAAATCAACACTGGAGTTGACGTCAACCTCTTCTTCAACTCTTGGAAACTCTTCTCACACTTAACATCCCAAACATAAGCTTGTCCTTTCCGAGTCAACTGCGTCAATGGCAACGCCAACTTAGAGAATCCCTCAATGAACCTCCGATAGTAACCTGCCAATCCAAGAAAGCTTCTAACCTCAAATACGGACTTAGGTGATTCCCACTGCAACACTGCATCAACCTTCGACGGATCCACGGCAATACCACCTTTAGAAATCACATGACCAAGGAAACTCACTTCCCGCAACCAAAACTCACACTTCCACAACTTAGCAAACAACTTATTCTCCTTCAAGACTCCCAACACAATCCTCAAATGCTCGGCATGCTCTTCTTCAGACTTCGAATACACCAAAATATCATCTATAAACACCACCACAAAACGGTCCAGAAAAGGATGAAATATCCTATTCATATATTCCATGAAGACACCTGGTGCATTAGACACTCCAAATGGCATCACAGAATACTCATAGTGTCCATACCTCGTTCTGAACGCAGTTTTGGATATATCTTCCGCCTTCACTCTAATCTGATGATATCCTGATCTCAAATCAATCTTGCTAAACACTTCCGCACCAACCAACTGATCCATCTAATCATCAATCCTCGGGAGCGGATACCGATTCTTGATTGTCACCTTGTTCAACTGCCGATAATCCACACACAACCTCATGCTTCCATCTTTCTTCTTAACCAACAACACTGGAGCGCCCCACGGAGAAACACTCGGCCTGATAAACTGTTTCTCGAGCAACTCTTCGAACTGTTTCTTCAACTCACCCAATTCTGATGCAGACATCCGATAAGGAGCAATCGAAATAGGACTCGTTCCCAGAACCAAATCAATTGCAAACTCAACTTCCCTCTCCGGCGGTAATTCGGTAATGTCGTCCGAAAAAACTTCTGGAAACTCTTGCACTACCGGCAAATCACCAACTCCTTTCTCACTATTTTCCTTCAAGGAAGCAAACATCATGAACACACTAGCTTCGCCATCCAAGGTCTTCTTCCCTTGCTCCGCGGTCAAGAACTTCCCACCTTCCTCAGCTACCGGCTTAAAAAACGTTACACTCTTGGTCAAACAATTGATGTTAACACCAAAAGTCAACATCCAATCCATACCAAAAATAACGTCCATATGCTTCAACAGAAGACACACAAGATTCAACTCAAAATCAACAAGAACCTTAACACAAATCACAACCAACTGAGCCTCTGCAGCCAAAGATACCTTCCCTTGCCAGACCAACAAACCTGAAGCAACCTGCTACTCCCCCACTAAGCTCAAGCCCACCTAAAAAAACGGAACAACACAACAAGTACCGACAGTACTTCCATACATGTCGCATACAAACAGGAAAATCAACGGGTTTTGGTCTGGACAAGACCGACCACGGCTCTAATACCAACTTGTAACACCCTATTTCTAATAAGCGGTAAAACGCGCGAATATATATATAACATATTCTAGAAATAGATGCTACGTCTTCGAATAAACCACAAAAATACAATACATGCATAAAGATCATGTTACACAACATAGCAGCGGACAACATATAATTCATAAACAATCTCTGGATCTCCAAACTAAATACAAATGTATCATCCAAATCTCAAATAACAGAATATCTCAACAACTCCAAAATACCAAGTCAAATAAACATCATGCAAAGACTATCCTAGATCAGAGCCCTAATCTAGACACTTGCATGAAAAAGAGGAACTCCACTCCTCGGCATCAACAAGCAACAACTAAGCATCCTGCACGCCGTCTACCCGTCCATACAGAAAGGTAGGCGGTCCACCACAGACCATTGAGGGTTAGCATTACATCATCATAATCCATAAAAGATTTAAACAAGAACATTGGAAATGAAAGATATATTCAAGAATACAGAATAACAAATCATACATGTATTCACAAGTATTCATGATTCTCATACCATTCAAACCATTCCATACAATCATTCCAAGTTCATATCAACAAGTGTATCATACACGTATCACATATACATAACCCTCCCTCCTAGAACACTAGCATCACATGATCATTATTATCCCCCATCACTTACATTTCAAGCTATCACATGATTATCATAGCATAGCATGCATATTCAACCTCTAATCAAGTCATCAACAAAAGCTCATCATTTATCAACATCAATCAATGAAAACATTACTCACTTCATTACTCATCTAGCATGCTTATCTCAACAAGTACAATTCATCATATCGAAGTTATACGCAAGCCATCATCATTATCAAAGAACATCACCACATCATATATGTATATATACATATACAAATCTCACCTCATCATTATTATTAAAATAACCATCATCAATTGATTCACCAAGTGTATAAGCACAAACAATTAAGACATGCAATTAGAGCATAATACAATTAGTCACAACCATCCACAAAATTCACCAATGTACATATACACCAATCCACATAATCACAACATTCGCCAAATTTCACCAATACACAAATTCACCAAGTCATATATTCAATTATGACACAACTCATCAATTATTCAAATGCATGCAATGTTCTAGACTCTTCTCTAGATGCATGTGGTACCAAAACACCTCGAGGTCGTCACCTTCGATGCAACAAAAACATCGTACTCACCTCAATTGGATATAAAATCCGCCACCATCAGTCTTGGATATAAAATCCACCACCATCAGTCATGAATGCATGAACATATGACTCAACTACAAATGCATATGTTCACACAAACAATAATCACCTCACCATCACCAATACTTGTATATATGCAATCATCAACAAGTCACCACCAATTTAATATATATACAATCACCAACAATCATCAAAAATCACACAACATGAAGTTGTCATATAATTATACCACCAACAATCAACATTTAACATGTTCAACAAACAACATAACATAAACATGTTCATCACCATTCAATTAGTATATATGCATCGACAACAATTCACCACCACTTGACATTTATACAATCACCAACAACATCCACAATTCAATCAACATATAATTGTCACATATATACATCATCAATCATTTCCACATAAATCAACATATAATAACTCTCCATAAAGGATTCACGATCAATTGATTCACAAAAGTCATCTTTAGTCAAGTTCGTCTCTCAAAATCGCAACAATGAATTAATTGAACATTTGAGTCAAAACCAAGTAAACAAGCTCAATTGCCTATGCCTTGTATTCTCACAATTCACATATGTGTGCAATAGAGGTTACATAAGCATTTCATCGGCCAAATACGATTAACTCATGAAAATCACAAGGTTCGTCTCCCTTTATCACTTTTCACAAAAATTTCCATTTTCAAATCAAAACAAGTTAGATTCACCACATCATAGTTTAAATACCATTAAACACCTTTATTGAACTCATAAAACTCAAGTTTCGAAGTTTAGAAGCAATACATAAGGTTTGGGTCGACTTAGAAATAGTTATGCGGATTTTTCGTAAAATGTCTCTAAGACCTCCTTGGAGTATTTTCATCATAACTCAAAAACCAAAAATCATTTTCAAGTCAAACCAAAGCCATTGGAAAGCTAACAAAATTATCTACAACTTTCATGTTTACACCAAAAGCATATTCAAAACGAAAAAGGGTGAAAAACGTGAATATTTCCCAGATTTGCCTGACAAAATCGGTGGCCGATTTTGAGAAATCGGTGGCCGATTTTTCCCGAGTCAAAACTGGAAAATCAACCCAGAAATCGGTGGCCGATTTTGGCAAATCGGTGGCCGATTCTGGGCTTCACAGCAGTTCAAAATGTGACGGTTCCAACCCCTTTTTACCCCAAAATCCCAATTTTGATCATTCCAACCCCAAAACTCAATCCCAAAGATGTTCATAGGTCACATACACTTCAAAACACTTAAACTTGCATAAGTTTTGAGATTAACACATCAACACATCAAATTCATCAACATAACAAAATTCACCAAAATATCATCACTTCCTCAACTTTCAACAACAACCCAAAATCTCTTCATCAAATCATCAATCTTAATACCCAAAGCACTAATCCAACAACAACATGTTTCAAATCAATAACAACAACTAATGAACACAAATTCATGCACAATTCATTATCACAACTTCATTTCTCATCAAACTTGCTCAAGAACACAAAGCACCAACAACTATGCATTTAAACATGTTAATTCACATACTAACATGCAATTATCATATAAATCATGTTCCCAAACATAACAACAACAATTATGCACGAATTTTACAACAATTAGATTCAATTCATCAATTTAACAAAATGGGTAAAGAGAAAAAGATATGAATTATGGTTGAAATCTAACCCTCTTACCTCTAACACCAAGAATCTCTAACCCAAGCTTCAATTTAGCTCCTAGATGATGAATCCCTCTTCTAGCTCTAGCCTTCCTCTTCAATCTCTTCAAACCCTTTCTTCTCTCTATCTCTATCTCTTCTCTCAAATGAAATGAAATGATAAATGTTTGTAAAACCTAGTTTCACCAACAACTAGAGTTTATATACTAGCTCTACTCAATTGGGCTTATCTCTTAAACCTTAATGGGCATAACCCATTTCTATTCTAACACTCAAAATGTCACTACTCACTTAATGATAAATTATAACACTAACGGTCACTTAATGGTAATTAAAATAATTACTACACTCTCCAACACTTAGTAAAATAAAACCCTCACTAAGCACTAAAAATAACTTTCAGCAAAAATTACAAAATTACCCCTGCCCTCAAAATGACCAAAATACCCCTAAGTCCAAAATGTCTAAAATACCCTTCTAACACCGAATTCTACGAATCCCAACCAAAAATACACACAGAGGCAAATAATCACACATCAGCACGTATAGCACACATAAATAATAAATAAAATAAATCTAGCGAAAAATCGGGCTGTTACATACTCCACACGGGGCTCTCCGTAAAATAAATCAAGATAATAATGTTTGTTCAACACTAACCAAGAATGACTATGGCTATAACTATGATCATGAAGGAACTCATGTACGATTATGTTATGTTCAAGAGCACGAGATGCTACTAGATAAGTACAAGATATGAATTAGAACAAGTAAAGAATGTTAAACCGATGACGATCTTAGGTTCCCCTAATCGTCCGGTTTAGGACCGTGTCATGAATATGTTAATTAAGTTAAGTCTTGATGCGTTCAACGTATCTTGAATTAGCGGTCTTAGGATCCCTTGACCGTCATGACACGTATGATGATAGCAAAGCCTATAACAAGTTAAGAAAAACCTATGACGGGTCTAGTATGCACGACCGTCTAGGAAAGCATGACCACACACATATAATCAACCGTCAGGTTGTATTGTAGACACGTGGTGACCGTAGGTTTCCCCCGAGGTTACCTATAGCCTAGGATTAGGTGGAACTCATTGAGACATTATGTCTCACCCCAATCCTCCTTATTTGTTTCAGATAAACAGGTTGGTTTAGCAAGCTAGTAGCCGAATGGATGTTTCAGCAAGTGTTCGTTCGTACTCGCTGCAGGATGATACGGATATGCAAGGATGCAAATGCTATGTTTTAGAAATGTTGAGTTGTATTATTATTGTACGAACGCACATTGTTGTATAAGATATTCATTGCGAGTTTTATTGTTGTAAATTTTTAATGTATCCAGTACTAAACTAACGCACATGCTAAACTTTCTAGATACATTTAGTGTGGGTGTTACAGCAGTGACGAACATAATGTATCCACCTAAATTCAAGGTTAAAGAAAAACATAATATTCAGGTCAAAATGCATATACGGATTCAAAGTAATTCAGCAGTTACCTTGTTATAATTCAAAGCATTACCCATGTATATGGGTACAAATTTCCGTGCTATGGTGGCCCTACGAATTGCTTCCTACACACGCAAAATAATAACAAAAAAAAACTATTTACAAAATAGGATTTGGAGGAGGAGGATAGAAGCATCAACTGGTTTTCCTCTATCACTATATCTGAAAAATACATAAAGGAAAATAAATCTCAGCTATTATGAATATTTCAAAAAGATCTTTGACTCTATATTTAACCATTTACTATAAATTACATCTCTATTTTATTTTAACAACTCACTATTAATTTTGAAGGATTAATATGAATAAATTTTGAAGGATTAATTAAGAAGGATTACTATGAATAAATTTTGATAGGGTCAGAACCTATTTACGAGCCACTTGAAGGTGAGAAAAACACAAGAAGGGGGGGTTGAATTGTGTTTTGAAAAATTCTTCGTTTCTCCTAAACTGAACACACTGATCAGAAGCAAAGTGAAACAGCTTCTGAAGTGATAATCAGAATCTAAATGCAGCGGATAAAAACAGAGAGAGAAGAAGAAAGACACAAATCAATTATACAGGTTCCTTCCACAAACCGGAAGTAGTCCTGTCCCCTTTGCACTTCCAAGGAGAGTTCACTAAAATGTAATATCTGATTACAATTTCTCAAGCACACAGCAAGAGACTTCCTTTGCTCAAGCACACTTTGCAAGAGTCTTCCTATGCTCAAGAACACAATCAAGAGACTTCTATGCTCAAGCACAACTGCAAGAGACTTCTAAACAAACAAAATTACACAGAAAGATGTTTGAGTTTAAACACTTAATATACAATCAGAGGTGCTCACAATACAAATCAGATAAGACTTTAAGACTTAAGAATTTCTAGGATATGACTTTGAGAAACATAAATTCTAAGTGAATGCAGAACAATTTCAGCAGAGTTTTGGCACTTATAAAATGTTGATGAGTCTTTCGTTCAGCATTTCCAATCTCTAAGACTTCACTCCTTTATATAGAGGTGTGAAAGAGACGTTGTGAAATTGCCAGCACATCAAAAGAGTCGTTGTTGAAGCTTGATCTTACACCAATGATCTTTTGCCTGATTTGGTTGTTGTCCTATGAAGAACCAATTTCAAATCCATTCCAGTTGAGAGGGAACATTTCTGCAGGCTTGGTTGTACATTCAGAGCTGTTATTTTGTCTTGTAGCAGAGACACAAAACAGAGTAGTGGAAAAGGTGGTTGTACAGTTCGTACAAAGTACAATGTCAACGTTTTTGTTCCTTTTGCAAGCAAATGCCTTCAAACACTTTTGAAATGACCATTGCAATGTTCCACTAGTCTTCTGCTATCTTTAGATGAATTTCGATCCATGAAACAACTCTTGAATCCTTGAATTTTGCAAATTCAGTTGATCTTCAGCTTCTGGTGAAAACAGCTTTTGATGAGGCAGCTTCTGATGACGTGGCACTTCAAGACCTCTAGTCTTCAGGAGCACTAGTCTTCAGGAGCTTCTAGTCTTCAGGATCGCTTTGCCTTCAGGAGCTTCTAAGCTTCAATTTTGTTGATTCCTTTTCTCTTTATTTGCTCATTCAGAACCTTTGTATGATATAAATTTTTGTCTATGGTCCTGTACACTTGAACAAATATTAGCAATTCCAATTGTCAATTTTTAATACCTTGTTATCATCAAAACTCTAAAGGTTTATTGTTAAACACATTTTGTTCCAACAATCTCCCCCTTTTTTATGATGACAAACAATAGTATTTAAAACTTGATCAATTGTTGTTAATTTAATTAACAAGTTGACTTTGGGGTTCTGAGGTTTGTAAGCTCAGAGTCTGTGGTTCGTAAGCTCTAACTCCCCCTGAGTCTGATAGTCTTTAAACAATGAGAAGTAGATTATAGAAAAGAAGAATGGTTCAATTAATTTTATTTGAAATTGATACTCCTTCTTTCGTTCAAAGCTTATACCTTTCAGGTAAAAATGATAGAAGTTTTTCAATTAAATTTTCAAATAACATTAATGGGGCTCAGAGCCTTTAAATACTATCACATATACTCCCCCTTTTGTCATTAACAAAAAGAAATAACAAAAAAGAAGAGATGAGAAAAACATAGAGTAAAAGGTTCAGAGCAATATATAAGCACATAATTAGAGCATATTAACCATTTTCTCAAAGTAAAACAAGTTAATCAGAGCACAAAAACCAAAATGATTATCAGAGCAACAATTGATAAGATGAAAAATATTTAAAGAGTTCAGAAGCAAATGATAATCAGAACCAAAAACTATTTCAGAATCAAATGATGAAACAAAACATATCAGAAGCATAAAGAAAATAGGCAAGCTTAAGGTGTGCAACTAAGGGTTTGGCTTGCTTTGGTTCTCCAAAATCTTCTTGAGTAATTCATTTGTTTCTGCAAGTTTCTTGTCCATCTCTGACTTGATATCTGCTGTTATCTTGAGGAGCTTTTCTTCTCTGAGCCTAGCTTCTTGCAACTTAGCATTTGTCTCAGCTTTGTACCCTAACTGCAGTACCTTCTGGTCAAGTAGCTCTCTTTCTAGCTCCTTATTTCTTTCTTCTAACACCTTATTCTTGTGAACTAGAGCCAGATCAGGACCTCTAGTCTTCAGGAGCACTAGTCTTCAGGAGCTTCTAGTCTTCAGGAGCGCTTTGCCTTCAGGAGCTTCTAAGCTTCAATTTTGTTGATTCCTTTGCTCTTTATTTGCTTATTCAGAACCTTTGTATGATATAAATTTTTGTCTATGGTCCTGTACACTTGAACAAATATTAGCAATTCCAATTGTCAATTTTTAATACCTAAAGCCCTACGCATAATATTACTCACGGACATCATCTTTTTGATAGCCTTTTTGAAAGGGTCCATCAACGAGGCCCGAGATCCATATGTTTAGCATCCGCTTATCCACTGACAAGAAGTGACGGGGGTGGAAAGTGGAGGCAAGGAAGGAGAGAGATGCAGAAGAATGAGAGGTATATTCTAAGATCATGCAGCCATAATTTAGTTACTATTAATTATTTATTGGAATTATGTCTTGGTTTGAAGATCCTCAAGACTTTAAAACAATAGTATGTTGATAAACTACAGGTCAGAAATAGAACATATGACAAATATTCGCAAAATGTAAACCAAAAAATTAAGATGTGAAACTCCGAAAAATAATCTCAATTCACACCTTAAGGTCAGCTCCTCATATGACCTTGTCGCTGCAAAAAGCTTCAGCAAGTTTACCGTCCACCTTTGACACAGCTTCTATGAGTTCACGCCTTTTTTCTGACACCAAGGCCTCCATATCTGGAGGAACTTCAACTTTTTCAATGGTAAGCTTTTCCCTACAATAAGCAACAATTGAATAATTTGAAGAATAATCACAGTTATAACCAATGGAGAAGTTTCAGAAACGGACCCATATGAACCATTTAGAGAGTAGGCCTTTAATTCAACAAGATCAACAAGTCCCTTAAAATCATCTTCCAAGCCTATTGGAACTTGGACTGCAGCACTAAAATGTTGAAGCTTAGACCTTGCCTGATTTAAAACTTCCCATGGATTTGCTCCCTGGTGGAGGTTGTTGATAAATACAAGTCTTGGAAGTTCATATCTTATCATTTGCTTATCAAGTGTAGTTGACTTCCTTTTCACCCCGCCAACACTACAAAGAACTAGAATGCCACCGTGAATATTGGCGCGCAAAGTGCCAATATATTAATCTGCAAAAAGATCTCTAACTCTATAACACTGTCAAATAACTATTGATTGATTTAGAAGGACTAATATAACCTATTCGAGAGCGACCTAAAGAGTCAGAGACGAAACCTAAAATTTGATAAGTTATTTTTACATGATGGTGATTCTGGTTGATGGAATGGATAGCTGGCCGCCACCCTTTTACAATCTGCACCATATCTCTGACAAAACACAAAAGTTCTCCACGTCTTCTTTCATCCCAGGTTAGAGCCCTCTTCCTAAGATTATGTTCTTCGTCCAAACCTAGATCCCTATCACGCATGGCATTCATCCTTTTTAAAATCTGCTTCGTAGGGTCTATGTATATCAACGACATATCTTCCAGGGTTTTTCTATTAGGGCATATGAGGCCCGATATCCAGATGTTTCGCACTGGTGTCTTCATTAACGAGAAGTGACAGAGAAGGAATGTGGAGCCAAGGAAGGAGGAAGATGGAGAAGAATGAGAGGCGGTGTAGCAGTAGAGGCGTGATAAGGAGAGGGAGCCATGGCAGTGGGTTTGAATAATTTCTGCATCCCTAGTGGTATCTTGGACCAAGGTAATATATTTATTTTTTGTGATAATTATATATGAGGACCGTTCCCTAAAAAAAAGGCTTAAATATGTGTCCAGTCCCCGCAAATAGGCCGCAGTTGAATTTTAGTCCCTGTACTTACTAATCCTCCCAATTTGCCACTGCAAATAATAATCACTTATAATTTGGTCCTAATTAAGATTTCTTGCCTATGTGGCATCTGATTACTTACGTGGCGCACACGTGGCACCAGCTGACTGGGAAACCACCTCGCCGACTCAGCTTTCCAGACCTCAAGTTCCAATTTTGCCCTTAATGGTTTCTGAGACGTATAAAAGACCAAACTGCCCCTTGCTTTCCACTTCCTTCTTCCTCTTTTCTTCCCTGGTCAGAACCCTCTTCTTTCCTCTTCGTTTCTTCCTTTTCTTCTTTTCTTCTTTTTCTCTTCATATCTTCCTTTTCTTCTTTTCTTCTTCTTCTTCCTTTCCTCTTCGTATCTTCCGATTCTTCTTCTTTTCTTCTTCTTCCTTTTCTTCTTCCTTTCCTCTTCCAAAACCAATAACCATAAACCTAACAACAACCCTCAACAAATTCAGAAATGTAAACGGAACTCAATATCCCCAAGGAAAGACGTTTTCTCTTCCACACCTACGCACGTGAACTCGCCGTCGTGTTATCCATCGGCGCCTCCGCACCAGCCGCGCGTCGGTTAGTTAACATAAATTTCCAATCTCAACTACGACGAATTTTGATTGATAGCAAAGTGCCCATTTTGCTTAATACAAAAGCAGTTTCTGCGGCACAAGAACTTCTGGCAGATAAAGCAGTTTCTGTCGCGTTACGGTGAGGACCCTTTTGCCATCTGTGGCTAGGATTGGTGGTGGAAGTGTCGAGAGGAAGAGAGGACCCATTAACCTCCAACGGTTGATGTTGTTGTGATTATGATTTTGATTCCAAAGTTGGATGAAATTGTTGTGGTTGTGATTGTGAAATTGTTGTTGTGATTGTGACATGGTGTGGCTTTTGATTGATGAAACCGGATAAATGAATTTATGAGATTGGATTAATGTAAAATCCATCCCTTTTTATTTTTTACCTAATGAAAACTCATTCTCTAGTGGATTTGGAATTGCGGATGTCTTCATTGATTGTTAGGGTTCATGGGAGAAGGGAGGAGAGTTGCAATCCGTAAGAAGAAGAGGGAATGAGAAGAAATGAAGACAGGGGCAAAATTGTCATTTCACGTTTGGGCTTTGTCATTAAGGTCAAAAATGTCCTTTCACATCTGTTTTGCTGACGTGCCAACACTCAGACCGAGTCACCACTTGACACATAGGCGCCACGTCGCTATTGACACTCCACCTCAGCAAAAAAAAACGTAATTAGGACGAAATTTCAAATGATTAATATTTGCAGTGGCAAATTGGGAGGATTCGTAAGTACAGGGACTAAAATTCAACTACGGCCTATTTGCAGGGACTGGACACATATTTAAGCCAAAAAAAATATATATATGAGGACCGCTACTTTACACTCACTTATATTTTACTAACGGGTTTGTCTAACATGTGCAATATTGCACATGTTAAAGTAACTAAAAAGTAGTAACTTTTCATTGAAAACCAACAATTATTAATTAAAAATTACATATTTAATATAAAAAACACAAGTTCCAAGCCAAAATTACTACTTTAAACTTCTTAACATGTGCAAATTTCACATGATAGAAAAACCCTTTACTAAAATACCACATTTTATTTCTATTCTAATATGGGGCGTGCTAATTTACACTTTAAAGCAGTTTCACCCTCTCAACAATATGGACGATGTTTTGGTTTGAAAAATAAGAAGATTTCGCTCCTTCCAAATAATTCAGACAACAACCATCTAAATTATATAGGCTTAATTCGATATTTAGTCCCCTAACTATTTTGTTGTTTTCATTTTGGTCCCATAACTCGTAAAATTAACATTTCAGTCCTTCTTGTTTTGCTCCGTTAGTCAATTTGGTCTCCTCCGTTTGTTTTTTAATGTCTAAAATTTTTGATTTGATTTTAACCATTTGATTGCATGTCTATTGTATTTACCGTGAACCGTCAGCACCTAATTTTTTTCCTTTTTCACTGTCTTCTCGCTTCTTCTTCTTCCTCTATCTATATCAATATTTTCCAGAAAAAAATTCCAGAATTCCTTCATCTCCATAAATCTTCATCTCTTCTTCTCTCCCAAAATAAAATCTTCATATCCTCTTCTCCCAAAATCCATAAATCCCCCAATTAATTACCCTGTACCAAGAAATTCATAAATCATCACACGCCACCATCATAAATTCATCACTGCACCACCATCACAGAAAAAGAAATTCATAAATTCATGAATTCATAAAACCCAAAAACACAAAACCAACAACAACTCTAATTAAACCAAACTGTAATATTCTCCCCCAAAAAGCATTAATTTTTTTTCCTCAGAATTCCTTCATTATTCTTCTCTCAACACAACATACAAATCCAACAAAACAACACAAAACATAGATACCATATTTTTTTTTTGAAAATACAAAGAAACAACACAACACAAATCCGTTTCACCACCGCCGGATTCTTTTCCTCGCTGGAACTCCGCATCACCACAGCCAACATCAAATCCAATGACGTTAGCTTCGATTTTCCCCAATTTTTTAACTGAAAATCAAGTAAAAATTGATACCCAGTTGAGGTAATTTGTTGGATTAATTTAAAAATTGAAACTTTCTATAGTGAAACAAGGAAGTCTGGAAGAAGAGAGTGAAAAGAGAGAGAAAGTGAGGGTAAGGAAAAAGAGAGATGTGAAACAATGAAGGAAAAGGGGAAGAGAGATAAAGAAGGTGAAGAAGAACGAAGGAAAGGGAAAAGGGACTAGACAGAACGGAGAGAGAAGAGGAGAAGGAAGATGAAGGAAATTGATTTTGAATTGGAATTGGATTTAGGGTTAGGGTATGGAGTGGAGGTGCGTGGTGTAACGAAGCTACAGTGGGGTTGCTGTTGGTAGTGGTGGTGGTGATGATGATTTATGCGATATTGTTGTTGGTGATGTTGTTGTTGTTGATGGTGTTTAAATTTTAATTGATTATCACTTTTTTATTTTTGATTTTTTTTGTCAGATCTGTTGTATGTTAGATTTGTGAAATGATGAGATTGGAAGATGAATTGAGTAGTGATGAGATGGTGATATAGTTGATGAATTTCTGGATTTTTTTTAATGAAGCTTGACGAAAGTGATGAATAGGAGGAAGGAAGAAGATGAAGAATGAGATATGAAGTTAGTTGTTGTTGGTTCATCGTAAGATACAATAAACATGCATGCATGATCTAACAATTATCTTTTATCAAAAAAGATCAAACGGTTTAAATTAAAAAAATTAATAGGATCTATGGTGGACCACACTTAAGATGGTCCACCATAGACATTTGAGGTTAAAGTTAACGGTTAGGGACCTTTTTGACTAACGGAGCAAAATAAGAGGGACCGAAATGTTGATTTTACGAATTATGGGACCAAAATGAAAACCGATAATTACTTAGGGGACCAAAAATCCAATTAAGCCAATTATATATTAGGTCAAATACATCTTTTGGTCTTTTAAGTTTGACAAAATATCGGGTTAGTCCTTTAAGTTTTTAAGTTTCAAGTAGGTATTTTAAGTTGTTAATTTAATGCACTGTTACCCTTTTAAGGACTTATTTGAAACTTAAAAACTTAAAAAACTTCAAATAGGTGCAATAAATTAACAACTTAAAAGACCTATTTGAAACTTAAAAAAAAAACATAAAAGATCTATTTAAAACTTAAAAAACTTACAGGACTAACCCAATATTTTTGTCAAACTTAAAAGACCAAAAGATGTATTTAGCCTATATGTAAACAAGTGCGAATGTCCTTCCTGAAAAGATAGGCTCCTGCAAACTGATAATTAGCCAACAACCCTATATCTGAGGGGAAATCATAAGAAATTCTCATCCAATGCATAATGTAGTACCAAATTTTGCCATAAAAATTAGATCTTAAAAACAAGTGATTAGTCGACTCCTCTTTCCCACATCCCACACAAAAAGCCTTCCTCTCCATCTCCATCCATCTCTGTCAACCCCCAACCCATTCTCCTCATCTCCGCCGCTGAAATATTAGTATCAACAAAAATTTCATAAAGCCAACAAAATCTTGCTCGTAAAGGTCCTCCATCCAACAAAGGATTGTTCCAAAAGGAAAATCTTTCACCGTTCCCTAAGCGACGACCCATCCCATTTTTAAACCACCCACCCTCAACCTCACCTACCCCCTCACGAATGGCACATAAATCTTTCCACCACCTAGACACCTTTGAACCACCACCACCCCTCTTTAATCCGCCCCCTTCCTCCCCATATTTTTCCGCCAAAACTTTGTTCGTCTCTTATTAACATGCACCTCCAACATCACTTACCTAACAAAGCCAAATTAAATTCATTAATCTTCCCTAACCCCCCAAACCTCCTACTTCCTTCTTAGAATAAATTAAGTCCCAACGGTTCAACAGGTCGACAGTGAACCAGACCAAATCCCGGTCCAAACAACCTTGTTGAACTGTTAGTCTAAGGAACTGGTGAAAAAACTGGGAAAACCGATAGAACCTTAAAATCGGTGAATCAGCCCCGGTTATACATGATCGGCCGGATCTACCCTAGCACTTCCCTCAGTCCCTCGGTTCACTCCGTCGCTGCTGCACTCCCTCAATCCACTTTACTCTTTTTTTTTTTCCTTCACCTTTCTATCCTATTTGTCATGGTCGTATTTGTTGGCAGAAGCTCGATTGAATTCGACAGGTGAGAAAAGAAGATGAAGTAGAAACAAACACATTTCTACTGAAACAAGCACATATGAATGAGATGTATACCATGCTGTTGCGGTGCATTGAGAATAAAATAAGAGGTGGAATGATGTGGACTATGGTTTTGAAATATAAGTAGTGGGCCTAGTATGTTGACCCATTTAATGAATTGACCCATTACCTTCATTTTTTCAATCATTATATACCATTTTTACTTATTAAGTATTACTTTTCCCACTCTATAGATTTCTCGCGCGCCCTATTTTTTTCCAAAAATACCCCTGTTTGGATTTTGTTTTCCGAATTACATTGTTAGGATTTTCCGGATTTTAAAATCCGGAATGCTCTTTTTACAGAGGTAAGGTTTGTTTTCGGGGTGCAAGAGACCTTGATGGTCAACATGACACCCAGACAAATTGTGCTTCGTTGCAGCGCATTGCCTTCCCCGTTGACCGGTCATATAACCCCTGAGTTTCCAAAGTAGCCTTGTTTTATGAAAGGCCAACGATGGAAACACATTGTGAAGAAGGAAGAGGAGGAGAGAGTGTGATGGTGTGAAGGAATGTGAAACTTTGGATGCTATTTATAGGAAAACAAATTGCCCAGCCATTAATTTTGGTCAAAAACGTTCAAAAAATGTGTCAAAGGAGTTTTACCAGCCATTAATGCTGGTAAAAAACCTTTGAAAATGTGTTTCTTGTGGTGCAGACCACCGGCCAAAACAAACTGATACAATTCGAATTTCATAATTCGGACAACTCTAATGATTTCCGGATTATGTAATCCAAATGTTTATGATATTGGGGCAAACTGAAGGAAGTTGTCCCTCTTTTGTGGGGTGAGGGACATTCCGGATTTTATAATCCGAACCCGCTCATGTATTCTTGAATATAAAATCAGAACACCTCGGTTTATTTTGGCTGGTGCCGTTTCACCAAAGGTTTGGCCGGTTTGTGGAGCCAATAATGCTTTTTTGGAGGTTAGCATTTAAAAAACGTTTTTATTGACTGAACTTATGACCTTGGACTTGTTTAAGGCTATAAAAAGGCTTGGATCTTCAACAATTTCCTTCATTCTTCGCTTCACCTCTTTTCTTACATTTTTTTTCAAAAAAAATAGTTTTTTAGGTAGTTTTTTAGGTGTGTTTGTGGCGTCATGGTCATTGTTGACCGTTCATATGACCCCTGCAATTGTATTGCAGCTTATATGGGGTTTATATAACAGTCAACAGAGACCCTAGACATCAAAGAAAGACACAAAAATTGCATATCGTTTTTGTCCGGATTTTAGTTTCCGGAAACACTAACAATATTGTTCGGATTTTATTTTCCGGACCAGGGGTATTTTTGGAATTTTTGCAGGCGCGTTAGAAGGCTGCAGGGTGGGAAAAGTAATACTCTTACTTATTTGTTTTCTTTAATTTCTTTAGTCTACTATGCATAAGTGTTTTTTTGTATTGATTTATTAATTTTTACTTTATTAATTATGACTTTATTTGAATTACTTATTAAAATTAGCACTATATATATTATTTTTTATTTATTCATTTAACTTCCGGTTCAATCGGTTCTATAACGATTCAACTGGTTCAACTGGTTGAACCATGACCTGAAGGTTACAACGCTTTTATTAAAAACATTGGATCTAATGCTAAGAAAACACACAATTTTCGAAATAACTTCCATTTTAGTTCTCCATTTTAATACTCAACTCAGTTATTTTGTATTTTTTTTTCCATATTACAAAATAATTAAGAAGATATTGGAAACAAAAATCCATAAAACAATTATTTAAATAAACTAAAACAAAGTTAAATATTAGGAAAAAAAATCAAAATATAGTTTTTTTAAGCAAACAACAAAAAATAATTCTCCTTTAAATATCATTATTTACTCTCCTTTGTTTACACTACATAAGTTCTCTCTTGTCTTTTTCTTTTGAGTAAGAGTTCTCTCTTATCAACATTTACATTTTTTTCTTCTATTTTTAATATTCAACACCATCTTATAGTTTTTTTTTTTTGAAGGAAACACCACCTTATGTTAAAGCTACAAAAATATATTGATGAATATTTCATTTTATAATATGAAAATAGTTCAACAACACTAGCGTCAAATAAATGTCAAAAAAACACTAGCGTCAAATAAAACCAAATTTTGTCCCTTATGAAAACACTCATGACACCTAAAACATTTTAAATACAATAACACTAAATCACTAGCAACCCAAAGACACCCTACCACGTGCCAATTGAATGCTAAAAACAAGAAGAGAAAAAAAATCCAACTACAAATTGGTATATTTGACCCTATTTATAGTAGGTTTTTTTTTTCTTTTCTATTTTTAACCTACATATGGTGTGTGACGGAGAGAATTTTGGTTGTTAGTTTGGTGTCATCGTGTTTTAAGTGTTATGAATGACGAAGTTTCTTTTGGAGTATATCAAGTACGGTTGTATTTGGTTGTTAGTTTTGTGTTGTTGTTTTCAGATTTTATTATTCTACTAGTGTAGTCATTATTATTATTTGTTCTGCTTCTTACCAATTTCCTAACTCAACTGGTAAAATGTTGAAACTGCTAGGTTGAACACCGTAAAGGTACTTCCAAGGACTGTGAAACAATTTCCTGTTCATGCTCAATATCATTAGAAACATTAGGAACATAATGCTCATGTATATCATTCTCCGAACCAGTGTCATCGTGATTGATATCCACATACTCCAAAGTTATCTCAGACGGCTTCACAAAAGGAGATTTATCATCAACAGTCTCAAACTGCAAGTCTCTGTCCAATTAATGTAGACGTATCCACAATTTCATCGGTGACATTTGATAAAGCAAAGTGGAAAGTAGTGTTTGCCTTAGGATGCTGCTCAAGATGAGTAATCATGGGGGGACTTCTGCGTTATTGGTGCATCTACCTCAGAGGCAGTCAACAAATCAACATGAACCTTTGTGTCACGGTTTAAAGAAGGTGTCGGAGGAGTAATATGAGTTTCATTAATAACGATAGTATTACCATTAGTAACAACAATTGCATCATGGCTCACAACATTTACATCAACATTGTCGTCATTAGTAACAACATTTGCATCATAAGTCACAAACCCATCGGGCCTCAACTTAAGTACCAAATTAAATCAAATTTTATATTTAAACCCACGCAACATTCATGCATACATGATCTAGTGCTAAGAAAACACACAACTTTCAAAAAAAAAACTTTCATTTTTTGTTCTCCATTATAAGATTCTCGTTCATAGAGACCAGCTCAGTTATTTTGTACTTTTTTTTGTTTTCATAATACAAAATAATCAATAAGATATTGGAAACAAAAAATCAATAATACTATTATTTAAATAAACTAAAACAAAATTAGTTAAATATTAGCAAATAATCAAAATATAGTTTTTTTTTTAAGCAAAGAACAAAAAATAATTCTCCTTTAATATTCTTTTTTACTCCTTTGTTTACACTACATATGTTTACCTTTGTCTTTTTCTTTTGAGTAAAAAGTTCTCTCTTGTCATCATTTACAGTTTTCTTCTCTATTTAATATTCAACATCACATTATTTTAAAGCTGCAAAAATATACCGATGAATTTTTATTTTTTTTTATAATAAGAGGAAAACATATTAATGTATATTAAAATTAAAATATAACACAATATGCAAATATAATTAATCCTTGGTTATATTTAAAATAAAGTGCATCCACAACCTCATTCGTCTCTTTTTGACCCATTTGAAAAAATTGTCATTTCTTGACTTCCAAATTACCAATAGAGACCAAAACACCTCATGCACCTTTTTATAACTACTAGTTGTCCCACCCAAACTATATAATAATTTATCCAAAAGTATAAGAAGTTCCAAGAAGTATAATAAACAAATACAAAATTGATGTAGCATAAAGAATGTGTATCTTTCATTAATTTTTTATAAATGTCCACAAATTGAAGAATATAAATGGACTATATAGGATTAAGAGTTTGGTTTGTTAATGTATTTTGCCTTCAATAATATTCATATGTGATGATAGGATGTGTTTGGCTTTTAAAATGTGGATGAGAAATGTTCTAACTTATGACAAGTTTGATTGTACTCTCGCTATTTTAACATTTGAATAAAACTTATTTTCTCATCAAAATAAGTAAATAAAAAACTAAAATCTGAAAATAGTTCAGCAATGCCAACATCAAGTAAAACCAAATTTGGCCCCTTATAAAAACACTCTTGACTCCTAAAACCTTTTAAACACAATAACACTAAATCATTAGCAAACACCGTACCACATGCCATTCGTAGGCTAAATATAAGACGGAAAAAAAATTCAACTACTAATTGGTATATTTGACCCTATTTGTATAGGTTTTTTTTCTTCCTTTTTTATTTTTAACCTATAGATGGTGTGTGACATGGATCTTTGTTGTTTAGTTTGATGTTTTTGTGTTTAAAGTGTTATGGGAAACAAAGTTTCATTTAGAGTGTGCCAAGTACAATTGTAATTGGTTGTTAGTTTTGTTGTGTAGTTTTCCGATTTTATTATTCTTTTAGTGTAGTCATTCTTATTATTTGTTCTGCTTTTTACTAATTGTATTTTGGACAATAATTTTTATTAAATTTTGTAGATTTAAAAATTAAAATAATTGAATTAAAGAAGATTACACAAACCCTAAATGATGATGAAGTTATGACACTTGTGATGATAGGATGTGTGTAGTATATTTCGAGGATTATTATAAGACAATGAAGTAGACGTCAAATAGAGAGTCGGGTAATTACAACATTCTAAAAAATTATTGTATAATTCTAATTAATTGCAAAAATTATGTTAGCTTAAATTATTTATTTTACTCCCAATTTTCAATTAAAACTAATAATTTTTTAGTTACTTTTTATTTTTAAAACCAAATAAATAAAATATATTTGTAAAAAAGAGGAATATATTAAATGATTTTCGAATTTTTTTATTTTATAAAAGCTAGTTGTTTAAAGTTTTAACACTATTTTGTTGTCACAACATTTCTTTTAAAAAAATATTTTTCAATAATAAAAATGTTTTAATTTGTTTTGTATTTGAAGAGAGATAAATATCGAGACAATATTATGAGTGGCTCCTCAAAAAATATTATTAGTGAGATCAATGTTTGATAATAATTTATAAAATGTGCCGCTAAAAAATGAAGAGAATTGGTCTTGCTATCTAAAAAAGTCTAGAGGTGCTGGCCGCTTACATTCTATTCATGTGTATTAATCAGCTTCTATAAATATATTTACCAAAAAAATATTATTTAATTAGTGAAGGCAAAAGGAGTACTTAGTCGTTAGTACAATCAGCAAAGGAGACTCGAAGCTACAATCAGCAATGCAGCAAACACACTTTAGCATAAAATTATGGATCTTTCATTATTTTTTATACATGTCCACACCTTGAAGAATTTAAATGGGCTTCTATAATATTTATTTGTTAAGATAGGATGTGTTTCGCTTTTAAAACGTGGATGAGAGCGATGTCCTAACTCATGACCAATTTGATTGTACTCTCGCTATTTTAAAATTTAAATCAAGCTTATTTAATTTCTTGTCAAAATAAATAAATAAACAACTAAAATATGAAAATAGTACAATAATACTAACGTTAAATAAAACCAAATTTGGCCCCTATAAATACATTCTTGTCACCTAAAACATTTTAAATACAATAACACGAAATCACTAGCAACTAAAAACGTTCCCCACTGGATACCATTTGCAGGCAAAAATCAAGAATCGAAAAAAATCCAACTACAAATTGGTATATTTGACCCTATTTGTAGTAGGGTTTTTTTCTCTCTTAGATTTTTAACCTACTTATGGTATGTGGTTGAGAGAATTTTGGTTTTTAGGATGATGTTTATGTGTTTAAAGTGATGTGGGTGACAATGTTTTTTTTTTTTTTTTGAGGGAACAATGTTTCTTTTAGAGTGTAGTTGTTGTTGTTGTTGTTGTTATTATTATTATTATTATTATTATTATTATTATTATTATTATTATTATTATTATTATTATTATTATTATTATTATTTGTTCTGCTTCTTTTTTTCTTTGACAGAATTTGCTTTCCTTCTTACCGATTGTATTTTGGACATGTTAATTTTTATTAAATGTTGTAGATTTAGAAATTGAATTAATTGCATTAAAGAAGATTACACAAACCCCAAATGACCACAAATTCATGACACATTAATAATACACTTTTTAACCAAGACGATGAAGTAGACAGCAAATAGAGAGTCAGGTATTTACTTACGACATTTTTCCTCAAAAAAGGTATTTACGACGTTCAATTAAAACCAATTTTTTAATTACTTTTTTTTATTTTTAAAACCAATTAAATAAAATATATTTGTAAAAAAGAGGAATATATGAAATGATTTTCAAATTAATTTTTTTGAAGGGAGATAAATACAGAGACAATATTATCACTGCCCCCTCAAAAAATTTGTTTTTTTTATAAAATGTTCCACCACTAAACTTTTTTATGTTTCTATCAAGTTCTTATTCATTCTAAAATATGAAGAGGATCTCAACCCATGATACAACGAAATTAAAATACCTGATCAATTTGATTAGTGAAGGCACAATGCAGCTTGCTAATTAGAGATTCCTCCGCCTTAGTTTCTCTCTACTTCTCTTTTATTTTGGTGTTGGATATTTTGGGTTCAAATTCAATGTATTGGTTTGTGTGAATAAATTAGAAGGTGATTGGAATGATATAGGTGACGGGTTCTATTTACTCACTCTCCCATGTGGATTTACTTGCTTGCATGGAAATGGAAAAATAGGGAGTCAATAATAAATGTCAAATTCTGTTTGTTGTGTGTACTCACTCTCCCATGTGGATTTACTTGCTTGCATGGAAATGGAAAAATAGAAATAAAGATGAAAGAACACCCGCCATAGATTTATTGTTAATTAATTACCAATTGTTTCTTGTTCAACGACAACAAAATTCATATCATACCCAAATGGTCTTAAAAAAAAGTGCATTTAAATTGCTATAAAAGAGTAGACTTGAAGTTCAACAAAGAGTAGAGTAGTAAAACATAAAATGAGTATTATAACTGAATCCATTGTAGCTACGGTAAGCCTCTTTCTTCATGTCTTTCTTCCTGTCATTTCCTCATTCCACCCATGTACCATCAATAACGTTTATATCTTTGAAGTTGAGATTTCTGACCTACAATTCAAAAATGAGTTGTGTTAGATTGGAGAGTGAAATAGCAAAACACAAATAAATCAAAAGCAAGAAGTTGCATAATGCTCAAAAGGGAAGGCAGCCATATCCCCCTATGAACAGGCGAACAAATTAGCTTAAATACAAAAGCAAAAGAAGTTCATTGGATGGAAAGACTATCAAACCTTTACCAATACATAGCAAAAAAAAAAATCAAATCAAAACACAAAACATACTATACAACATATAAGAATTAACAAAAATTCAATCTATTAGTTGGAAAGGATCTTACTTTCAATAACTCAAAACCAAGCTTTCAGCATGATTTGTTATATGGTCCTCCTGCGACTTGTATTTACGGTTGGTAATTCTAGCTCTTTCTACACTATCATGTCTCAAATTATAAAGTAGTAGGTCTTGAAAACAGTTTGCCAATATCAATGTATCACAATTTTTAGAAACGTGCAATGGCATCCACCGAAAATGAATTATTATCCCCAATCTACGATATATAATTTGAAGATTAATCTCAAGTAGTTGAGTCCAAGACTCTTCAACACCATACTCTGTCATCTTCCATATAATAAAATGAGTTACTTTAACAACATTAGAAAAACAAAGACAATCCATCAACACACATAGAGATGGTTGAATCAATGGAACATCATCAAAACCTTGAGGGAGACGTAACTCCTTGTATGTTTCCGTATGCAGATCAAGTGAAATAATCATAAATTGTTCAACACTAATATACTTGCTATTATAACTGCGTCTGTCGTAATTGTGAAGTGTCAACCAATTAATACTACCACTCAAATGCACTCCCTTATTCAGATGTTTATAATTCACCGGAAAACTTTGAATATTTTTCCAAACATTATCGCCTAAACTAAAAACTTTCCCCTCTTGTAAGGCCACCACCTTATAAGTATCTGTTGAATCATCATAACCAAATGTAAACTCAAAAGGGTCGAATGAGACAGTAGAACGATACCCTAATGTATTAGAGATTGTCCTTGTGGCAGGGTTCCAAAAACAAAGCCACATAAGTTTACATGTATAAGAATGACCGAGCAAACATAGCAATCCATTGCAGGAACCGACAACCTCGTGACAATTCTTATCCTTCAATTGATAGTAAGGATCATCGGTAAGGGTGATCGACGAACTTTCCAACAAACAACTCAAGGAGATTGGTAAAACACTTCGACCCTCTATATATTGTTTATCGATATACACTATTACGAGCTGGGGTTTTCGTATAGATCGTTGAAGGTGCAATTTGATGAAGAAAGAGTTGGAGATTAGGGTTTTCCATGACTTAGACACACACTTCAGTCGCATTAGAGATTTCACGGAAAGGAAAAAAAGCACTTCTATGATAAGTTCATAAGGGAGGATTATCAGCGATGATGCCGTCTTAGGCAGAAGCTGCAACTTAGGTGGTGGGAGATTCATGAGAGCGATATCTCTGTAGGGTTGGTTATTATTTTTCCAATTTGTTACGCTGCTGCCTTTTTTATTGAATTGAAAGCCGGACGCTAAAATCCTGCACGATTTTAGGTTTTATAGTTGCAAAAAGTGGAAAGGAACAATCTTTTTTGGCATGAATTCTTGGACAAGATATTTTTATATGAGATCTTCATATTTTTGGCATGAATCAGCTCCAATTCTTCTCACTTTTGCTCCAAGACTCCATCTTTCAAATATTTTTTCCTAAAATAAAATAACTTGCAATTGAAGTAAAATAGTTCTAGAAAGAAATAAAAACATGTTAAATCTAAATAAAATAAACTTAAATATTAGGAAATAAAAACATATTAAATCTAAATAAAATAAACTTAAATATTAATTAAAAGACACTAATTAATGACTCTAATTAATGACTCATTATTGACTCATCAGTGTCTAAGTTGCATTTATACTATTCAAATTAACTATTTTTTGTGACAATATCTTAAGTATATTCTTGATAATAAAATTGTGTCCCATAAATGCTATAAACAAAGTCTATAATTATTTTGAATACCATTAAAGTAAATAAAATTGTTTTTTTTAAGAGAAGGTAAATAAAATTGTTATTGCTCAAAGTTAGCTATTTAGTTATAGAGCTTTTCTCCTCACACCCTAGTTACACCCAAATTTACTTAAAATTTTACAATAATACCAAAATTGTCGTTTTATATAAATTTTCTTAAAACATTGATTTCATTCATTTCCCACAAACAATCATGGATGTTCAATCAATCTCTATAAAAGATTAAAGAGTGAATCAAAATATTTTTCATCCTTTACACTATTGCATATAGGTAAGTAAATTTCTTCTTTTTGTACAATGATGCTAGAGTTTCTATTTTTTCTTGTTGTTGAACGTTGATATGTTCTGAACTCTACAACATTGATATATTCAACCCTTAAAAATCTCACACTTAAAAAACTCTCCACTTTAATTAAAGAGTTCAAACACAATATGCTAATATCCCGTAAGAATACCATGGCTATCAGAAAAATCTACACCAAAACACCCTTAGTGGTCATTCAATAAAAAATAGAAGAGGATTCTATTTAGAATGAACAAACAATTTTAATGCCCTACATCATGTTTGTGCCTAGTGACTTGTCAAAACGATACGGTATACCATAGTATAAGTGAAGTTCAAGTCCCGCATAGAAATCCTTTCAAAAAAAAAAAAAAAAGTCCCACATCGAAACATTAACAAACCATGAGGAGTGAATAGGTTTGTTTGGTCTTTGAATTTGTACCCATCGATCAACTTGATCCTCAAATTTTATAAAATAGCCAATTTGTCCCTCAATTTGCTTCACGTCTATCAAATAGGTCCCTCCATCAAGTTGAGACGTTAGACATGCTAACATGCACTGTTAAACGATGACGCGTTCGTTCACATCACCTCTCACGTATGCAAGGATCAATTTAATAGAGAAACTTATCAGGGACTAATTTGATAGTGAAATTTAACATCACCAAAAATCCAAAAATAAATCATCAAAAAATTCACAACTTCATAAAAAACCAAAAATTATGGAAAAATTCATCTTCCTCCTCTCCCTCCTTCAATCAGTCTAAGCATAAACTCCAACATCAAATTTTGAAATCATATTCTCTCTTCATCGTATTTTTCCTCCCCAAATCCAAAAAATCCTCAAATTAATTTCAAAAAGACTATTTTTGGTAGGATTCTCAACTTAAATTTCATTAATCAATCAACAAAACTCTTTCTACACCCTCTTCCTCTTTCATTCAAATCTTAATTTTAAAAATTCGAATCATGAAAATAAACATCTACGACAACCCTCTTAACCACCACAGTAAGACCCACGTAGATAAACAATCCATTTATGAGATTGAGACCCAATAGCATCAAATGATTAGATACAAAATGAAATAAAATAAAACAACTTATTAAAGGTGGAGAAAAAAATCCAATTAGTCAATTTAATCACTAGCCGAAAAACGCTAGGACGGAGTGTGTTTCGTTGTCGTTGTCCAGTGACAATTATCACGTTTAGGCGATAAAGATGTGTTGTACTACTCGTACGACGAAGAACAGGTTTAGGTAGTTGATGGTTTGATTAAAATTCGGAAGGAAAGAGATCTCAATTTTTCTCTGTGGGAAAGTTGCAATAATCTGGTGCATTCGTGGATTGTTAATTCAAAAACGCCTTTGGTTTCGGAAAGCATTGTTTTCATTGAGAACACATTTGACTTGTGTAACAATCTTAGGATCTCTATATGCGAGGATTAGAGGATAGGATAATTCAATTCTGGATTGGATAAGACTGAATGATGATTATCAAAATGTGGCTTCACAAGAAAGATGCAATAGTAGAGTGTATGCATATTGGTAAGGTTGGACACACAACAGAAACTTGCTACAAGAAACATGCATATCCACCCAATTTTGGTCGTGCAAATGAAGGATTGGCTCTTATGCTAATTTTGCAGGTACAGTTGCAAAAGAACATAAGCTTGGTGGCTTTACTTGAAAAGAGCAATGTGGAATCCAAGTGTGTCGCAAATGTGACAAAAGGAACAAGTTCTCTGCATAAGTAAAACTTGATCCTAAGACGATGAAAGTTATAAAGAGAGAGGATCAAACGGCAAAATATAGTGACTAATTATTAAGTTCTCTTTTTATTAAGCTGATCTCTTATTTTAATGATTCTATTTTTTTTTTCTTTTCAATCCTTCTTCTTGCAAATTCGATTTCTAAATGTTAATTAACAAATTAAAGTAATCAAGTGAAGTTTCAAATTAGAGATAAGATTATTCGATTCACTCTCAACGGTTTGAATAGGGTTTTTAGATTCTATAACAGTAGCTTTAGGTTTGATCAAATCTGGCTTTTAAATCAATTGTGACAAGATCAATACTCTTGGTGAGTTTTTGTCGAGCCTTATAATAGAAGGAACACAATTTTGCCATTCTATTTCTTTCATGTGTAATTTCACTCAATCAAATAAAATCTAAAAAAATATAAAAATACCACTATAAAATGTCACATTTATTTGACAGACAACCCAAATAAAATAGAAATAAAGATGAAAGAACACCCGCCATAAATTTATTGTTAACTAATTACCAATTGTTTCTTGTTCAACGACAACAAAATTCATATCATACCCAAATGGTCTTAAAAAAAAGTGCATTTAAATTGCTATAAAAGAGTAGACTTGAAGTTCAACAAAGAGTAGAGTAGTAAAACATAAAATGAGTATTATAACTGAATCCATTGTAGCTACGGTAAGCCTCTTTCTTCATGTCTTTCTTCCTGTCATTTCCTCATTCCACCCATGTACCATCAATAACGTTTATATCTTTGAAGTTGAGATTTCTGACCTACAATTCAAAAATGAGTTGTGTTAGATTGGAGAGTGAAATAGCAAAACACAAATAAATCAAAAGCAAGAAGTTGCATAATGCTCAAAAGGGAAGGCAGCCATATCCCCCTATGAACAGGCGAACAAATTAGCTTAAATACAAAAGCAAAAGAAGTTCATTGGATGGAAAGACTATCAAACCTTTACCAATAGGTAGCAAAAAAAAAAATCAAATCAAAACACAAAACATACTATACAACATATAAGAATTAACAAAAATTCAATCTATTAGTTGGAAAGGATCTTACTTTCAATAACTCAAAACCAAGCTTTCAGCATGATTTGTTATATGGTCCTCCTGCGACTTGTATTTACGGTTGGTAATTCTAGCTCTTTCTACACTATCATGTCTCAAATTATAAAGTAGTAGGTCTTGAAAACAGTTTGCCAATATCAATGTATCACAATTTTTAGAAACGTGCAATGGCATCCACCGAAAATGAATTATTATCCCCAATTTACGATATATAATTTGAAGATTAATCTCAAGTAGTTGAGTCCAAGACTCTTCAACACCATACTCTGTCATCTTCCATATAACAAAATGAGTTACTTTAACAACATTAGAAAAACAAAGACAATCCATCAACACACATAGAGATGGTTGAATCAATGGAACATCATCAAAACCTTGAGGGAGACGTAACTCCTTGTATGTTTCCGTATGCAGATCAAGTGAAATAATCATAAATTGTTCAACACTAATATACTTGCTATTATAACTGCGTCTGTCGTAATTGTGAAGTGTCAACCAATTAATACTACCACTCAAATGCACTCCCTTATTCAGATGTTTATAATTCACCGGAAAACTTTGAATATTTTTCCAAACATTATCACCTAAACTAAAAACTTTCCCCTCTTGTAAGGCCACCACCTTATAAGTATCTGTTGAATCATCATAACCAAATGTAAACTCAAAAGGGTCGAATGAGACAGTAGAACGATACCCTAATGTATTAGATATTGTCCTTGTGGCAGGGTTCCAAAAACAAAGCCACATAAGTTTACATGTATAAGAATGACCGAGCAAACATAGCAATCCATTGCAGGAACCGACAACCTCGTGACAATTCTTATCCTTCAATTGATAGTAAGGATCATCGGTAAGGGTGATCGACGAACTTTCCAACAAACAACTCAAGGAGATTGGTAAAACACTTCGACCCTCTATATATTGTTTATCGATATACACTATTGCGAGCTGGGGTTTTCGTATAGATCGTTGAAGGTGCAATTTGGTGAAGAAAGAGTTGGAGATTAGGGTTTTCCATGACTTAGACACACACTTCAGTCGCATTAGAGATTTCACGGGAAGGAAAGAAAGCACTTCTATGATAAGTTCGTAACGAAGGATTACCGGCGATGATGCCGTCTTAGGCAGAAGCTGCAACTTAGATGGTGGGAGATTCATGAGAGCGATATCTCTGTAGGGTTGGTTATTATTTTTCCAATTTGTTACGCTGCTGCCTTTTTTATTGAATTGAAAGCCGGACGCTAAAATCCTGCACAATTTTAGGTTTTATAGTTGCAAAAAGTGGAAAGGAACAATCTTTTTTGGCATGAATTCTTGGACAAGATATTTTTATATGAGATCTTCATATTTTTGGCATGAATCAGCTCCAATTCTTCTCACTTTTGCTCCAAGACTCCATCTTTCAAATATTTTTTCCTAAAATAAAATAACTTGCAATTGAAGTAAAATAGTTCTAGAAAGAAATAAAAACATATTAAATCTAAATAAAATAAACTTAAATATTAGGAAATAAAAACATATTAAATCTAAATAAAATAAACTTAAATATTAATTAAAAGACACTAATTAATGACTCTAATTAATGACTCATTATTGACTCATCAGTGTCTAAGTTGCATTTATACTATTCAAATTAACTATTTTTTGTGACAATATCTTAAGTATATTCTTGATAATAAAATTGTGTCCCATAAATGCTATAAACAAAGTCTATAATTATTTTGAATACCATTAAAGTAAATAAAATTGTTTTTTTTAAGAGAAGGTAAATAAAATTGTTATTGCTCAAAGTTAGCTAT
Organism: Medicago sativa; assembly: GCF_051527215.1. Classification (NCBI taxonomy): domain Eukaryota; kingdom Viridiplantae; phylum Streptophyta; class Magnoliopsida; order Fabales; family Fabaceae; genus Medicago; species Medicago sativa. The sequence continues at coordinate 29,588,392 of NC_140752.1, read as the reverse complement.
TTAGTTATAGAGCTTTTCTCCTCACACCCTAGTTACACCCAAATTTACTTAAAATTTTACAATAATACCAAAATTGTCGTTTTATATAAATTTTCTTAAAACATTGATTTCATTCATTTCCCACAAACAATCATGGATGTTCAATCAATCTCTATAAAAGATTAAAGAGTGAATCAAAATATTTTTCATCCTTTACACTATTGCATATAGGTAAGTAAATTTCTTCTTTTTGTACAATGATGCTAGAGTTTCTATTTTTTCTTGTTGTTGAACGTTGATATGTTCTGAACTCTACAACATTGATATATTCAACCCTTAAAAATCTCACACTTAAAAAACTCTCCACTTTAATTAAAGAGTTCAAACACAATATGCTAATATCCCGTAAGAATACCATGGCTATCAGAAAAATCTACACCAAAACACCCTTAGTGGTCATTCAATAAAAAATAGAAGAGGATTCTATTTAGAATGAACAAACAATTTTAATGCCCTACATCATGTTTGTGCCTAGTGACTTGTCAAAACGATACGGTATACCATAGTATAAGTGAAGTTCAAGTCCCGCATAGAAATCCTTTCAAAAAAAAAAAAAAAAGTCCCACATCGAAACATTAACAAACCATGAGGAGTGAATAGGTTTGTTTGGTCTTTGAATTTGTACCCATCGATCAACTTGATCCTCAAATTTTATAAAATAGCCAATTTGTCCCTCAATTTGCTTCACGTCTATCAAATAGGTCCCTCCATCAAGTTGAGACGTTAGACATGCTAACATGCACTGTTAAACGATGACGCGTTCGTTCACATCACCTCTCACGTATGCAAGGATCAATTTAATAGAGAAACTTATCAGGGACTAATTTGATAGTGAAATTTAACATCACCAAAAATCCAAAAATAAATCATCAAAAAATTCACAACTTCATAAAAAACCAAAAATTATGGAAAAATTCATCTTCCTCCTCTCCCTCCTTCAATCAGTCTAAGCATAAACTCCAACATCAAATTTTGAAATCATATTCTCTCTTCATCGTATTTTTCCTCCCCAAATCCAAAAAATCCTCAAATTAATTTCAAAAAGACTATTTTTGGGAGGATTCTCAACTTAAATTTCATTAATCAATCAACAAAACTCTTTCTACACCCTCTTCCTCTTTCATTCAAATCTTAATTTTAAAAATTCGAATCATGAAAATAAACATCTACGACAACCCTCTTAACCACCACAGTAAGACCCACGTAGATAAACAATCCATTTATGAGATTGAGACCCAATAGCATCAAATGATTAGATACAAAATGAAATAAAATAAAACAACTTATTAAAGGTGGAGAAAAAAATCCAATTAGTCAATTTAATCACTAGCCGAAAAACGCTAGGACGGAGTGTGTTTCGTTGTCGTTGTCCAGTGACAATTATCACGTTTAGGCGATAAAGATGTGTTGTACTACTCGTACGACGAAGAACAGGTTTAGGTAGTTGATGGTTTGATTAAAATTCGGAAGGAAAGAGATCTCAATTTTTCTCTGTGGGAAAGTTGCAATAATCTGGTGCATTCGTGGATTGTTAATTCAAAAACGCCTTTGGTTTCGGAAAGCATTGTTTTCATTGAGAACACATTTGACTTGTGTAACAATCTTAGGATCTCTATATGCGAGGATTAGAGGATAGGATAATTCAATTCTGGATTGGATAAGACTGAATGATGATTATCAAAATGTGGCTTCACAAGAAAGATGCAATAGTAGAGTGTATGCATATTGGTAAGGTTGGACACACAACAGAAACTTGCTACAAGAAACATGCATATCCACCCAATTTTGGTCGTGCAAATGAAGGATTGGCTCTTATGCTAATTTTGCAGGTACAGTTGCAAAAGAACATAAGCTTGGTGGCTTTACTTGAAAAGAGCAATGTGGAATCCAAGTGTGTCGCAAATGTGACAAAAGGAACAAGTTCTCTGCATAAGTAAAACTTGATCCTAAGACGATGAAAGTTATAAAGAGAGAGGATCAAACGGCAAAATATAGTGACTAATTATTAAGTTCTCTTTTTATTAAGCTGATCTCTTATTTTAATGATTCTATTTTTTTTTTTCTTTTCAATCCTTCTTCTTGCAAATTCGATTTCTAAATGTTAATTAACAAATTAAAGTAATCAAGTGAAGTTTCAAATTAGAGATAAGATTATTCGATTCACTCTCAACGGTTTGAATAGGGTTTTTAGATTCTATAACAGTAGCTTTAGGTTTGATCGAATCTGGCTTTTAAATCAATTGTGACAAGATCAATACTCTTGGTGAGTTTTTGTCGAGCCTTATAATAGAAGGAACACAATTTTGCCATTCTATTTCTTTCATGTGTAATTTCACTCAATCAAATAAAATCTAAAAAAATATAAAAATACCACTATAAAATGTCACATTTATTTGACAGACAGCCCAAATAAAATAGAAATAAAGATGAAAGAACACCCGCCATAAATTTATTGTTAACTAATTACCAATTGTTTTTTGTTCAACGACAACAAAATTCATATCATACCCAAATGGTCTTAAAAAAAAGTGCATTTAAATTGCTATAAAAGAGTAGACTTGAAGTTCAACAAAGAGTAGAGTAGTAAAACATAAAATGAGTATTATAACTGAATCCATTGTAGCTACGGTAAGCCTCTTTCTTCATGTCTTTCTTCCTGTCATTTCCTCATTCCACCCATGTACCATCAATAACGTTTATATCTTTGAAGTTGAGATTTCTGACCTACAATTCAAAAATGAGTTGTGTTAGATTGGAGAGTGAAATAGCAAAACACAAATAAATCAAAAGCAAGAAGTTGCATAATGCTCAAAAGGGAAGGCAGCCATATCCCCCTATGAACAGGCGAACAAATTAGCTTAAATACAAAAGCAAAAGAAGTTCATTGGATGGAAAGACTATCAAACCATTACCAATACATAGCAAAAAAAAAAATCAAAACACAAAACATACTATACAACATATAAGAATTAACAAAAATTCAATCTATTAGTTGGAAAGGATCTTACTTTCAATAACTCAAAACCAAGCTTTCAGCATGATTTGTTATATGGTCCTCCTGCGACTTGTATTTACGGTTGGTAATTCTAGCTCTTTCTACACTATCATGTCTCAAATTATAAAGTAGTAGGTCTTGAAAACAGTTTGCCAATATCAATGTATCACAATTTTTAGAAACGTGCAATGGCATCCACCGAAAATGAATTATTATCCCCAATTTACGATATATAATTTGAACATTAATCTCAAGTAGTTGAGTCCAAGACTCTTCAACACCATACTCTGTCATCTTCCATATAACAAAATGAGTTACTTTAACAACATTAGAAAAACAAAGACAATCCATCAACACACATAGAGATGGTTGAATCAATGGAACATCATCAAAACCTTGAGGGAGACGTAACTCCTTGTATGTTTCCGTACGCAGATCAAGTGAAATAATCAAAAATTGTTCAACACTAATATACTTGCTATTATAACTGCGTCTGTCGTAATTGTGAAGTGTCAACCAATTAATACTACCACTCAAATGCACTCCCTTATTCAGATGTTTATAATTCACCGGAAAACTTTGAATATTTTTCCAAACATTATCGCCTAAACTAAAAACTTTCCCCTCTTGTAAGGCCACCACCTTATAAGTATCTGTTGAATCATCATAACCAAATGTAAACTCAAAAGGGTCGAATGAGACAGTAGAACGATACCCTAATGTATTAGAGATTGTCCTTGTGGCAGGGTTCCAAAAACAAAGCCACATAAGTTTACATGTATAAGAATGACCGAGCAAACATAGCAATCCATTGCAGGAACCGACAACCTCGTGACAATTCTTATCCTTCAATTGATAGTAAGGATCATCGGTAAGGGTGATCGACGAACTTTCCAACAAACAACTCAAGGAGATTGGTAAAACACTTCGACCCTCTATATATTGTTTATCGATATACACTATTACGAGCTGGGGTTTTCGTATAGATCGTTGAAGGTGCAATTTGATGAAGAAAGAGTTGGAGATTAGGGTTTTCCATGACTTAGACACACACTTCAGTCGCATTAGAGATTTCACGGAAAGGAAAAAAAGCACTTCTATGATAAGTTCATAAGGGAGGATTATCAGCGATGATGCCGTCTTAGGCAGAAGCTGCAACTTAGGTGGTGGGAGATTCATGAGAGCGATATCTCTGTAGGGTTGGTTATTATTTTTCCAATTTGTTACGCTGCTGCCTTTTTTATTGAATTGAAAGCCGGACGCTAAAATCCTGCACGATTTTAGGTTTTATAGTTGCAAAAAGTGGAAAGGAACAATCTTTTTTGGCATGAATTCTTGGACAAGATATTTTTATATGAGATCTTCATATTTTTGGCATGAATCAGCTCCAATTCTTCTCACTTTTGCTCCAAGACTCCATCTTTCAAATATTTTTTCCTAAAATAAAATAACTTGCAATTGAAGTAAAATAGTTCTAGAAAGAAATAAAAACATGTTAAATCTAAATAAAATAAACTTAAATATTAGGAAATAAAAACATATTAAATCTAAATAAAATAAACTTAAATATTAATTAAAAGACACTAATTAATGACTCTAATTAATGACTCATTATTGACTCATCAGTGTCTAAGTTGCATTTATACTATTCAAATTAACTATTTTTTGTGACAATATCTTAAGTATATTCTTGATAATAAAATTGTGTCCCATAAATGCTATAAACAAAGTCTATAATTATTTTGAATACCATTAAAGTAAATAAAATTGTTTTTTTTAAGAGAAGGTAAATAAAATTGTTATTGCTCAAAGTTAGCTATTTAGTTATAGAGCTTTTCTCCTCACACCCTAGTTACACCCAAATTTACTTAAAATTTTACAATAATACCAAAATTGTCGTTTTATATAAATTTTCTTAAAACATTGATTTCATTCATTTCCCACAAACAATCATGGATGTTCAATCAATCTCTATAAAAGATTAAAGAGTGAATCAAAATATTTTTCATCCTTTACACTATTGCATATAGGTAAGTAAATTTCTTCTTTTTGTACAATGATGCTAGAGTTTCTATTTTTTCTTGTTGTTGAACCACTACAAGAAACATGACTATTTGCCAGGGATTTTGACAGGGACATAAAACCCCTGGCAAATTTGCCAGGGAAAATACCAAGGAAACCCCTCACAAATGGACATCAAAAAATGCAGGGACCACTTACCATAACACAGGGGTTTGCCCCTCACAAAAGGAAACAACCCCTGGTAAATTGCAAGCGGGAAAATTGAAATTCAAATAGAGAGACAACCCACATGGGAATGACAGAGTGTGCAGATACTTTTTTAACTTTTTCACTCTGTCTTACTAGTTTGCTTGAATTTTACAATTTTTTTTTAAACAAAAAAAAACACACCACACGTTTTCCTCTATTGAGTTGGTGGACCATACAAATACACATATCACAATTCACAACCTTATTTTTTACCACTTGTTATCTCTCCAAAGAATATAACCAAGACTTAACCATCATTCCTTCTCCTTTCACAAAGCCACCGCCGACCACCACTTTTCGGTGTCATTACTATCGCCGTTTTCACAGATCGAACAAAATAAGACCATTTTCTTCATCCCCTCGACGAGAGCTTTCTATTGGTCCCTTCATTTTCACCAAAGGAGGAACTTTTTACGCGACCCATTTTTTTCTCGCCGCCGTGCAGTCATCCATAGCCACCGCGCCGGAGTTTGCAGCTCCATTGTTGTGTTCCGTTTGTTCATGTTAAGCTATCTATTCTTTAGCTTACTCACTTAGAGCTTTCATTTTTCTTTCTGTTTTGTTGTTGAAGTGCAAACCTTATGTTCCTTGTTTAAATTGAAAAATCTGCTGTTTTGAGAAAGATTGAGCTACCTCACTTTGTACACCTAAAGCAAAAAGCCCCAATTTTTTATGAATGAACCCCAATTTCTCATTCTATTCCAAATTCAAAAAATAATGTATCATTAAATCAGTTGCTCATTTTGATTGTTGAAATTCATTCTCTTACTCACTATCTTGGTTTAATTCTCTTTATTTCATTTTGGTTGATGTTACTGTCAAATAAATTTTCTACCATATTTTGTTATCGAATCAGAATTGGAGCTAGAACTTAAACCCCAAAAATTTCATAGAGAGACATTAACTTTTCTTCCTTTCAAAACTCTAATTTAGCACTTATTCAATTTTTTTGTTCATTAAAAACTGAATGTTACGTAATATTATTAAAACGAACTAATAAAAAAACTGTTCAAATTTTATTTGTTTTTTTTTTCAATTTTTTTAAGTAATAAAAAACGTTTTTTAAATAGAGCATTAATAAGTTTAATAAAAAAACCTTATGTTCCTTGTTTTGTGTTTTAAAAAATAATTTTAATTTTTTTAAAATATATTTTATTAATTAAAATGATTTTTGAAACATTTAAATGTATTTCAAAAACAACTTTTTAAAAAAATCGATTTTCTAATTAATTTAAATACATTTTATTAATTAAAAACATTTTTAAAATATTTAATTAATTAATAAAAAATTCGGTTTTATAATTAAACCATTTTTTTTTTAAAAATAATATACCGTTTGCCAGGGGTTAAACCCCTCGCAAGTCCCTGGTATATACTGATTTGACCTTCCGTCAGTCTGTCAGTCGGAGCAGACTACACAGTTGCAGAAAAAAGTGAGGGAATATGCCAGGGGTTATGACAGGGAAAAAACCAGGCCATATGCCAGGGGTTTAGCCCCTCGTTTTTTTCCCAGGGGTGTAACCCCTGGCAAAAGGTTTGCGACGAGTGCTTTTGCGAGTGCTTCTGCCCCTGGGAAATTCCCTCACAAACGTCCAGTTTGCCAGGGATTCTGTCCTTTTCTCAGGGATTTCGCCCCTGGCAAAATGTAATGTTTCTTGTAGTGAACGTTGATATGTTCTGAACTCTACAACATTGATATATTCAACCCTTAAAAATCTCACACTTAAAAAACTCTCCACTTTAATTAAAGAGTTCAAACACAATATGCTAATATCCCGTAAGAATACCATGGCTATCAGAAAAATCTACACCAAAACACCCTTAGTGGTCATTCAATAAAAAATAGAAGAGGATTCTATTTAGAATGAACAAACAATTTTAATGCCCTACATCATGTTTGTGCCTAGTGACTTGTCAAAACGATACGGTATACCATAGTATAAGTGAAGTTCAAGTCCCGCATAGAAATCCTTTCAAAAAAAAAAAAAAAGTCCCACATCGAAACATTAACAAACCATGAGGAGTGAATAGGTTTGTTTGGTCTTTGAATTTGTACCCATCGATCAACTTGATCCTCAAATTTTATAAAATAGCCAATTTGTCCCTCAATTTGCTTCACGTCTATCAAATAGGTCCCTCCATCAAGTTGAGACGTTAGACATGCTAACATGCACTGTTAAACGATGACGCGTTCGTTCACATCACCTCTCACGTATGCAAGGATCAATTTAATAGAGAAACTTATCAGGGACTAATTTGATAGTGAAATTTAACATCACCAAAAATCCAAAAATAAATCATCAAAAAATTCACAACTTCATAAAAAACCAAAAATTATGGAAAAATTCATCTTCCTCCTCTCCCTCCTTCAATCAGTCTAAGCATAAACTCCAACATCAAATTTTGAAATCATATTCTCTCTTCATCGTATTTTTCCTCCCCAAATCCAAAAAATCCTCAAATTAATTTCAAAAAGACTATTTTTGGGAGGATTCTCAACTTAAATTTCATTAATCAATCAACAAAACTCTTTCTACACCCTCTTCCTCTTTCATTCAAATCTTAATTTTAAAAATTCGAATCATGAAAATAAACATCTACGACAACCCTCTTAACCACCACAGTAAGACCCACGTAGATAAACAATCCATTTATGAGATTGAGACCCAATAGCATCAAATGATTAGATACAAAATGAAATAAAATAAAACAACTTATTAAAGGTGGAGAAAAAAATCCAATTAGTCAATTTAATCACTAGCCGAAAAACGCTAGGACGGAGTGTGTTTCGTTGTCGTTGTCCAGTGACAATTATCACGTTTAGGCGATAAAGATGTGTTGTACTACTCGTACGACGAAGAACAGGTTTAGGTAGTTGATGGTTTGATTAAAATTCGGAAGGAAAGAGATCTCAATTTTTCTCTGTGGGAAAGTTGCAATAATCTGGTGCATTCGTGGATTGTTAATTCAAAAACGCCTTTGGTTTCGGAAAGCATTGTTTTCATTGAGAACACATTTGACTTGTGTAACAATCTTAGGATCTCTATATGCGAGGATTAGAGGATAGGATAATTCAATTCTGGATTGGATAAGACTGAATGATGATTATCAAAATGTGGCTTCACAAGAAAGATGCAATAGTAGAGTGTATGCATATTGGTAAGGTTGGACACACAACAGAAACTTGCTACAAGAAACATGCATATCCACCCAATTTTGGTCGTGCAAATGAAGGATTGGCTCTTATGCTAATTTTGCAGGTACAGTTGCAAAAGAACATAAGCTTGGTGGCTTTACTTGAAAAGAGCAATGTGGAATCCAAGTGTGTCGCAAATGTGACAAAAGGAACAAGTTCTCTGCATAAGTAAAACTTGATCCTAAGACGATGAAAGTTATAAAGAGAGAGGATCAAACGGCAAAATATAGTGACTAATTATTAAGTTCTCTTTTTATTAAGCTGATCTCTTATTTTAATGATTCTATTTTTTTTTTCTTTTCAATCCTTCTTCTTGCAAATTCGATTTCTAAATGTTAATTAACAAATTAAAGTAATCAAGTGAAGTTTCAAATTAGAGATAAGATTATTCGATTCACTCTCAACGGTTTGAATAGGGTTTTTAGATTCTATAACAGTAGCTTTAGGTTTGATCAAATCTGGCTTTTAAATCAATTGTGACAAGATCAATACTCTTGGTGAGTTTTTGTCGAGCCTTATAATAGAAGGAACACAATTTTGCCATTCTATTTCTTTCATGTGTAATTTCACTCAATCAAATAAAATCTAAAAAAATATAAAAATACCACTATAAAATGTCACATTTATTTGACAGACAACCCAAATAAAATAGAAATAAAGATGAAAGAACACCCGCCATAAATTTATTGTTAACTAATTACCAATTGTTTCTTGTTCAACGACAACAAAATTCATATCATACCCAAATGGTCTTAAAAAAAAGTGCATTTAAATTGCTATAAAAGAGTAGACTTGAAGTTCAACAAAGAGTAGAGTAGTAAAACATAAAATGAGTATTATAACTGAATCCATTGTAGCTACGGTAAGCCTCTTTCTTCATGTCTTTCTTCCTGTCATTTCCTCATTCCACCCATGTACCATCAATAACGTTTATATCTTTGAAGTTGAGATTTCTGACCTACAATTCAAAAATGAGTTGTGTTAGATTGGAGAGTGAAATAGCAAAACACAAATAAATCAAAAGCAAGAAGTTGCATAATGCTCAAAAGGGAAGGCAGCCATATCCCCCTATGAACAGGCGAACAAATTAGCTTAAATACAAAAGCAAAAGAAGTTCATTGGATGGAAAGACTATCAAACCTTTACCAATAGGTAGCAAAAAAAAAAATCAAATCAAAACACAAAACATACTATACAACATATAAGAATTAACAAAAATTCAATCTATTAGTTGGAAAGGATCTTACTTTCAATAACTCAAAACCAAGCTTTCAGCATGATTTGTTATATGGTCCTCCTGCGACTTGTATTTACGGTTGGTAATTCTAGCTCTTTCTACACTATCATGTCTCAAATTATAAAGTAGTAGGTCTTGAAAACAGTTTGCCAATATCAATGTATCACAATTTTTAGAAACGTGCAATGGCATCCACCGAAAATGAATTATTATCCCCAATTTACGATATATAATTTGAAGATTAATCTCAAGTAGTTGAGTCCAAGACTCTTCAACACCATACTCTGTCATCTTCCATATAATAAAATGAGTTACTTTAACAACATTAGAAAAACAAAGACAATCCATCAACACACATAGAGATGGTTGAATCAATGGAACATCATCAAAACCTTGAGGGAGACGTAACTCCTTGTATGTTTCCGTATGCAGATCAAGTGAAATAATCATAAATTGTTCAACACTAATATACTTGCTATTATAACTGCGTCTGTCGTAATTGTGAAGTGTCAACCAATTAATACTACCACTCAAATGCACTCCCTTATTCAGATGTTTATAATTCACCGGAAAACTTTGAATATTTTTCCAAACATTATCACCTAAACTAAAAACTTTCCCCTCTTGTAAGGCCACCACCTTATAAGTATCTGTTGAATCATCATAACCAAATGTAAACTCAAAAGGGTTGAATGAGACAGTAGAACGATACCCTAATGTATTAGATATTGTCCTTGTGGCAGGGTTCCAAAAACAAAGCCACATAAGTTTACATGTATAAGAATGACCGAGCAAACATAGCAATCCATTGCAGGAACCGACAACCTCGTGACAATCCTTATCCTTCAATTGATAATAAGGATCATCGGTAAGGGTGATCGACGAATTTTCCAACAAACAACTCAAGGAGATTGGTAAAACACTTCGACCCTCTATATATTGTTTATCGATATACACTATTACGAGCTGGGGTTTTTGTATAGATCGTTGAAGGTGCAATTTGATAAAGAAAGAGTTGGAGATTAGGGTTTTCCATGACTTAGACACACACTTCAGTCGCATTAGAGATTTCACGGGAAGGAAAGAAAGCACTTCTATGATAAGTTCGTAAGGGAGGATTACCGGCGATGATGCCGTCTTAGGCAGAAGCTGCAACTTAGGTGGTGGGAGATTCATGAGAGCGATATCTCTGTAGGGTTGGTTATTATTTTTCCAATTTGTTACGCTGCTGCCTTTTTTATTGAATTGAAAGCCGGACGCTAAAATTCTGCACAATTTTAGGTTTTATAGTTGCAAAAAGTGGAAAGGATCAATCTTTTTTGGCATGAATTCTTGGACAAGATATTTTTATATGAGATCTTCATATTTTTGGCATGAATCAGCTCCAATTCTTCTCACTTTTGCTCCAAGACTCCATCTTTCAAATATTTTTTCCTAAAATAAAATAACTTGCAATTGAAGTAAAATAGTTCTAGAAAGAAATAAAAACATATTAAATCAAAATAAAATAAACTTAAATATTAGGAAATAAAAACATATTAAATCTAAATAAAATAAACTTAAATATTAATTAAAAGACACTAATTAATGACTCATTATTGACTCATCAGTATCTAAGTTGCATTACTATTCAAATTAACCAAGACAACGAAGTAGACAGCAAATAGAGAGTCAGGTATTTACTTACGACATTTTTCCTCAAAAAAGGTATTTACGACGTTCAATTAAAACCAATTTTTTAATTACTTTTTTTATTTTTAAAACCAATTAAATAAAATATATTTGTAAAAAAGAGGAATATATGAAATGATTTTCAAATTAATTTTTTTGAAGGGAGAAAAATACAGAGACAATATTATCACTGCCCCCTCAAAAAATTTGTTTTTTATAAAATGTTCCACCACTAAACTTTTTTATGTTTCTATCAAGTTCTTATTCATTCTAAAATATGAAGAGGATCTCAACCCATGATACAACGAAATTAAAATACCTGATCAATTTGATTAGTGAAGGCACAATGCAGCTTGCTAATTAGAGATTCCTCCACCTTAGTTTCTCTCTACTTCTCTTTTATTTTGGTGTTGGATATTTTGGGTTCAAATTCAATGTATTGGTTTGTGTGAATAAAGAAGGTGATTTGAATGATATAGGTGACGGGTTCTATTTACTTTACTGGCTCAATAGCAAGCTCTCCTCTCTCTAGTCTTTCTCTCCCCTTTTTGTTCAAAGCCTTTACTTCATTTTATACTACCATCATAAATTATTAAGGCTACTTTTTTATGAATTAAATGTCAAATTCTGTTTGTTGTGTACTCTCCCATGTGGATTTACTTGCTTGCATGGAAATGGAAAAATAGGGAGTCAATAATGAAAAGGTTGATTGGTTGCATAACAAAAACACTTTGTCAACTTTTTTTGTCTGTCTTTTTTCATGCATCATCAGATTGCTCTTTAAGATCTTCTTGTGTGTTTCCTTTTTTGGCCAAGTTTATGCTTGCAAGTGTAGCGTGCTTTGCAATTGTTAAACACAGTTCAACTGTTCCCTTTTTTGGGCAAAAATACCATACACACTTTTGAAAAACAAAATGAAAGGCAACGTTTTTACATAGTTTTGTTGACTTGAAAGTTAATTGAGTTATTGATGTAATCTTGAACTTATTAAGTATGTGGAAGGAATTCTATAGAAGAATGCATGACAATGAAGGGACTTAATGACAAATTAGTTCAAGACAAAGCAAGTGAAAGAAGCATTGAACAAAGAATTTTTCCACTCAAGTCATAATGAAGATCCTATTGTGGGAACATGAACTATTTGATTTTAACATTTTATTTGTTTAAGACTTTCATTTTTAATTTTTAGTTTGATTAATTATATAATAATAATGACTGTGTGTGGGGGGTGGAGAGGGGTGGGCGCCCCTTGTCTTCTTGTGGAAGCTAGGGCTGGATGCCCAACTCAAATGGAAAAGGGATGGAGGATTTATGCCCTTTATAGCTTTAAATAATCGTGTATTCTCACCTTTGAATAAAATTGAATAAATGAACCACCATTAATTCTTATCAAGAGTAATTTGATGTGATGTGTCAAGCATAAGTTAAAATTTTATTCAATAGAAGAATTAAGGTTGATCAACATATAAGTTGCATGAACCACATAACTAATGTTTTAAGGTTTAGGATAAAGATGTAATGTGGTCAACTCACTTGTGTAGTTGCTCTTAATCTAATGTGATGATCCAACTTTGTGAAGCTTCCTCTCATGATCCAACAATAGTATCAAAGCTCTATTTCGACTTGATGAGGGAGCATGAAAAATTCCTAGTATTGGATCACGGACGCGGAAAATCTTATACTTGAAGAGAGATGTTGTGATGTGTCAAGTGTGAGTTAAAGCCTCACATTCAATTGAAGAGTTAAAGTTAAACAACATTTAAGTTGGAGAGTTCATATATCAAATGTCTTAAGATTTTGGATAAATATGTATTATCCAACTCACTTGTGTAGTTGCTCTTATAAGTCCAGTATAATGATCTAGCCCTACGAAGCTCTCTTAGAGTGTGGCGTCTTCTTTTATTTCTATACTTTATTTAATGTATTCTATCGTTCCTTCTATTATTGTTTCTGCCACTTTTGATTATTCTTTTGTTTTGTGTTTGTGTGTCATTAATTAAAAAGGACGAAGCTTTATCTTTGTTCATCCTCTCCAAGTAGAAGGTTTAATCCTATTGATCCTTTTGTCATATTTTATTTTTGAGCATCTCGGGTTCATCTTGTTAAAAATATTTTTGAGTCTCATTGTTAAAAATAAGAATCAACTCGACCCCGGATCCTAGAATTGATCAAATTGCCCTTTTTTTTATTGTGTGTTGTCCTTGATTATCTCAACACCAAACCCAATTCTGCTTAAAGAAGAACAAAGCATATTTTGATTTAAATGATTGATTTGCAACAGCAAAAAAATAAAGGTATACAACTTGACATCCCCATCATTAATAAAAGTAAGTTTGCATTTGACAAAGTTATTGAAAGAGCGCTATGGATTCTAAAAACTCACTTAAGTAAACAACCATCCTCCGCTCCGCGACTCTTGAAACCATGGCCTATACAGAATTTAATCCCTAAAAAAAAACCTTGCTCAAATTTAACCTTGGTCAAATCTACCAGTGCTTGATAACTAAAAATCATTTGAGGCTAAGGCAATCAGAACAACAGCCTAAAACCATTTTGAACAAGAGAAATGCTAACAACAAATTATCAGAAGAGTGATACTTATCTATTATGTTAAACTTCATTTAAAAAAAGTACACCAATAATTCCATTTCTTTAACTGCTGATTTATTGTTTAAAACCCAGAGATTTACTGTGAAAAAACCCCAGATATTTATAGTTATAAAATAAACCCAAAGATTTAATTTTATCAATTTTTTTTAAGGGAAATGTTAATAAGTGCCCTAAAGGCACTCTTGAAGGACCTTAAATAAAAAAAAAAAATCTGAAAATTTATGTATTTAATGTATTGAAAATTAAAATATTTAACTTTTTAATGAATAATTTCTTAACTTGGAATCCTTAAAAAGTGCTATAAGGAATTCGTTAACACCCATTTTTAATTATAATAATTCAGACATATAGGAAACACCAATATGGTTGTTTTATTGGGATCATGCCAAATGTTGAAATATCGCACCTTGGCTCAACTGATAGAAATGTTGAAATTTCTAGGCTGAACACTGTAACTGGAGATCGAACCTTGGCTCCTACACTTATGTGTATAGTTCTAAAGTGACTATTGGGATTTCGTCTATATACTAAAAAAAACCGTGCATGATTGTAATCAAATGCAACTAAATTCAACATTATATGTGGAGACATGGCGAAAGAACAGCCTCCATAACATTATTTTTTAAAAGTAATCTTTCTTTTAGCACAAAAAGGAAAGCAACCAATATCTTAAAACCACCATTACTTTCACCAACGACTCAACATGGTTTTCGGTCTTTAAATAGTATCTGAAAGAAACAAAACTTTGGATTTGATTGCAAGTATCAACCAACTGTCCTCTATACCAAAAATGAATCACGAGGGGCAAAGTTACCAGAGATTCAACAGAAAACTGCTATCATACAATTGAATCCAGATTTTGATTGCCTCCTGACTCCATATATTCCCCATATTCACTCAAACATGACCAACCACAATCAGTTGGATGGAGTAATCAATGAACTTTAACCAGTTCAAAGTCATAAACCAACCATGAATTTGGTGGTATGTTTTCACTTTCACCGTCCTTCTTAGACCTGAATCATGCACATATTAGAACTTATAGAAATTCTAGAGAAGAAAAAAAATAGAGTAAGGAAAATTATATAATCAAACACATGATTTAAATCACATACGTCATTGATGGTAGAACAACAAGTCTTCTCTTTTCTCCAACTCGCATGCGTTGGAGAAAACCACGAGTATATAAAATTAAATGCATGTTGGAACACGTATCTCAATAGTATCTATTGAAATATTACTTTTTAAAGGGTTTGTTTAACATGTGCAATATTGCACATGTTAACGCAACTCGAAGTAGTAACTTTTTATTGAAAAACAATAATAATTTATAAAAGTTACATTTAATATAAAATGAACAAATTCCAATATAAAGTTACTATTTTAAACTTTTTAACATGTGCAAATTTGCACATGTGCAAATTTAAACATGATAGAAAAATCCTATTTTAAATACCATGACACTAAATAACTAACAACTAAAAGCATCCCTACAACACGTCCTGTGCATGTTGAAAACAATCAAAAAAAAAAATCCAACTACAAATTAGTATATTTAACCCTGGTTGTAGTAGGTTTTTTTTTCTTTTCTATTTTCAACCTACATTTGAAAGTGTTGCTGAAATAACTTTGGTTATTTAGTTTGATATTATTGTATTTAAAGTGTTATGGGTGGCAAAGTTTCTTTTAGAGGGTACCAAGTACGATTGTATTTGGTTGTTAGTTTTGTTGTGTTGTTTTCAGATTTTGTTATTCTACTAGTGTAGTGATTATTATTTGTTCTGCTTCTAACCTATTGCATTTTGGACATGATAATTTTTCATATATAATAATACATCTTTTACACCAATTATCACACCTATATGGTGTGTAGTATATTTCAAGGATTATTATAGGGCAATGAAGTAGACACCAAAAAAAAGAAAGAATATACTAAATGATTTTCGAATTATCTTTTTTTTTTATCAAAGCTAGTTGTTTAAAATTTTAAAACTATTTTGTTGTCACAACATTTCTTTTGAAAAATATGTTTACAATAAAAAATACATATGTTTTTTTTTGGTCTAGTCGAATACATATGTTTTAATTTGTTTTATATTTGAAGAGAGATAAATACAAAGACAACCCCCCCCCCCCCCCCCCCCCCCCCCCCAAAAAAAAAAAATATATATATATATTATTAGAGAGATCTATGTTCGCTAATAATTTATAAAATCTTTTTTTGGTAACATAATAATTTATAAAATCTGCCATCACTAAACTCTTTTATGTTTTTATCAAGCTCTTTTTTTTTTTTTTGTACAAAAGAGGGCAAAAGCCCAAGAAGAAAACTACAAATCTAAACGAACATTCCGAGGCATGCAAGCGTCAGATCTGTCATCAAAGAAAATATTTTGAAGCTCCCTCGGAGGAGTCTCCATTACATGGAAATCAAAAGCGTTCAAAGTTAAACTGAAGTTAGCTAACCAATCAGCTGCTCTATTGCCTTCACGCCAAGTATGGTTATCAAGCTCTTTATTCATTATTAAAAATGTAGAGGATATCTCAACCCATATATAAAAACATGGAAATTGAAATATCTCATCAATTTAATTAGTGAAGGCAAAAGGAGTACTTAGCACAATTAGTGAATGCAGCTTGCTAGAGGTGATGGAGCCTCGCAGTTGGAGATTCCTCCACCTCAATTTCTTTCTACTACTCATTAATTTGGTGTTGGATATTTTTGACTGGGGTTCAGTGCAATTGTTTGTGTGAATGAAGAAGGTAATGATTTATGTGAAAATATACGGAGGATTGGAATGATATAGGTGATATATTCTATTTTCTGGCTCAATAGCAAGCTCTCCCCTTTTTGTTCAAAGCCTTTACTTCATTTTATACTACCATCATAAATTAAGGCCTAGTTTTTTATGAATAAAATGCCAAGTTCTGTTTGCTGTGTACTCTCCAATGTGGATTTACTTACTTGCATGGAAATAGATAAATGGGGAGTCAATAATAAAAAGGTTGATTGGTTGCATAACAAAAACACTTTGTCACCTCTTTTTGTCTTTTTTTCATGCATGATCTGATCAGATTGCTCTTTAAGATCTTCTTGCAAGTGTTAGACACAGTTCAACTGTTCCCTGCTGCATCTTATGCACTAGCCAAGTCATCAGCCCCAACTAGAAAAATACCATACACACTTTTGAAAAACAAAATAAAAAGCTATGTTTTTACATAGTTTTGTTGAATTTGAATGTTAATTGAGTTATTGATGCAATCTCAAACTTATTAAGTATGTGAAAGGAATTCTATAGAAGAATGCATTACGATTAAGGGACTCATGACAAAGTTCAAGACAAAAAAGAAAGTGAAAGAAGCATTGAACAAAGAATTCTTGCACTCAAACTCAATCATGAAGAACCAAGTTTCAAATGGATCCAAATCCTTCAAATTGTTGAAGATTGTGGGAACATGAACTATTTGATTTTAACATTTTATTTGTTTAAGAATTTCATTTTTAATTTTAAGTTTAGTTAGTTTTATAATAATGTCAATTTCCTTGGACTAGGTGTAAATAACGGATATGAAAGTGTTGTAAAAAACAACACAGTTTTTATCCGAACCATTGAATGGGTTTGACAAAGTTATAGTAATATCATCCAAACTATTAATAATAATTTATCCAAAAGTACAATAAGCTCCAAGAAATATAATAAATAAATACAAGCATGCTTTAGCATAAAGACCGTAGATCTTTCATTGTTTTTTATACATGTCCACACATTGAAGAATTCAAACGGGCTATTAGGATTAAGAGTTTGGTTATTATTGTATTTTGGCTTCTATAATATTCATGTGTGATGATAGGATGTGTTTGGCTTTTAAAATATGGATGAGATGTTCCAACTCATAACCAATTTGATTGTACTCTTATTATTTTAACATTTGAATGAAGCTTATTTTCCTGTCAAAATAAATAAATAAACTACTAAAATCTGAAAATAATACAACAATACCAACGTCAAATAAAACAAAATTTGGCCCTCTATAAAAACATTACTGACACCTAAAATATTTTGAATGCAATAACACTAAATCACTAACAACCAAACACGCTCCCCCCAACACATGCCATTTGCAAGCTAGAAAATAAAGAAAAAAAATTCAACTACAAATTGGTATATTTGACCCTATTTGTAGTTGGTTTTTTTTTCTTTTATATTTTTAACCTACATATGGTGTGCAGTCAGAAGGAGATTGTTTGTTGTTCATTTGATGTTACTGTGTTTAAAGTGTTATGGGTGACAAAGTTTCTTTTACAGTCTTTGGAATAAGAGAAATAAAGGCCAGAGAGTAATGTGAGAGAGAAATAAGGGAGAGTCAAGCCACCATGTTTGGAATAACTCTAAGATAAGTTATTCCGCTTAATAATCAATTATAAGTATAAAAAATATTAGGAAACCAAAGATCAATAAATAAAATATGCAACAAATATTTATTAGTGAAGAGTATAAAAAAAAACACAAAACAGATATTTGTCACTGATATATGAAAAACACGGGACAAACGTTCTTTATTGATAAATATTAAAAAAAGACAAATATTTATGATTGATAAATGTATAAAAACACATGACAAAAATTAGTAACTGAGACATAAAAAACACAAGACAAATATTAGTAATACATAAAAAAAAACACGGGACAAATATTTGTCTCTGATATACACACACATGAGTTAAATATTTGTAACTAATAATAGTATATAAAAAAAATCCACATGTTTAATTTGTTTTAGAATCAACCTAATAAAAAAAACTAATGAAAAGTTGCTCAAGACCATCTTACCATATTTGAAGAGATATAAATACAGAGACAATATTATTAGTGAGATCTATGTTTGATAATAATTAATTTATAAAATGTGCCACCATTAAACTCTATTATGTTTCTATCAAGCACTTTACTCAATATAAAAGAAATGGAGAGGATTTCAACCTATAAAAATACCCGATCAATTTAATTAGCATGGCACGTAGTAGAGGAGTGCAGCTTGCTAGAGGTGATGGTGCCTCGCAGTTGGAGATTTTGGTGTTGGATATTTTTGGCAGGGGTTCAATGTAATGGTTTGTGTGAATGAAGAAGGTAATGGTTTATTTGAAAATATATTGTCTGGCTCAATAGCAACTCTCTAATATTTTCTCTGCCCTATTTGTTCAAAGCCTTTACTTCATTTTATACTACCATCATAATTTAAGGCTACTTTGTTATGAAGAAAATGTCAAAATCTGTTTGTAGTGTACTCTCCCATGTGGTAGTTGTAGCAGTCTTGATACCTTCCTGTATTTACTTACTTGCATGGAAATGATAAAATGGGGAGTCAATAATTAAAAGGTTGATTGGTTGCATAACAAAAACACTTTTTCAATTTTTTTATATTGAGTAAAGTGCTTGATAGAAACATAATAGAGTTTAATGGTAAAATGTGTGTATGGTATGTTTCTCTTTAATTAAGATCTTCTTGCAAGTGTAACGTGCTTTGCAAGTCATCCCCCCAAGTAGAAAAATACCATACACACTTTTGAAAAACAAAATGAAAAGCAACGTTTTTACATTGTTTTGTTGAACTTGAAAGTTATCTTAGTTATTGATATAATCTTGAACTCATTAAGTATGTCGATGGAATTTGTAGAAGAATGCATTAAGATGAAGGGACTCGATGACAAAATTCAAAACAAACAATGTGAAAGAAGTATTGAACAAAGAATTCTTGCATTTAAGTCATATCATAAAGAACCAAGTTTAAAACGGATCCAAATCCTTCAAAAAGTTGAAGAGTCTATGATGGGAACATGTACTATTTGATATTAACATTTTATTTGTTTAAGACTTTTGTTTTTAATTTTAAGTTTGAATAATTTATAATAATGACGATTTACTTGGACTAGTAAGTGTAAATAACACTCGAAAGGGGCCATAATAAGGGATTGCATTGCATATGGTTGCATTGGGCGCCACTTGTCTTCTTGTGGAAGTTAGGGCTGGATGCCCAACTCAAATGGAAAAGAGATGGGGATTACGCCCTTTATAGCTATAAATAATCGTGTATTCTCATGGAAAAGAGATGGGGATTACGCCCTTTATAGCTATAAATAATCGTGTATTCTCACTTTGAATAGATGAATCACCATTAATTCTTATCAAGAGTATTTTGTTGTGATGGTCAAGCCTTAGTTAAAATCTTATTGAATGGAAGAGTTGAGGTTGATCAACTTATAAGTAACATGATCCACATACCTAATCTTTTAAGCTTTTTGGTGGAGATGTCGTTTCCAACTCACTTGTGTGGTTGCTCTTAATCAAATGTGATGATCCAACTTAACGAAGCTTTCCCTCATGATCCAACAATAGTATCAAAGCCATGTTTCGACTTGATGGGGGAGCATGAAAAATTCCTAGTAATGGATCACGGACACGGAAATATTAAACTTGAAGAGAGATCTTGTGATGTGTCAAATGTGAGTTAAAGTCTCACATTGAATAGAAGAGTCGAAGTTGAAAAACATATAAATTAGAGAATTCATCGTATACCAAATGTCTTAAGATTTTGGATGAATATGTATTTTATCCAACTCACTTGTATTATTACTTAGTTTAATATAATGATCCATCTCAATGAGGCTCTTTAGGAGCGTGGCGTTCTCTTTTATTGCTATATTTTATTTGAAGTATTTCTATCTTTCCTTCTATTATTGTTTGTGCCACTATTGCGT
Organism: Medicago sativa; assembly: GCF_051527215.1. NCBI lineage: Eukaryota > Viridiplantae > Streptophyta > Magnoliopsida > Fabales > Fabaceae > Medicago > Medicago sativa. Next base: position 29,567,616 of record NC_140752.1, on the reverse strand, counting down.
GGTGTTTGTGTGTCATTAATTAAAATGGACATATCTTTATCTTTGTTCATCTTCTCCAAGTAGAACTTTTGTACACTTGTGGGTAAAGGTTTAATCCTATTGATCCTTTTTTCATATTTTATTTTTGAGCATTTATTTGACTCCGGTTCATCTTGTGTCTTTAGTTCTCGTTCTTCTTTGAAACATTAGTCTCATTGTGTCAATAGTATATATATCATGGCCTATACAGAATTTAATCCCTAAAAAAAAAACCTTGCTCAAATCTACCAGTGCTTGATAAATAAACATCATTTGAAGCTAAGGCAATCAGAACAACAACCTAAAATCATTTTGAACAAGAGAAATGCTAACAAATTATCAAAAGAGTGTTACTTATCTATTACGTAAACTTCATTTAGAAGAGTACACCTATAATTCCATATCTTTGACTGCTGATTTGTTGTACAAAAACCAGAGATTTATTGTGAAAAAACCCTAGCTACCCAAAGATTTAATTTTATCAATTTTTTTAAGGGAAATGTTAATAAGTATCATAAAGGCAAGCTTGAAGGACCTTAAATAATATTTTTTTTTAAATGAAAATCTATGTTTCTAATGCATTGAAAATTAAAATATTTAACTTTTTTAATGAATAATTTCTTAACTTGAAATCCTTAAAGAGTGATATAAGGCATTCGTTAATACGACCCATTTTAATTTATAATAATTCAATAGACATATATCATACTGTATAGGAAACACCAATATGGTCGTTTTATTGGGATCATGCCAAATTCTACGGTGCAGGATTTGTTAACACAGTTTACTGGTAAAAATGTTAGAAACTGCTAGGTTGAACACCGTGACCGGAGTTCGAACCCTTGCTCCTACACTTACGTGTATAGTTGGGATTTCGTCTATATACTAAAAAAACCGTGCATGATTGTAATCAAATGCAACTAAATTCAACATTATATGTGGAGACATGGAGAAAAAACAACATCCATAACATTATGTTTTAAAAGTAATATTTCTTTTAGCACAAACAAAAAGGTAAGCAACCGATCCGATATATTAGGTTTTAGGTGTTTAAATAGTATCTGAAAGAAACAAAACTTTGGATTTGTTTGCAAGTATCAACCAACTGTCCTCTATACCAAAAATAAATATCCAAGGGCAAAATTACCAGAGATTCAACAGAAAATTGTTATCATACAATTGAATCAGTTATTGATTGCCCGGCTGTATTTCCTCCTAACTCCATATATTTCTGATAATTCTTCAATATATAGTATTTTTACAGTCACTTTTCATGTAGTTTTAAGTTAAGTTGAATCATTCCAGAGTGCTTTTAAAGTCAAACTGAGCAAAAAAAGAGGATTGTGAAAATATTCAGTTGTATTGGTTATTTTGTTTCTAATTGTCTCCAACTAAACAAATTCTTGGAGTTTTTGTTCTCTATTTTTGATAGGTTGAATAGATAAAGTGAACTTACACTCGAGAAGTTACCAAGGATTAATTCATGCAAGGAATGAATATTGAAGTCACAAAATACACTTCAATGCAGGGCAATATGCAGCTGGTTTCATTCTCATTTGTCAACATGATGTGGTTGCCGCATGTCATTGGCTCATTGGTTTCTTTGGCTCTTCAATTGGTTAGCTTGTGTCAATATTCCTTTAGCTCTTTTGTTTGTCACGTGGTTCCACCACAACATGAAGAATTAGAAAGTCACGTGACATTGGGCTTGGAATGGAAAAACAAAGATATATAAGCCAACGCGTAAGAATTTACGAGGAGGAAGTAAAAACGCAAAGAGGAGAAAAGAGGGTTACGACACAAGGGTTACGGCTGCACTATTGGGAGACCAATTGGAGGGTGATTCAACTGGCGTTGATCATCAATCAACTGTAATTTTATGTGTAATTCTCAATTCACTTTTAGCTTTTGACAAACATCATGAGTAGCTAGATTCTCAATTGTTAGGGATGAGATTATCTAGATGACAACTCTTGTCATATGACTTTATTTTGATTATTGATGAAGTTTATTGAATCATTTTTGTTCTTAATGCTTTTATTGTTTGGCTGTCTTTAAATTGATTTACGGTTTATATTGTGAAACGGAAGTTGAATTTATAAACGCTTTGAGATAAGAAATTCTTGCCTTTGTAATCTAGGAATAGATGCAAACCCTTGAAACCAATAAGAGTTCTTGTTCAATGCTTAATTCTAATCTTAAATTCACTAAGGGTGTGTTTGTTTCAAGTTTACCAAATTTATTCATAGGAATAACATTCCTTGGAATATAAAGATGGGAATTTTATTCCAAGGTATTTAGGAAAAATATGTTTGGTTAACTTTATAATATTCCTAGGAACCATAAAAATAGGGATTATAATAGATAACTATTTATGAATTTATTCCCATCTCCATGGGAACTTTATTCCCACCCTTTTCCTTGGGAAATTTTTTCTATTCCCAGGAACATTTTATATCCGGGAATAAAATTTAGTAAACTTGTAACAAACATAGGCATATATATTCCTATCATTTTATTCCCGGGAATCAATAAATATAACTTGAAACAAACACACCCTAAGGAATTAGGGGTTATTTTAGGATTAATGATTCTTTCACTAAGGAATTAGGGCAAGAATATATTAGAGAACTCGGTAATGATTCCATAAGTCGATTCAATAGACATATTCAAGTTGATAACTCAAGATAGTCGTCTAGTGAAACTCATCCCTGACAACCTTATTATTATAAAGTTCAAGTTAATTTTACTTTGCTTAATTTTCATTATTGCAATCAAACAAATTCAGTACCTTTTTGTTAAATTAAGTCACAAATATTATTCAACAGTATAACGCGATCCTCGAGTTCGACACTCGGTCTTACCGTTTTAATTTTACTACTTGCACGATTTCATACACTTGCGAAAATCGCTATCAATTTCCCATATTCACTCAAACATGACCAGCCACAATCAGTTGGATTGAATAATCAATGAACTTTAACCCGTTCAAAGTCATAAACCAACCATGAATTTGTTGGTATGTTTTCACTTTCACCATCCTTCTTAGACCTGAAACATACACATATTAGAGAAGGTTATAAAGATTCTAGAAGGAAAAAAAAACCAGAGTAAGGAAAATTATATTAATCGAACACATGATTAAATCACATACGTCATTGATGGTGCAACAACGAGTCTTTTTTTTCTCCAACTCGCATGCGTTGGAGAAAACCATGAGTATATAAAATTAAATGCATGTTGGAACTCGTACCTCAATAGTGTTCCATTTACATAAAAAATGGCAATCTCAATTTGCTTTCATAAAAACATGACACGTGTAAAAGTTAGATATCAATGGCTCACATTTTTTTTGAAGGAATCAATGGCTCACATTTTTTTTTAACACATACTCTTGTCAATTAAAACATAGGCTAAAATGCACTTTTGGCCCCCTATGTTTTGCCCCGTAGCAATTTTGGCCCCCTATTAAAAAAAACCACTTTCCAGTCCCCCAACTTTACCCCCTTTTACAACTTATAGGCCCCCAATGATTTTGACTTGGTCAAAGCACAGGTGGCCAATAGATGGACGCCACGTGGCATTTAATTAATTAAAAAAAATAAAAAAACAAAAAAGAATTTAAAAAGAATTAAAAATGAATTTTGGTCAAAAAAAAAAAAGAATTAAAAAGGAATTTCCACCCCCACCTCATTTTTTTTTTAAAGAAGAAAGAAAGAACCACCCCCACCTCATCGTTTCTCTCTTCACTACCAAAAAAAAGCTCTTTCTACACACCATCACATCACAAGAAGCTTGCGGCTTACCCCAAAACACCACAGCACAACACAACAACCTTGTCTCAATCTTCTTCAAACTTCAATTCCATTACATCTTCTCCAAAACGTTGTTATAAACTACAAACCAAACATGGTGATGGCTTTATTGGATGCGTACCAAACCATCCTCTTCTCTAGATGGTTTGAATCGAAGGTGAGGGGTGATTTGGAAATAATGGAATTTGTGGGTTAAGGTAAGACGAGAACAAGATGAAGCAGCCATTTGGTACCTGTGTGTTGTAAAAAATTCAATTTTTTTGTTTTGACCATGGTGTTGTTTTGACGAGAACAAGATGGCCCATGATTCCATAATTGAATTTTTGCCATATCCAGGGTGTTGTTTTGTTATTTTTGCATCATGGCCCATGATTCAATCTAGACTAGAACAATATCCAGTTTTCTGTTTTTCTTTGATTTAGTTGATTTGAGCTTCTATTAGAAATTAGAATCGGTTATAGCTGGGAAAATAACTGGGAAACTCTCTTTTTTCTTGTTATGCTCTCAACCTATGAAGAAGAAGAGCAGTAAGGTGTTGTTGATGAAGAAGAAAAGAAAGGAAGAGGAAGAGGAACAAGGAGGGAAGAGAGAAACGATGAGGTGGGGGTGGAAATTCCTTTTTAATTCTTTTTTTTTTTACCAAAATTCCTTTTTAATTCTTTTTTGTTTTTTTATTTTTTTAATTAATTAAATGCCACGTGGCGTCCATCTATTGGCCACCTGTGCTTTGACCAAGTCAAAATCATTGGGGGCCTATAAGTTGCAAAAGGGGGTAAAGTTGGGGGTTGGAAAGTGGTTTTTTTTAATAGGGGGCCAAAATTGCTACGGGGCAAAACATAGGGGGCCAAAAGTGCATTTTAGCCTAAAACATATTCCTTTCAGAAACAAAAAACAGAACAAAAACTTCTCCATCATCTCCAACTTTTCGCCCTTTGCCGTCGGCAGCGACCTTTCCCATTTTCCGTCGACCGTCATAGCACGGCTTGCTGCCACCTCATGTCCGAATTGATTTTCTCAATATGTCATTATCTGTGATTGTTCTGTTGGGTTTACAGTTAAATACTTAAATGCCTCAAATTTCTTTCTTAATCTCCTCAAATTCTTGTGTTATTTGTGTTGTTTCTACAGTCTCAGCCAATTTGAGTTAGCATCATGGCATGGTTGAACATGAGATGTGATATAAACACCAATTGGCACCCACCTTTGATATAACTCAAATAGAAGGGGAATTACGACAGTAACATGAAGAGTGAAGACAAGTCGGTGCAGGAACGACAACTTGTTTGGCAACACAACTATGGCGGCGATACGACAGAGAGATGAGGTTTATCGGCGGTGGTATTGCGTTATAGGAAATGGGTTTAAGAAACTTAAGAAACTTTCCAGGTTCTTTGAATTCCACATGAGAGAGAGAGAGAAAGAGGAGTGGTTTTCCATAAAGTGGTGTGGTTTTTTATGGTTTGTTAATCATGACCATTGATGTTCACTTTTACACGTGTTTTGTTTATATGAAAGCAAATTGAGATTGCCATTTTTTATGTAAATGGTGATGATCTGTACCCTCAATAGTATCTATTGAAATATTACATTTTAAAAGGGTTTGTCTAACATAGTAACATGTGCAATATTGCAATGTTAAGGTAACTGGAAGTAGTAATTTTTTTATTGAAGAACAACAATAATTTATAAAAGATTACATATTTAATATAAAATGAACAAATTTTAATATAAAGTTACTATATTAAACTTTTTAACATGTGCAAATTTGCACGTGTGCAAATTTGCACGTGTGCAAATTTAAACATGACAGAAAAACCCTATTTTAAATACAATAACACTAAATAACTAATAATCAAAAGTCTTCCTACAACATGTCCTGTGCTGGTTGAAAACAATAAAAAAAATCCAACTACAAATTAGTATATTTAACCCTGTTTGTAGTAGGTTTTATTTTCTTTCTATTTTCAACCTACATTTGACGTGTTGCTGAAATAATTTTGGTTATTTAATTTGATGTTATTGTATTTGAAGTGTTATGGGTGCCAAAGTTTCTTTTAGAGTGTACCAAGTACGATTGTATTTGGGTGTGTTGTTTTCAGATTTTGTTATGCTACTAGTGTAGTGATTATTATTTGTTCTGCTTTTTACCTATTGCATTTTGGACATAATAAATTTTCATAATAATACAACTTTTACACCAACTATCACACCCATATGGTGTGTAGTATATTTCAAGGATTATTATAAGGCAATGAGGTAGACACCAAAAAAAAGAAGAATATATTAAATGATTTTCGAATTATCTTTTTTTTTTTTTTTATCAAAGCTAGTTGTTTAAAATTTTAAAACTATTTTGTTGTCACAACATTTCTTTTGAAAAATATGTTTACAATAAAAAATACATATGTTTTTTTTTGGTCTAGTCGAATACATATGTTTTAATTTGTTTTATATTTGAAGAGAGATAAATACAAAGACAATATTATCAGTGCCACCCCCCCCCCCCAAAAAAAAAAAAAATATTATTAGAGAGATCTATGTTCGCTAATAATTTATAAAATCTTTTTTTGGTAACGTAATAATTTATAAAATCTGCCATCACTAAACTCTTTTATGTTTTTATCAAGCTCTTTTTTTTTTGTACAAAAGAGGGCAAAAGCCCAAGAAGAAAACTACAAATCTAAACGAACATTCCGAGGCATGCAAGCGTCAGATCTGTCATCAAAGAAAATATTTTGAAGCTCCCTCGGAGGAGTCTCCATTACATGGAAATCAAAAGCGTTCAAAGTTAAACTGAAGTTAGCTAACCAATCAGCTGCTCTATTGCCTTCACGCCAAGTATGGTTATCAAGCTCTTTATTCATTATTAAAAATGTAGAGGATATCTCAACCCATAAAAACATGGAAATTGAAATATCTCATCAATTTAATTAGTGAAGGCAAAAGGAGTACTTAGCACAATTAGTGAATGCAGCTTGCTAGAGGTGATGGAGCCTCGCAGTTGGAGATTCCTCCACCTCAATTTCTTTCTACTACTCATTAATTTGGTGTTGGATATTTTTGACTGGGGTTCAGTGCAATTGTTTGTGTGAATGAAGAAGGTAATGATTTATGTGAAAATATAAGGAGGATTGGAATGATATAGGTGATATATTCTATTTTCTGGCTCAATAGCAAGCTCTCCCCTTTTTGTTCAAAGCCTTTACTTCATTTTATACTACCATCATAAATTAAGGCCTAGTTTTTTATGAATAAAATGCCAAGTTCTGTTTGCTGTGTACTCTCCAATGTGGATTTACTTACTTGCATGGAAATAGATAAATGGGGAGTCAATAATAAAAAGGTTGATTGGTTGCATAACAAAAACACTTTGTCACCTCTTTTTGTCTTTTTTCATGCATAATCTTAATGAAGTATGTCACAACTTTTCTTTTAAAAAATAAGTTTACGATAAAAAAAAAATTGTTTTAATTTGTTTTATATTTGAAGAGAGATAAATAAAGAGACAATATTATTAATGCCCCCAAAAAAATAATATTAGTGAGATCTATGTTCGATAATATTTTATAAAATGTGCCACCATTAAACTTTTTTATGTTTCTATCAAGTTCTTTTTTTTGTCTAGTATCCTATTATCTAGAGTTCATACATTCTATCAAGCTCTTTATTCGTTTAAAAAATGGAGAGGATCTCAACCGATAAACACATGGAAATTGAAATACCTGATTAATTTAATTAGTGAATGCAAAATAAGTACTTAGCACGTAGTAGAGGAGACTCTCGAAGCTTCAATCAGCAGTGCAGCTTGCTAGAGGTGATGGTGCCTCGCAGTAGGAGATTCCTCCACCTCAATTTCTCTCTACTACTCTTTTATTTTGGTGTTGGATATTTTTGTCAGGGATTCAATGTAATGGTTTGTGTGAATGAAGAAGGTAATGGTTTATGTGAAAATATATGAGGGATTGGAATGATATAGGTGATGGGTTCTATTTTCTGGCTCAATAGCAAGCTCTCCCCTTTTTGTTTCGTTCATACTTCATTTTATACTACCATCATAAATTATTAAGGCTACTTTTTTATGAATAATTAAAATGCCAAATTCTGTTTGTTGTGTGTACTCACTCTCCCATGTGGATTTACTTACTTACATGGAAATAGAAAATTGGGGAGTCAATAATAAAAAGGTTGATTGGTTGCATAACAAAAACACTTTGTTACCTTTTTGTTGAGGATTCGATGAGAAAACCACACCAATAACAACTTGATGTGTGGAGCAAGGGATAATTAAGCAACCAAAATCAAAGTGTATGGAACAATTAACACAAGCCAAAAGTAGAAAACAACAGCGAAAGAAAAAAGGAAGAGAGAACACAAAGAATTTGTTGACCCAGTTCGGTCCAAATTGACCTAGTCTGGGGGAGAGAGCAGCCCTCCGTTCCACTATATGATGAGTAGCGTTACAAAGAGGTATTGAGTTACAAGAATAAGTCTCCCGCCTAATTCTACCCAAATCCCAGCCTCTTCCCGTAACCAAGAGACTCAATCCTAATAGTGTTTCCCAAGGTGAATCAACCCACAAACCCTAGTTTTGTTGCCAAGAGACAAACTCTATACAAACCCTAGTTTTGTTGTTGCCTTTCTAAACCCTTGTTTCAGCCCCTCTATCTCTCTTAAAATAGTCTGATACAAGGTCTATATTTATAGTAAAAGTTTTGCTTAAAAATTGGAACAAATCTGCACCAGAAAATACGTTTCTGTTATTCGCTGCCAGCACACCATCGTGCCACGTTGCGACCCCATCGTGGCACGAAAAATCCAGTGACTTGCCTCACGAAATTCTTCAACCATCGTGGCACGTTGCTTCTCCATCGTGGCACGTTGCTTCTGCAGAATCCTGATTTTAAGTTAACTCTTACAATTCTCCACCTTGACTTCAAATCAGTGATGATACCAAACCATCAACCACCTTGCTGCTCTTTCCCTTGTTCCCACTACACCAAGTAGCTCCACAAGTTTAAACCCTAACTTCTTCAATCATCGGAATGCCTTTTGCCCCTTTGAAGATCCTTGTGTCTAAACTACTCAAGGAATTTTAGGTAGTTCCACAAGTACACACCTTAACCTCTTCAGCCATCGGAATGTCTTCCGCCTTCTCGAAGATCCTTGTATCCAAACTACACTAGGAATTTCAGGTAGTTCTACAAGACTACACCATACCTCTTCAATACGAGACATCTCCCGCTTCCTTGAAGATCACCTTGCATCCAATCACCCTTGGACTTTTAGGGTAATTCCATAAGCCGTGTCATACATTCTTCAACCTCCGGAATGCCTTCCGTCTTCATGAAGAAATCCCTTGCTCACCACTAGAGCATAGCACCCAAGGTCCTCCATAGTCGTACCACTCCCGGTGTGTTCAACTCCACCTAAAGCTGAGCTTCCAACCTCTCAACTAGCAAATGAGTACATCCCACTATGTCTTCAACCTTGAACCTCCACCTCAACCGGTAGATCATGAGTGTTCTTACCACCGCCTCTCCAGGCTGATGTTGAGTGTTTAACGTCTCTCCAGACGACCACCGCTCTACCAGGCATCACCCCCAAGGTGAGAAACATCACCTTCATCCTCCAAACAGCACACCATCAAAGCACCTGCATCCTCATAACCCTCAGAGACAATTTGTACGGAATTACCATTAATCTCCGGACAATCCTTCTTGAAGTGACCCATCTTGTTACACTTAAAGCATTTAAACTTTGTCTTGTTACTACTCTTTCCCCGGTTACCTCTACCTCCACCATTCCCTCTTGAAACACTTAGGCCTTCCCCGTTTTCATCAACTCTCAAGTCCTTCGACTTAGTCAACTCCTTTGTTCTCAAAGCTGCTTGAACTTCTTCCAAGGTAACAGTGCCTTCTTTTCCATAGAGCATGGTATCTTTAAACGATTCAAAAGATCTAGGTAGAGCACACAACAAGAGTATAGCTTTATCTTCATCCTCAAGAATCACCTCAATATTCTCCAAGTCATCAAGGATTTTGTTGAACTCCGTAAGTTGCTCCATGATGGCCTTTGACTCCACCATCTTGAATGAGTAGAGTTGTTGCTTTAGGAATTGCCGATGAGCCAAAGACTTTGTCATATACAAAGATTCCAACTTTGCCCACATCGGACCCATGATACTTCCGGTAAACTTCTCAATATCCCACTTCGAACCCATGATACTTGATTATCCTTTGACCCTTGCCCCACGGTGGGCGCCAATTGTTGAGGATTCGATGAGAAAACCACACCAATAACAACTTGATGTGTGGAGCAAGGGATAATTAAGCAACCAAAATCAAAGTGTATGGAACAATTAACACAAGCCAAAAGTAGAAAACAACAGCGAAAGAAAAAAGGAAGAGAGAACACAAAGAATTTGTTGACCCAGTTCGGTCCAAATTGACCTAGTCTGGGGGAGAGAGCAGCCCTCCGTTCCACTATATGATGAGTAGCGTTACAAAGAGGTATTGAGTTACAAGAATAAGTCTCCCGCCTAATTCTACCCAAATCCCAGCCTCTTCCCGTAACCAAGAGACTCAATCCTAATAGTGTTTCCCAAGGTGAATCAACCCACAAACCCTAGTTTTGTTGCCAATAGACAAACTCTATACAAACCCTAGTTTTGTTGTTGCCTTTCTAAACCCTTGTTTCAGCCCCTCTATCTCTCTTAAAATAGTCTGATACAAGGTCTATATTTATAGTAAAAGTTTTGCTTAAAAATTGGAACAAATCTGCACCAGAAAATACGTTTCTGTTATTCGCTGCCAGCACACCATCGTGCCACGTTGCGACCCCATCGTGGCACGAAAAATCCAGTGACTTGCCTCACGAAATTCTTCAACCATCGTGGCACGTTGCTTCTCCATCGTGGCACGTTGCTTCTGCAGAATCCTGATTTTAAGTTAACTCTCACACTTTTTTTTTGTCTTTTTTCATGCATGATCAGATTGCTCTTTAAGATCTTTTTGCAAGTGTAGCGTGCTTTGTAAGTGTTAGAGTAGACAAAGTTCAACCGTTTCCTGCTGAATCTTATGCACTAGCCAAGTCATCACCCCCAACTAGAAAAATACCATACACACTTTTGAAAAACAGATGAAAAACTATGTTTTTGCATAGTGTTGTTGAACTTGAAAGTTAACTCGGTTATTGATGTAATCTTGAACTTATTAAGTATGTGGAAGGAATTTTATAGAAGAATTCATTAAGATGAAGGGACTGAATGACAAAATTCAAGACAAACAAAATGAAAGAAGTATTGAACAAAGAATTCTTGCATTTAAGTTCAATCATAAAGAACCAAGTTTAAAACGGATCCAAATCCTTCAAAAAGTTGAAGAGTCTATGATGGGAACATGAACTATTTGATTTTAACATTTTATTTGTTTAAGACTTTCATTTTTAATTTTAAATTTGATTAATTTTATAATAATGACAATTTACTTGGAGTAATATGTGTAAATAACACGGGAAGGGGGCCATAATAGAGGATTGCATTGCATAAGATGCATTGGCCACTTGTCTTCTGGTGGAATCTAGGGTTCGATGCCCAACTCAATTGGAAAAGGATGGGGGAATTTATGCCCTTTATGGCTATAAACAACGTGTATTCTCACCTTTGAATAAAATTGAATAGATGAACCTATAAGTTTGAATAAGGGTGTCAAGTGTAAGTTTTTTGAGGTGTAAGTGTAAGTTTTTTGACAAGGTGTCAAGTGTAAGTTAAAATTTTATTGAATAGAAGATTGAGGTTGATCAACCTATAAGTTACATGAACCATATAACTAATGTTTTAAGGTTTTGGATGAAGATATGGTGTCCAACTCACTTGTATTGTTGCTCTTAACTCAATGTGATGATCCAACTTAGTGAAGTTTCCTCTCATGATCTAACAGTAGTATTAAAGTCATGTTTCGACTTGATGGGGGAGCATGAAAAATTCCTAGTATATTGGATCACAGATGCGGAAAATCTTAAACTTGAAGAGAGATGTTGTGATGTGTCAAGTGTGAGTTAAAGCCTCACATTGGATTGTTGAACAACATTTAAGTTAGAGAATTCATATATCAAATGTCTCAAGATTTTGGATAAATATGCACTATCCAATTCACTGATGTAATTGCTCTTAGTTCAATATAATGATCTAACCCAAAGAAGCTCTCTAAGAGTGTGGCATCTTCTTTTGTTTCTATATTTTATTTGATGTATTCTATCTTTCCTTCTATTATTGTTTGTGCCACTTTTGATTATTCTTTTGTGTTGTGTTTGTGTGTTATTAATTAAAAAGGACGAAGATTTATCTTTGTTTATCTTCTCCAATAGAAGGTTTAATCCTTTTGTCAAAAAAAGTAGAAGGTTTAATCCTATTGGGTAAAGGTTTAAATAAATAAATAGAGGTATACAACTTGACATACCCATCTTTTTTGTTCCCGCTCCACCATTAATAAAAGTAAGCTGCATTTGACAAAGTTATTGAAAGAGCTATGGGTTCTAAAAACTCACTTAAGTAAACAACCATCCTCCTCTCTGCGACTCTTGAAACCATGGCCTATACAGAATTTAATCTCTCAAAAAACCTAAAACCATTTTCAACAAGAGAAATGCTAACAACACATTATCAAAAGAGTGTTATTTATCTATTACGTAAACTTAACTTCATTTAAAAGTACACCAATGATTCGATTTCTAACTGCTGATTTGTTGTATAAAAACCAAAGATTTATTGTGAAAAAACCCCGGATATATATAGCTATATAATAAACACAGATTTAATTTTATCAATTTTTTTTAAGGGAAATGTTAATAAGTATCCTAAAGGCACTCTTGAAGTACCTTAAATTATAATTTATTTATTTTTTTATGAAAATCTATGTTTTTAATGGATTGAAAATTAAAATATTTCTTTTTTAATGAATAATTTCTTAACTTGGAATCCTTGAAGAATGCTATAAGGCATTTGTTAACACGTCCCATTTTTAATTATAATAATTCAATAGACATATTATCATACTGTATAGGAAACACCGATATGCTTGGTTTATTGGGATCATGCCAAGGTTTTGTTTAATTTGGACCCATAAAATTATGGGTGCAGAATGGTCCCATTTTATGTGTATCATTGATATAATATTTAATATAACCAGTGGTCAGGATTAAATATAGGCAACCTGTTATATAGGTGGATGGTTTAACTAACATATTTGCTGTAGTGGCATGAAACTTATCAATAATTGCTTTTGGTTTTGAAAGCTTAATAGGCCAATTTAGATTGAAGAAAAAAAAAAGTCATGGCTTCTCAAGATACACAACATACGGCTACATATGCCCAGTATAGAGTTTTTATCATGCAATTCATCATTAATATGTATTACTATAAACTACTATTTTTTGACAAATTGTTAATAATAACTTGGAATTAATAAAATAAAATAAAAGGAAAATTGAGAGATTAGCTCAGGTGAGCCTTTTCTTTTCTTTTCAGTTCTCTTCCTCTCTCATGAAAGAAGAACAATGTTCTTCTTCTTCTACACTATCACCACCAACACCAAATTTCAGCCACCCTTCCTCCATCATCTCATATCTTTTTGCCACACCATCACTACCATCGAAATTCTCTCTTCTTCCTCTACACAACCATTATTTTACTTTTAAGATCTAAGATGTTGGAAATTTTTAACCAACACATTCTCTCTTCTTTTCCAGCCACCACAAGTCATGATTTAAAAAACTAAACCTACCATATCATCATCATGAGGACCACATCAAAAGCCGTGTATTTATTTCAAGATCGAAGCAACTTCGTCGGCGACCACCGCACCGGAAACTGCTACTATCATTCTGGAAAACTCATCCACGACCATTTTATCTCTTTTCATATTCTTAGTGAATGGTTGTTGGCTGAAGCTCAAGTGGACGAACAGGAAGGAATAAATGGTAGGGAGTTTTCGGAAAAAGATGGACGAACAGGAACGAAAATTTGATTGAAGGATTATGAATATTAAACTCATGATGAACGTTTGTTGTCATTTTGATTTAGGTTTAATTTGTTAATTTCATTGCATGATTTTCCAGATCAACACCGCCATCTCGGCGTTTCAGTTGTTAGTTCTGAGTTCACTTGTTGAATTGAATTGAACTGTTTTTAATTCATAAGAAGCGTACTTGATCTATGTGTGTAATTTATAATTTTATTTACCAATGTGGAGCCTATTATAATTTACCACATACATGGGGGAATATATAATTAAGCATGTTACCTGAACAACCCACTGTTGCAGGTATTTTTCCATAGGTCCAGACTGAACCAAAACATTGATCAGTCCAGCCTAAACGCCACCTCATGCCAAATACTATACTAACAGATTTGTTAACTTAAACATAAGACTCTGCAGGATTGGTCAAAGTCTTGGCTCAACTGGTAAAATTGTTGAAACTGCTAGGCTTAACACCGTGACCGGAGTTCGAACCCTTACTCCTACACTTACGTGTATAGTTCTAAAGTGACTATTGGGATTTCGTCTATATACTAAAAAATCAACATTATATGTGGAGACATGGAGAAAGAACAGCATCCATAACATTATTTTTTAAAAGTAATTTTACTTTTAGCACAAAAAGGAAAGCAACCAATCCCATATATCTTAAAACCACCATGACTTTCACCAACGACTCGACATGGTTTTCGGTCTTTAAATAGTATCTGAAAGAAACAACTTTGGATTTGATTGCAAGTATCAACCAACTGTCCTCTATACCAAAAATGAATCACGAGGGGCAAAGTTACCAGAGATTTCAACAGAAAACTGTTATCATACAATTGAATCCGGATTTTGATTGCCTCCTGACTCCATATATTTCCCATATTCACTCAAACACGACCAGCCACAATCAGTTGGATGGAGTAATCAATGAACTTTAACTAGTTCAAAGTCATAAACCAACCATGAATTTGGTGGTATGTTTTCACTTTCACCGTCCTTCTTAGACCTGAAACATGCACATATTAGAGAAGGTTATAAAGATTCTAGGACGAAAAAAACCAGAGTAAGGAAAATTATATTAATTGAACACATGATTTAAATCACATACGTCATTGATGGTGGAACAACAAGTCTTCTCTTTTCTCCAACTCGCATGCCTGAGAATCATGAAAAGAGAAATTATATTTCAATTTTAACCAAAAAAAAAAAGAAACCACAATTAGAGAAAACAACAAGACAATGTTTGAATGATTACCTTCAAGACCAATATCCCAACCCTCAATAACTTCTCCTTTACCTGCAAAAGGCAATGTAAGTGTAAGATCCAAGTATACAATAGTCATATCCAGATAATAAAATGTTCTGGTAAATGGTGATATGTTACCAAGGCGAAATTTGAAAGGAGCTTCGCCAGCATTTGATTCAATCACCACCCCGTTTTCCTTCAACTTGCCCGTGTAATTGATGCTGATCTGTAAGCAAAGGACATTCATTTAAATATAATCAAATCAAATCTGCAATTAATGTTTGTCTTCATAGAGGCAGTCACTACTCACTAAAATATTTTAAATCATTTAACAGAACTACCTTTTTCCCTACTGCAGCAATTTTCCCATTTTCTTTCCCTGTCTCAAGCTCTTGAATAACTAGTCCATTTGACAATGTTCTAACTTGGGAAGGCTTTGTATCCTCCACATTATTTCCATCCTCTTCCATCATCTCAGTACTTTGCTCAACCGATACAGGCACGTCAGAGTTTACGACTTCACTGCCCTGACTTTTACTTTTCTTCTTCTTTTTCTTAACTTTCTTATCTTCGGATTGATTTCCATCAGGATTGTCTTGAGCACCATTGTCCACACTGCTGCACCAGAAATAATATCCAAGATTATTGCACAAAATAAGTTGTAGTATGTTAGGGAACAAGAGAGGATGATATTAAATGTGTAGATTCAACCATCTTTCCTTTTTATCATCGGTTTTTTAGAAATGTTTTGTTGCTACTTATCAGTTGTTTTCAAAGTTAAAGGTCACATCAACTTTTTTTTTGCCAATTATACTATTACCCAACAAGTATTTCACAGGTTTTCTATAAAAATTGGATGGTAAATAATTGATAAATTCAAAGATGAATTAATTATGATACATCTACTCAGAAGTTATTTTATTCCCAAAAAAGTAAATGCATTGGGCTAGACCTTTTAACTCACACAGCATGAAACATATATCAATGAAACCATGACTACAATTAGGAGAGTTACTATTCCACAAATATGCGCCGGTAACAAAATGGTAGCACATACAAAAAAGAAATACGAGGAACAAAATTGTAACTTACTAAAAAAACAAATATGAAAAGCGTGCAAAGAATGTGTAACTTGCAAAAATAGAATACTGGAAACAAAAATGTAGAATGCAAAAATGAAAAAGAAGAGTGGTTTATATTGTTGACAGTTTGAGTGAGAATAAGTGGCTGATGGAGAAAATTTAAGCGTACACTTTAAGATGGGGTAACATAGGATGAAGGCTAACAGTTTTCTCATGAGTTGCATGAGTTAATGATTGTCTTGGTTACTGGATCGCTTCCTTTTTTTTTTGAGCAAATATTGGATCACTTGCTTAAATAACTAATTATTTGTATATAGAAAATTAATTCTTCAATCATTTGCCCAATCACAACAATGATAAATGCTGCCCTTTTTTCCCAAGATTTTAAGATTAGAACCGCAGCCTCTCTTTAATTGTATTTTGGTCTATGCCTACTGTTTCAATCTCTCTGACGAATAAAGAAGTCAAAAACTGAATAACAGTAGTGCTCAGAATATTTGTAATCTGTTTATATTAGACTTGAAACACCTCAAACATTGATTCTATTAAAAACACGCTGCGAAAAAATTGCTTTAGAATTCATGTTTTCCCATTTGGTGGTCTGTGAAAACGAAAACAAAATACTGTAGAGGGATGTCATGAGATTCTATGATTTATTGTATCTAATATTCAAACAAATACTACTATTACTAGGAAGAATGGAACAAAGGATAATAAGCAAGTAATGTGCATTAAGGATGATGATGGAAAAGTATTAGTCATAGAACAAAATATGAAGAGCAGATAGAAGAGTTATTTTATAAACTTTTAAACGAAGGACAAGAGATAACATTGAACTCTAATAGACATAGCACTTGATAGGAGAAACAATTATTCCTATTACCAAAGAAATTTATAAAATCCAAAGGTAAAAATTGAAGAAGACTGCCAATGGTAAGATAGTTTGTTGCGTACCCGAATCACATTTGTTTCATAAGGAATTAAAATGCACAACTACTGGAATAACAGTGTATTATTTCTAAATGTGAAAGATAACTGCAAAAGGATGAATATCCTAAGGCCCACAGAGCCGAGCTCCTACAGAGAACAATATTGTCTGTCCTACCTACCACTAATGATTTCCCCAGATAATCTTCCTCTCCCCTCAGTCCTCATATAACTGACTCCCCAGAGTTGGATAACACACTACCCCCACTCCCTGCCACATAAGCATGCCCTTTCTTCCCTCTTTAATTTTCCCAACATAAATTTCTATTGAGGACTAGGAAATGGGTCATGAGAACCCACAGTTGGGGTCCACATAGTAGGACCAAATGATATACCTATGGAGTTAAGGGAGGTCGTTGTTCAAAGAGATTATTAGGTCTAAGAGCAAAGCAAAGGAATGATGGAGAAGTCCTTTTATTCCTATCCTATTTTTAATAACAAAATTAACTTGCAAAACTGCACAAATTTAGGGGGTATTAAACTCATAAGTCACAAGCTTTGCGAAAGACCAATTAAGACAGCATATCCCCATCACAAGAAATTGATTTGGTTTATTGCCAAAGAAATGAATGATGGAATTTATATCCCTTACTACGATAATGGAGAGATATTGGATGAAGCAAAAAGACTACACTTACTTTTCAATTGTTAGCTTCGGATGTTGCTCTTTCTTTTCAGAAAACTTATCAGTCAGACCATCGGACTCTGCTGTCTCTTTGTCGGCTTTGTAATCTTGAATGATACCTTCTCCATTTCTGTTGTCACCTTCAGGATGTGAAGCTTTGTTTATTTGTTCTTTCTTTCTCCTCTTTGTTTTCTTTTGAGAATCTGTCTCAGAGGAAGGCAATGCAACACTGTCTGCAATCTTAACATCCCTGCTAATTTGCCATAGGTTATCAGATAACAAAAATTAGTCTTCTCTTTTTTGCCAGGATGCAACGCAATTTTAATTCGAATCACAGTGAAAATGGCAGTGATGCAGTATGAAATATGCATTGCCTATATTCTGTAAATAATTTATATGAGGAAGGACAGCCTAGGTGTCTGTTGCATCATCAATACAGCTGATTTTGTGAGTTCTGTTGCATATATCCAGGACATGAAGAGTATTTCAACAACTTCTCCATATCAAATACCATATGTTGTAGAGTTATTCTAGTATTACGGTATTACCTGATTATATAAATAGAAGTAGCTAAAAAAAAAAAAAACTCACCCATTAACTGTGTCCTGATTAATGTGTTCATTTCCCTGAGGAAGGTTAACAACATTGCTAATACAAGCATCATCAGCAGCAAAAAGTGTCTTCTCCTTTGACCGCTCCTTCCTTTTTTTCTTTGGTTTTTCATCCTGTCCTTGACCAACCTGTGAAGAAGGTAGTATTTTATCCGTGGTTTCAGCTTTCCTGCCTCATACCAAAGACAACAATGATCAACAACCAAACCAGAAATCTTTACAAGTAACAACAAAAGGAAGTTCGTAAATGCATTGTCAGTTCTCCTTTCATGTTCAAGAACATTGCCTTTGAAAGCAGATGCAGAACAAAGGTGCAAGCAAAATACTTTGCCAAAGTGAATAGCTATTAGGTATTAAAAAGATAGTAATTAAAATTTGATATATGCATGAGAAATTTTAGGACTTGTTACAAATAATTTGTATCAAACATAACTTTTTTTTATGATTATCACTAAAATAGCAATACTTATTAAAAAAAATCAAAAGTAAAGGCAACTGGCAACCAATAAAACTCCTACTATAGCAGAATATGAGTAAGGGTCAGACTCATGATATTATTTGTAAAGGAGTAAAGGACATGAATACACCATTTTCAGTTTGGTATCCACTTAAAAATTAGATGAAAAATTCAGCGGTGATCTTCTAAGAAATATCAACCCTGAATTTTTCAGCTGCAATGTTAACAGAATACCAGTCTGACAGAGGAAAATAAAAAAAAAATAGTGTGATGCATTAATTGTAATCAATTAACCAATCCGAGAGATGACGCCCACAAAACCAGTATCATTTAAGCCTATTGATTTATGTATGATATGGCCATGCCTAATGTAAGAAAGATCCACAAGCATTTTTAAAATATAAAAGAAAGCAAATCCCGTCAAAGTAAAAAGTAACTGCCACCATGAGCCAGACATGCCACCATCTCACCAGTGTCTTTTCTCACTCACTCGTTAATTCGAGGAGGCATTGCCAACAGCCAAAAGCCAAGTGGTAGCATAGATTCATATAAGTCGGACAGAGATGTGAGTCAACACGTGGTTGCCACTATACTGTACATTGCCACATGGGTCATTTGAAACAAACACATACATTGTTGTTTCACTTTATGAACAACAAAAACCCAACAGCATTAACATTTGGAATGAATTTTCGGTTTTCGGAAATGAAGCACACTATAGAGAACCAACTTGACATTCCAAAAAAACTGACCAGAATTAAGTTTTGAACATTTAAAGAGAACCAGCTTGACACTAAATAGAAGTCTCGTCTCATGAATTAGTTTGAAAAAAAAGAGGTATGAGAAAAAAGTCATCAGCCTGGGATATAAATAGCAACCTGCCTCATCTTTAAATCAAGCACTCGTAATATATCCGCGGAAATGAAGAACCATAAATTCATTATTTCAAAGTTTCAAGGCTTTTGTATAAATACAATAGTTTGGCCTAATTTTCCAAATTAATCTAACATTTTTATCCTGTGAACAACAAATATAGAGAGCAATAACAGTTTCTTATAAGTATAACAAGAACTCAAGACATGAACACTCACTTATCATTAGGTTGCTGCTGGTGCTGTTCATTTCCTGCCAGAAGATCCTCGTCTGTGTTCATTTTTGGCTCATCTTGCGCAGCATTATCTAGATCGGTGGAATGTTCATTACTAGAACTCTTGGTTTCTTTTTCCTTTCCCTTCTTTTTCTTTTTTGACTTTTTCATATCCCCAACATCCGGAACCGCGGAAGGAACTGCCAACTGGTCTGAAGGTTCAGCTTCCCTGCTTCAGTACAAACATAATTTATGAACAAAGGCAAGAACAATTAAATATTCAGTATCTCTAAAAGGGAAGACTTAAAATCTGAGAAAAGCAAGTGTGTATTTGAACAACGGTATTGAATTGAGAAGAGTCACCTATGAGTTTGAATATCTGCGACAACATTGTCAGTTTTCAATTTTGTTTCAATAGTAATATTCTCACGGTCTTCACCGTCTTTTTTGCCATCATCAACTGCTTCTTTGTCAACATTATCAACCATTTCCTGATCCAAGAGATCCTGGGCCGTGTTCATTTTTGGCTCATCTTGTGCAGCATTATCTAGTTCGGTGGAATCACCATTACTAGAACTCTTGGTTTCTTTTTCTTTTCCCTTCTTTTTCTTTTTTGACTTTTTAATATCTCCAACATCCGGAACAGTGCAAGGATCGACCAAGTGATCAGAAGGTTCAGCTTCCCTGCTACAGTACAAACATAATTTATAAACAAAGGCGAACAATTAAAAATTTACAATCTCCAAGAGGGAAGCAAGCACGTATCTGAACAATGATATTGAATTGAGAAGAGTCACCTGTGAGTCTGACTATCTGCAACAGCATTGTCAGTTTCCAATTTTGTTTCAGTAGCACTATTCTCATGGTCTTCACCGTCTTTTTTGCCAGCATCAACTGTTTCTCTGTCAATATTATCATGCATTTCCTGATCAAAGTGATCCTGGGACGTGTTCATTTTTGGCTCATCTTGTGCAGCATTATCTAGTTCAGTGGAGGTTTCTTTTTCCTTTCCCTTCTTTTTCTTTTTTGACTTTTTATTATCCCCAACATCCGGAACAGTGGAAGGAACTGTCAACTGATCTGAAGGTTCAGCTTCCCTGCTTCAGTACAAACATAATTTAAGAACAAAGGCAAGAACAAATAAAAATTTACTATCTCTAAAAGGGAAGACCTTAAAGATGAGAAAAGCAAGTGTTTATTTGAATAATGATATGCATTGAGAAGAGTCACCTATGAATCTGACTCTCAGTGACAGCATTGTCAGTTTTCAGTTTTGTTCCAGTAATACTGTTCTCATGGTCGTCACTGTCTTTTTCGCCAGCATCAATTGCTTCTTTGTCAAAACAATCTTCCATTTCCTGATCCAAGACCCTTACAAAGGATTTATTCTTCTTGCAAAGAGAAGAAATTGGTAGACTATCTTCATCATCAATTTCCTGAGATTGTACATGCACACTGTCATTGACAGTTTTCTTTCCTTCAAGACCGCTATCATCATCCGACTCTACCAAGTGGTACTTCTTCCTCAGCCGTCTTCTGCTGCCTTTCGCACTTTTTCGTCCGCCATCAGAAGATGCTTCCTCTGCAGTAATCACAGTCAAAACAAAGAAATGATGCAAACATCATCAAGGGATTGAAATGGAGACAAACTAAAGATTAACATAAATATTTGAGCTTGCCTTCATTGGAAATAGGAGATGCTGAGAAAACAGCTAGATCACCGTCATCGTTAATAAAACTATCATCGTAGTCATCTTCATCACTGCGATCAGATTTCTCTGTTTCTGTATTGGCTATATCTTCTCCATATGATTCCCTTTCCATTGTAGTGAAGGAAATCAAGAAAAAGAAACCCACAAAGAAAAAGGACAATTGGATTTGGAAATACAGTTGTACTTTATCTTTTGACAGACGCACCATCCAAATAATGATTCAGGCTTAACCATCAAAGGACTCAATGTGAACTTCTTAGAACTAGGTTGGGTAAAGTTTTCGATAAACACTTGCAGAAACCAGAAAAATGAAAATAATTTTTCAATGACTATGAGACTTGCACATATTAAAATCAAATAACGCACCAATCTCTATATTTTCTGAAACTCCTTAAGTTAACTTCTTTATAAGCATGTATAAACTAACATTTTCCTAAGCTCAAAATCAAATACTTATCTAAGTGAAAATAATTGAAAAACTGTTCTAAATTACATGATAATCCAACCATGGACTTAATCAACTTCCCCCAACTCTATTCTCAGAAGCTCCTTCGGTTAACTTTATAAGCACATATGAACTTACATTTTCTTAAGTTCAGAACCAAATACTTGTCTAAGTTAAAAGAATTGAAAAACTGTCACAAACTACAAGATAATCCAAACTTAGCCTTAATCAAATGCACCAAGTTTCCATTTTCCTGAATGATTTCAATGTGTAAAAAATGCATGCTGGCACCAATAAAATAAACCATAATAACCAAAAAAAAAAAAAAAGGTGCACGGAAAAAATAAAGTTTGTCAAAAATATAAGGATACGAATCATCCATAGTATTGCCATAGCGGCCACGGGCAAGATAATAACCGCAGAGATGAATACTCCGAGGGCCAAGGACGGAAAGAATAACATTACCATCTTCCTCAAGCTCCAAATTCAATTGCAAGGACTCAGTTTGTCCTGGATAAAGAGAGCACAGATAAACAGGACTTCTGCTTCCCACATTACATTGCAGAGTGCTTTTTGTAATTGCAGTGCCATGTCCCAAAGTGGCCTGAAATTCAAAGTTTACAATTATTCACAATCTAATTTTGCAAGTGATAACAGATTAAGTGCAAGCTTAGGTTGATGGTAAGTTAGGCAAAAACTATACTTAGGAGCCTCAACAAAATCATGGCGCCACCATTATTTCGTATTCCAAACATGCATTGAGTGCATATTTGGATTGGCAGTGAGTTTGATAGAATCATTGTGTCACTATAACAAAAACTACACTTTGGAGCTTCATCAAAATCACTGTGACGCTATGATTTCGTCAAACTCACTGTATTCCAAACATGCAATACGTTCATGTTTGGAGCAGCCAGAATTGATTCTGGAAGTGTAAAATTGATTTTGACAAGTTTAGTTGCTATGGAGTAGTATTGATTTTGCCTCTAGAATTGATTCTAACTTGAAGCTAGGATTTGTAGCTTTTGAGTCTAATCATGATTTTTACACTTAAGTTTATTGTTCAACTCACTTTTATGTAAATGCACCCAAACATAAAACCACTTCACATTAAGCTCGCTTTTAAGCCTAATCAATTTTACAAAATCAACTTTTGTCATTGCAAAACCAAACACACACTAAAGGCCCGTTCGTTTGGGTTTTTTTACCCAAAAAAAATCACTTCTATTATTTTAAAAGCATTCGCTTCAGATTTTTTTAAAAAATAAATAAATCACTTTGTTAAAAAGTTCATTTTTAAGCTTAAATGAAAAGCTATTTCTAATAGCTTTTCCAAAATCTATTTTTTCTAAAAGCAATGAACTAAAGTGAGTTTCATTTTTTTTTTAAATGATTTTTATTACAGTAATCAAACACAAAGTAGCTTCAGCTTTCTTCAAAAGTCTCTAAAAAAAATAAAAACATTAAACTTTTGTGAAACAAAATCATTTTATTTTTGAACCAAACCAAACACACCCTAAATGCATATCAAAATTGGCCGTGAATTTGGCAGAATCACAGTAACAAACTCACTCAAAGTGATCTTGACAATAACACAAAAGCTTCAACAAAATCGCGGTGCAAATAACAATAAAATGGATGAATCGTAGTAAATTAAAACATGCAATGAAAGATTACCATTGAAATGTGAAGGCGACCTTTGGAAGAATCATAAGTGTGAGTGAAAGGTTTTCCAGGTTTGATTTCAACACCTGCAATCACAATCACAATCACAATCACAATCACAATCACAATCAGAGAATGAATTAACGTCTAGGTTTATGATCGGAAAAGGAAAAAAAAGTGATTACCCCAAAAAGCCATTGTTTCAGAGGAAGAGTTGTTTCGCTTCTCTGCGCTCCTAAAAACCCTAAACCCGGAGAGTAGAGTTTGTTTGGCGCGTTTGTTAAATACTACTACTTGTGCCTTTTAATTTCCACTAGATATTTGATTTTTTTTAGTATTAAATAAGTGTACCAAAAAAAAACATGAGGACATGAATGAAATTGGTGCGATGCATTTTTTAGATGGAATTTGTTAAGTTAAATTACTGCTAACCTAATTCAGCAACTGAGTGGAAAAATATTAGGTTAAATTGTTGCATACCTAACAAAATTAATAAATAAGGATTTTCACCACTCATTTATTTTCATTTTGTTGCTTCTACTACCATTTTTTACCAATTTACTCAAACAATGTACAATATTCCATTTTTTACAAAGTAATTGATCTCAAGTGATTAGTGAATTTTATGGAAGAATAAATTGTTCTAAAATTGCTCTTCTCCCTTTAAAAATTGATTATTTCTTTAATTCAGTATGTGTTAACTCATGCTCGTGAGTTAACCTACGCTTGACACTTTTAAGATCGGTTAGAAGAACAATTTTTATATTATTCAAATTAGATTTCGATTAAAATGACCTTTTTTTATTAAACTTTACTTATCTTCTGACCAACTTTGGATTACTAAAACTTCTTTTTCTTAGGAATCGAAGGATTAACACCAAGCAAATGAAGACAAAAATTAAAATATTTAAGTTTGTCATTTTTCTAAACTGGTCCTTTATTTCACTTATTTTAATAAATTTTTTTATTTTTTCATATGTTCGGATCGTTAGTTTTCAAACTATATTCATATTATGTAAGTAGTCATTTAAGTTTGACTCTTTTCTTAAATTATTGTTACGAAGTGTTAAGATATACACCCTCCGGTCGCAAATATAAGCAAAAATTAATATTTTAGATTCATTCAATAATTGAAGTATGATGTCTACAATAAAGACCACATACATCATTTATTGAATGAATCTAAAATATAAAATTTTGCTTATATTTGTGATCGGATGGTGTAATAATCTCCACATAACAATCAAGTTGACTGTCCATTTTACTTTGCAAGTGGAGAAGATTAACTCGATAGACTTTTCTCACCAAGTTTTTGAAAATTTATTCTCCATGGGGATTCTAGTGTATTTAAGAGTGAAATTGTTGCATATCTCTTCAAATTGAGAAGTAAAAATTAGGGTTTATACTTAGAGACATAAGATTAACAATATAAAAATAATGTAACATGAATGGTTAATTTGAAAAAGAAAGAACTTAATTTAAAATAGTGCTAAGAAATATTTGGGAGTGTGTTCGTCCTGGAGGTCTCAGGTTGGATTCTCCCAATGCTAATTTAGGTGGATTAATTTAGCTTATTCGAAAGAAAAAAAAAAACCTAAACAACCGAGTACATAAGGGGACCAAAATTATGAATTGATTAATTTAAAAAAAGAAAGAATTTAAACAACATGAGATTAGGTTTTTGTAAATTGTAAACTCATAAGCAAATAATTATCACTTCACAGAGTGAATTCATATACACAAATTGAATGTTGAAATTAAAAGGATAGGGAAGAGAAGAACATCGAGATTTATAGAGGTTCCCCCTTTTCGTCCTTGCTAGGAGTATGTTTGATAGAAAACGTTTCTATCAAGGTCTTCCACTAGTTTACAAGTGTATGATTACAAAGATTCGTTCGATTACCTAATCTTCTATTTTAAGCAATCACACAAGATCCAATCTTAAAGACCTCTTGAAATTGGACACCTACAAGATCTTCGAATCTCAAGCTTCCATGCAATTCTTTGAACTTCTACTCCGAGAATTCTTACGTGCTACGTCTGATGCTTTGATCCCTTGAACCTTGTGTAGTTGAGAAACAACCCCTAAAACCCTTTGGAGGTGAAAAGTGTCTTCATCCCTTTAGAGAAACAAATCGTACAAGTCATATATCACCATAACAACCTAGACCTCACACTTTACAAAAATCTTAGAAAATGTGTTTAATCTGAAGATGTAGAGAGAGTGTTTGAAGATTTTAGAGTCTATTTGCAAATTGTTTCAATGAATAGAAAGTATGTGGATACAAGTATATATAAGTTAGTGAAAAAAAGCTGATTTTAGTTACAAAATAACGTGCTTGAATCAAATCATAAAAAACATGATACAATTAAAATGGTGTAAAATGAGGAAATCTGGAAAGCACAAAGATTGATACGAATCATAAGAACTTTTAATCGTATCAGACAATTTCCAAATAAAGTTTGAATTGATTCAAACTTTGAAAGGCAAGGTTTTGAGTCGTATCATAAAAACTCAGATGAAGATTGATATGAATCAAAGAACACTTATACTATCAACTAGGCCAAAACCTTGGACAAAAGGCTCAATTGAATCATATCAAGGATTTAAGGAAAACATTGAATCGTATCAAACCGATACGAATCAAGATGTGTTTGAATCATATCATATATCATTAAACAATAAGGAAGGAACCCGAGGGCATAATAATGTTGAATCGTATCAAATGAGTCAAAAACCAATTTTACCAAGACTCGACTCACAAGAAACTCATAAACACAATGTAGAGAACCTGAGATCATGAATTGACTAGGGTGCTTTCACAATAGAGATAATTAAATATAAAATGTAAACAACATCTCAAATAAAAAATCATGAAAACCTATACTAAGGAATAACTACAACTAATTTCAAAAAAAAAAAGGAATAACTACAACTATCACAAAGGTCTTTGACTCATGATTAAATACTAAGTAGTCCCTGAATGTGCATTTTCATTATCAGTTTAGTCCCTAAAGTTAAAAACTTATGTTAACTGATGAGGTGACAAATGTTTTATGATGACGGCTTAATAGCACTTTTGGCCCCCTATGTTTGCAAAAATTGCGATTAAGGCCCCCTATCTTTGAAAACTACAAAACCGCCCCTTATGTTTCGTTTTCGTTGCAGTTTTGGCCCCATGGTCATTTTTGACCTGGTCCACGCGGACATGGCACCCACATCACTTATGTGAGGGGCCAAAATCGCAACTTTGGCAAACATAGGGGGCCAAAAGTAATATTAAGCCTATTTTTTATTTTTTTAATTCATTTTCTTTTTTTCCATTTTTTTTTGTTTTGAAAAAATTAAAAAAAGAGGGAAAATTAATAAAAATTGAAAATAATGAAAAAAATACTGAAAAAATTTAAAAATTAATAAATCATTTTAATAATAAAAAAACATTAAAAACTGAAAATCTTTTAAAAATAACAAAAAATCAGATTATTTTTTTCGAAATTTAAAAAATTAGAAAAAGTTCGGATTTTTTTCGAAATTTAGAAGATATTTAAAAATAATGGAATTTAATTTTCAAAATAAAAAATTTAGATTTTCTTGCGAAATAAAAAACTGGAAAATATTTAAAATTTTAAAAATCTGGATATATATTTTTTAAAATCCAATTACAATATGAAAATTAAATTTTGAAAATCATATAATCTGAAGGAAAAAAAAATCAATTTTAGTTCAAAAGAGATTGGAAGAGCAACTTGAGGTACTCACTTTTTAAATTTTAATGTCTCTTAAATAAGACACTTTTTAAAATTTTAAACGCATTAGTAATTCTTTTCACAAAAATATTCCTATGTAATTCAAGCTTCTCAGATTTTTTTCCTAAATTTTTAATTAAACTAAAATCAATTTTTTTCTTCAGATTATATGATTTTTAAAATTTAATTTTTCGATTGTAATTGGATTTTAAAAAAATATATATCCAAATTTTTAAAATTTTAAATATTTTCCAGTTTTTTTATTTCGCAAAAAAATCTAAACATTTTATTTAATTTGAAAATTAAATTCCAGTATTTTTAAATATCTTCTAAATTTCGAAAAAAATCCGAACTTTTTTCTAATTTTTTAAATTTCGAAAAAAATCTAAATGTCTTTTCTGCTTTTTTCTTTTATTTTTCGAAAAAAATAATCTGATTTTTTGTTATTTTTAAAATTTAAAAAAATCAATCTTTTATTTCTTAAAAAAAATAATCTGATTTTTTGTTATTTTTAAAAGATTTTCAGTTTTTAATGTTTTTTTATTATTAAAATAATTTAATGATGTGGTATGTATATACACACATATTATGCGAATTTTTTTTTTCTGGATTTTTGTTTTCGTTCTTATTAATTTTTCAAATTTTTTTAATTTTTTTTAGTTTTTTTTCATTATTTTCAATTTTTATTAATTTTCCCTCTTTTTTTTTATTTTTTTCAAAACAAAAAAAAATGGAAAAAAAAGAAAATGAATTAAAAAAATAAAAAATAGGCTTAATAGCACTTTTGGCCCCCTATGTTTGCAAAAGTTACGATTTTGGCCCCTCACATAAGTGATGTGGGTGCCATGTCAGCGTGGACCAGGTCAAAAATGACCATGGGGGCCAAAATTGCAACGAAAACGAAACATAAGGGGCGGTTTTGTAGTTTTCAAAGATAGGGGGCCTTAATCGCAATTTTTGCAAACATAGGGGGCCAAAAGTGCTATTAAGCCTATGATGACAAGGTACATGATGTGTACAAGGACTAAAGTGAAAGTAGAGAACCAAATTGAGAATTTTTAACTCCCTATTTTTGTCCTTCCATTTGGTTCTCTACTTTAGTTCTTGTGACACATCAAGTACCTTGTCAACAGAAAACATTTGCCACCTCACCAGTGAACAAGAGTTATTAACGTTAGGGACTAAACTGATAACGGAAGTGCACATCTAAGGACTACTTTGTATTTAATCATGAGTCAGGAACCTTTGTGACAGTAAAATCAGGGACCAAAGTGATCATTGTCGGCAAGTTTAAGTTTTATTTGCATAATCTTGTAATAAATTAATAATAGCTCAAAGTTATGTAATCTTGGTGAAGTTTATAATTAATCTTGGTTGCATCTGTTCCAATTTAGGCATATAAACATACATTAAAAAAGATGAAAGTACTGAAAATTAAGAAAAGAAAAAAATTTAATTAAAAACAATTATTTTGAGATAAATAATACATAAGTATTGAGAATTTTCTCATACTTGCCCATTTGTGTGTCCCTAGATTTATTGATTCCCATTGTTGTGGATGGGTAAGTACAAGAGGAACATTTTAGTGAAACATTTATAAACTGAATTGTCCCTATGAGCATGTTCAAGAACTAGTGCAAATGGAATCTAGGAACTAATAACAAGGACCACCAAGAGATTAAGACACCACATCTCCATCCAAAACTTTAAGGTATTGGCAACGTAAGTCACTTCTCTTATATATTATTCGTTTTTCCAACTTCTAACCAACATGGGACTAACCACCACTCGCACTTGAATTCCAACACTGTTTCAAATTAAGGGAGCAACACAAAAGGAGCAAAATGATCCTACAAGATTCTCATCAATAAGAATATTGTAATTTACAAGGGGAATGCTAGGACTACCACCTTCCTTGACTCTCTCTCATCTATCATTTTTTATATTTATTTACTCAGATATCAGTTCCCCAATCCGATCATAGACCTGCCTTCATTGGCAAATGTGTGTCAGTTGCCTCTAGTCTCTACTGGATCTAGTCGTCGATGTCTTTAACAGCGTCCTGCATTGTAGTGATAAGAAGTGTTAATGAATTTTAGCGACTAAGATTAATTCTAGACATGGTATTGCAACAGCTTACATGTATGATGTAAAGTACCAACAATAAATTTTAACATTAATATCATTTTTCACATCATTGAAAACTCCAGAGGACAAGGGGTTGTGGGAATACAATCCCAGCAGTCACGAAATCATGCATTTGACATAGTGACGCAATCTAGATAATCGGATCAAGATTGGATGGCTGCTAACTTTAGTAAACAGGTCCAAAAAACAAGTTGGAGCATGATTGCGTGAATGCAGGAAATACAAATCCGACTGCAAGGGGAAACTTGGCCTTGCCCAGGTATGAACCTATGTCAGGACTATAAAGGCGCATTTCCACTGTCTTCAGAATTGTGAAATAGCAAGACACAAACATCTTGAAGAAATGAAGAAAAATTAAGAGTGAGAAGAAAAAATTATGGTTCAATGAAGAGAATATGGAATTTAATCTTGTAGAATCTATTTTTCCACTGCTAGATAGACTATTAGTGCTAACCAATTCTATGAATCAATGTTCTACATAGTATACATGTTTCCCACTCCAAGACAAAGAAACATTATCTGAACAACGAATTGGTCTGAATTCTCTGAAATTATTTTCATCTTTGCTATCCCTAACGATGCATTAAGATGGTAAAGTTGGATGTTTACTTGGTATCCTATTATTGAATATTACAAATACATGTTCTTTAATTAGGATATGGAAAACAGGATAATACCTTTGCAAGCTTCGTGACATATGTAGCAGCTAATGCAGTGGCCAAGAGTCCAAGCCCAAGCGTCAGCAGCTGATTGTTTCCTCCAAGTGAACTAAGTTCAGATTCTTCTTGCTGAAATGTAGAAGCAGCAGTAACATTAAAGAGGCTACCAATGAATCCATAATTAGAAATAGGGTTGTTATAGCAAGGTTCAGTTGAGAATCTGTCTAACATGGTAAAAGATAATATGAATCGACATCAACCAAGTGTTATCTGATGGGCTCAGTTCAAAGAACAAAATGGATAGTATAATCCTGAATTGCATTAGAAAGAATGGAAACGATAGTTTCTGCCAATTTTTAAATTCTTTAT
Source organism: Medicago sativa (assembly GCF_051527215.1). Taxonomy (NCBI): domain Eukaryota; kingdom Viridiplantae; phylum Streptophyta; class Magnoliopsida; order Fabales; family Fabaceae; genus Medicago; species Medicago sativa. The sequence goes on along the minus strand of NC_140752.1, from coordinate 29,536,921 downwards.
TTTAAAATTGGGGAAGGAGGAAGTTATCATTGATTAAAGTAAGATGAATGACCATTTAACAACTGTCTCTGAGGCATTTGAACTCTGTCCCTAAAGAACACAAGGTCAAGCTCTTTCTACAGAACTGACACCTCATGGACAAAGCTGCTGCCAATTTATTACAGGGAAAAGACAATAACAATCTGGTAGAATAGTTTATCAGCCCAAGCCGGTGGCTCCTTCATCAAAGAATTTCGTTTTAGTGATCCATCTCTCTGCTATAACAGAATTCTATGATATCACTCACCTCTCTCATTATTCCTAATACAACTAACTCCTGCCAATGTCACTTCTCTCCCTCCCTTGTCAACTCAGAACTCTTTTCCCTTTTGATAAGTGTGCTACAATAAAACATTCTAAACCTTGGGCCTATTCCACTATTAGTCACTAGCTGGCCCATTCCACTTCACGATGCTAACAATACAACTCGCTATAGAATCAGCTTGTCCTCAAGGCTGAACTCAGGGAACTGGCTAGGAACGACATCATCATCCTCCCGTGTGACATTTTCAATCGAGCTGTCTTTCCATTTGATCAAGCTTTTTTGTACCAATTTTATCCTTTGCAATGCTTACTTTTCCCAGCACTGGTTTAGGCTCAGCATCAGATTCAGGTTGAACTTAAAGCTACCCATGGCAACACCCCCTGCACTTGGTAGTTTCCTACGTCACATTTAAGTTTGGATATGCATAAAAAACTGGGTAAATTCTCGAGTCCGTTGGTAGGTTAAGCTTGTATTACCTCTCCAACTCTGGCCAAAATTTGGAAAGGGCCATGAAAAGTGGCAGCCAATTTTCGGTCAGTCCTCATGGCAACAGACAGTTGCCTATGAGGCTTGAATAACATGGGAAGTTACTAAATGTCTCTTCTTATTCATGTAGCTCTCTATTTGAGTCAGGGGCCTAGTTAATTGGAGCTCGAGTTATGGAATCGGTTCAGCTCATTCATACTTAATTCATGCGCCACAGCAGTGACTTTGGTTTCACTACTTAGAAATCAGGTCAGGTTTGGTGGCTGTCTTCTGTACACGTCCTTAAAATGAATTTGACTATTGAGATATGGGAAGTGGCATTATACCAATACTCAGCTTAATGGACCCGATGAGCCCAATTCTGTGGCTGCTATGAGGCAAAGTAGCATATGCTGAATTCATACTGTTTTCTGCATTCCTAGTTCCTACCTAATAAACATTCACAACCAGCCATCTTTAAGAGTGTAGCCCTGAACGACTCTATAGGAATGCAATGGAACTCTTGGCAGCATACCTTCATCTCATTATTATTCTTCTGTAGTTCGTTATCATAAGACTCAAGCCAATTTCTAAAAACTAACACATCTTCCTGGACAGGGCCATTATCAGAAACGGTCTGTCCAGTGTGCAAGAGCACGTTGTGTCACATCCACAAAAAAGGTCATCTATATCCCTATCTAGTCTAACTCATTTATCCTGTGCCCCTCTGACCTTCTTTGGTCTAATCCAGCAAAGAAGCTTAGGCATAAAGCACCTGGCTATCCATATTCCATACCGACCTGCCAAACCATTCTTGGTCAAATTAATCTTCAAGCAAGAGAGTGAGAAACAGAGATAAAAGACCTAGACAGCAGAAGGATCATTCACAAAGACGTCACTGTCCTACTCCAGAGGGATGACATCACCCATAGACAGGACGTAAGAAACCATAAACTCGTCAATCTACTATGTAACTCTTTTGGGTTAGGACTAACTCATCCCTACAAAACCAGTTTGTAAGGTGACAACTGCCCACCACTTATAAAACATTTTCAGCTCATATCTCATCTGATGTGGTACTTCTCAACACACACCCATCGCCACCAGGTCTGCCATCTGGAGTGTGACCAGGGTGGTCCAATGGATCTTGGATAGACTTAGATACCATCTGAAAATTTGAATTGGGCCTAACTCATCTCAACAAAACCGGCTTGTAAGGTGACAATTGCCCACAACTTATAAACACAATTTCAATTCATATCTCATCCAATGCAAGACTTCTCAACAGATGTCACGATTGTCATCCAACATAGATATACATTATACAACACTAAAATCAACGTTTTATCTCGACACTTAACTCCAAAACATTCTGATCTCGCACCATGTATTTGATAGAAACTAATCATTAATCTCCTAATTTAAATAAATCTATAAAAGGCTCCCCCACATTACCATAACTATTTTCCAGCTTTTCCTTTATTTCAGCCAAAGGTTACCTGGATTATTGGTAAGGTTTCATGAAATTGCCAAGACAATTGCAGTAATATTTACAAAGAAACAGTATGATAACATGTCTTCAACATCATCAACTTTTCCTTTATCACCATCTTGTACTTCAATCACAAAACACACATTGGATGCAAAGAAGAGGAAAGAATATATGAGGCTAATGTTGGGCTAAAAGATTCTAATAATGATTGAATAGTCAACACATCAAGCATGCAAAAAATATCAGGGGAAAACAAAGTAGAAACTCACTATTATTGCTCTTCCAAAAGCACCAGCACTAACATAAGCCCATGTTCCTGGAAGCATCCCCAACCAACTGCATGACAATTATATGTTTTAAATTAGAAATTTATAAGAATTGTGCTTTTCCAATCGAAGTTAAAAATAAATTGGAACAATTCGAAGTAGATATACAACTTAACACAAATATTCCCAATTTCATTCTTAATTGCATTTCATTATAGTATAATCATAATTTGCTGCAACTAATTAATGACATTTATAACGACACAACCTCTATGGTGAATCAAAGTTAAGATATTTTGGTCTTTAAGCTTTCTTTGTAATAAAAAAAAAAGGTAAAACTTTGGATATTGCATGTCAAAATTTAGAGTCTACTTATGCTTATGCCTTGATTACCAAATTTTGAAAACATTCCTGAGAAATATAATTTTTTTACCGAATACATGAGTAGGAATGTTATTCCTGGAAATCACGCTCCTGGAGATATCATTCCAAGTAATGTAATTTCAAGCCTTGGAACAATTTCAAGATTCAAAAGGACAATGAAAATCAGTACGAATTGGTAATGATCAGTAATAAGCACCATACCTTCCCAATACATACGGAAGAAACTTAACAGATGTCAACCCATATAAATAATTCCCCAAAGAAAATGGCAGCAAAGGGCTCAAACGAAGCAGGGTAACAACCTTGAAGCCATTTTCTCCAATTGCTTTGTCAATAGCGAGAAACTTCTTATTCCCTTCCACTAATTTTAGAATACGCTCACGAGCAAAATATCTTGCAATTAGAAAAGCAACACTAGCCGCCACCTACAAAGCCTTAAAATATTAGATTCAAAATTATACACACATTTAGTATCTATTAACAGGTGACAAAAAAAAAAAAAATACTTCATTCCATTTAAGTCTGACTGGATTGACTTATTTGAGTCTATCTACTAGCATAAACATTTGTGAGACTGTTTGGAGAAAATATAGAAACAACTTATGACATATGTCCATAAACTGTTTTCAACTTATTTCCATAAGCTCTCTAGGATGGCTTACGAAAACAATTTATAAATTGTATGAATATAACTTGACTTTATTTTATCTTTTATTAGTGAAATAGTTTATGCATAAGCCCTTATATGATATGCGCTTATGCTTTAAGCTCTTAATAAGCTAGTCATCCAAACAAGGCCATATGATGTTAAATAGTCCAGCCAATCACTTATAAATACATGTTTACTCTTTCAAACCAAATTTCAGATGTCTTAAATATTGACAGGTATATGATCAAATAGTTGATTATTTGAAAAAAAATACTATACATTAACCTTTAAAAATGTATAAAAAAGAAGAGATTTATAGTTCATGAATAAATTGATCTCAAACTATATATGAATTTTGCATATTCTGGATCTGAGCTATAAAAAAAGATCTGAAGGCATGTTATACTGTTTTTTTTCAAAGAAATCGACTCACTGTTCCACTGATAGAGACTATGATAGTGCCGGTAAGGGATCCAAAAAGAAGTCCGGCTGACATGGTTAAGGGAATGGCAGGAATTGCAAGGATCTGGGACAATATTAAATAAACCAAAGTTAGATTGAAACATTATGAATCAAGGGCAAAGATAAAACAAAAAGCATATGTCATGATATGTCCTGTCCTTCAAATGCTACATTAGTTACGCAAAGATATATCACATGGTAGATATACTATGAGCCAAGCAGTATTGAAAATAAGGAAAAGTGATAGATGCACTGATACCTCCAATCCAGCATAAACAGCTACAAACAACGCATATCCGGCTGAACCATAACCTGTTCATCAAAAGAACAGATATAGAGAATTAGATGACGTGTGGATAACCCACTTAATTTAAACTCTTATCATTTAAAAGTTATGTATGAGTTGTTGAGGAGTGCTAAGAACACTCTCTTTCCATTGTTCACTCTAACACTCACTCTCTTATTAGGTGAAACTCATGTCGACCCCACACTTAAGAAATAGGTCCCACATAAAGTGGTGGGACCTACATGAGTTTTACCAAATAAGAGAGTGCTGGAAAAAGGGTGTTACACATTCCTCGTGAGTTGTTTCTACATTCAACAGATAATAAGGGAAACTTTTGCATAATCTGCAACATACACCAGCTATATATAAGAGCTTATGAAAATATATTAAGTTTTTGAATATCTCGCAATTCATTTTTATAAGTTCTTCCAAACTCTTTGACAAGAATGTCAGTAATGAGTTGTTTGAATCCTCGTAACTTGTAAGTAATGTCAGATTGTGACTAACCTTTCTTCACTATTTCGGGCATAGACAACGTAACATTTGTGGCCATTAAGATTCTCACTAAAACCAGACACAGACTGGTATACATTCTTTATATGTAAATATGTAAATTCTTCCAAACCCGTGAATAAGGCTGCATTTGCATTGGCTTATTAACAACTTATCTAGGCTTACATACCGACATAAGCACTACTGTTTGGATAAACAACTTAATTAAGCGCTTTAATATAGGAAAATGTCATATAAGTTATAACATATTTCTGTATTAAAAAGTAAAATAAATTCAATAAGCTATAGAAGTTGTTTTCCTCATAGTATATATCGAAGTTGTAAGCTGAAAACAGTTTATGGACTTGTCATGAGTTGTTTCTGTAAGTCCTCTCAAATAGTCTCACAAGTGATTATGCCAGTAGATAAACTCAAATAAGTCAATCGAAACAGCCTCGTAGTGTTTGGGAGAGCTTATGAAAATAATTCATGACATGTCCATAAGCTGTTTATGGCCAATTTCGATAAGCAAACTCTCCATGATAGCTTATGGAAATAAATTGAACATATTTTCTTTTTGACTATAGAAATAGCTTATATATACTAACTTATACGATAAACGCTTATCCTATAACTGCTTAATTAAGTTGCTTATCCTAACAGATCCTAATTGAGCTTTCACGAGTGCTTAAATCATAAGCTAAACTCAACTAAACTCTTCCAAATGTAACTTGTGTAGCATCGTGACACTCCATGTCCGGTGTCTGACATGTGCCAATGTCTGACACCTTTTACTCCAATAGGACACGTACACATGCAGTTATACTCATTCACTTCCATGTTCTCAAATTATCACCAGTGTTTACGTGTCAGTGTCAAGTCTAGTGTCCGTGTCAGTGCTTTGTAGAAAATGTAACACGCAACATAGCATAACATACCATATTAAGTATAAGCTGAAAATTAAATTAAATAATAAATAAAAATAATAACCTTCAATGAAGCCAGAGAATTGATTCAAGAAAGTATTAATAGGCTCTCTATAAATATACCCAACAGAAGCAAAACCACCAACAAAACCAACCAGTAAAACACCAGCCAAAAGGGTACCCTTCAAAGCAGCACCATCATCCTCTTCCTCTTCTTTCTCAGATTCATCTCTTTTCTTCTTCTTATCATCATCATTTTCACTTTTGGGATTAAACAAACGTTTTAACCGAGATGGGTCAGTGTTATTGATTCTACTAGGTTGTTTTTTGGTTTGTTTGAGTGATGAATGTGGTGTTAAGAAATGAAAACATTTGTAAGAAGAAAAAGTAGTGGATAATCGATTATTATTATTGGTGTGAAGAGAATATGAAGAAGATGATAGACATGGTGGTGGAAATGAAAGAGTGCGCATGATAATTGATTATGAAAACTGATTCTGTTAAGAATCAGTTACAAGAAAGAAGGTGGAATGAATGGATAAGTGATTATTCATGAAAGTTCTTATTTCTTTTGCTATCTAAGTTAGTTTATTAACTTCCATGTACTGATGTGTGTATGTGTCTATCATGTATCATCATCATATTCAGTTTATCTTTTTTGTGGTTACCATTTAGGATCATATTTTCTGTTATCTCAATTTCTATTTTTTTATACCGGTATATTCTTTCCCAACAAACTATGAATTTTACGTACAATAAATATAAAGTATGAATTAATTAAAGAAATGGATTTAATTAATTCATTAGTGTAAATCTAATTGTTAGATTGTTAAAAATATTTGCCATTTGATTATAGCTATTTTTCAAGAGATAAGTATGCTTAATTTGTCTTTAGAGTAAGCTATTCACTTCATAGAGACATTGAATGTAGGGTCGGGGTTTGAACCCGAAAAACTTATTCATTTTAAGATAAGAGATGATTTCTAACAAATAGACTACTACCTCCGTCCCTATATATAAAACCCTTTTGCTAAAATCTCGGGAATTAAGAAAATGAATATTTGTATTTAAGTTGTTTGTAATAACTATTGTTTTTACAATTTTATCCTTAAGAGAGAATTAGTTTATGTTTTCCATGTGTTATTTATTAATGATTGAAGAAAAAGATGTATAATAAATAGGGCCATGTATGTAAAGAAATAATTAATGTAGTTGGAAATAGCAAAGGGGTCTTATAAAAAGGGACAAAAAAATTTCTCAAAAGGGTTTTATAATTAGGGACGGAGGTAGTATTTCACAAAAAAAAAGTATGATCAGTTTAAATTTATCGATCGTGTAAAACTCACAATGTTTCATAATTAAATGCATGTGTTCAATTAATGAGGAGTTTTATTTAGAAACGAAAGAATCAAGAGTTATCGAACCATATAGAGATATTTAAAAAAAATTCTATCACACCATAGTTAAAATCTTCTGAGGTGTTCATTCGCGTAAACTTATCTCAGTTGATAGAGACATTGCATACTATATACGGGGATTGAGGTTTGAACCTTAGATTCTCCACTTATTCATCTTAAATGTCCGAATTATTCACCTTAAGAAGTAAATTTCTAACTAATAGACTATTTTTTATTTATTTTTTACTAAGCTAATAGACTATTTGAAAAAGAAAAAGAACAGCCTATTCAGTTTTAAGAATAAAATAGATAGATATCTTGAGTATACCAATAATCGTCATATTTGGCTTCAAGATAACTTCAAATCAAATTATAGATTTAATAGGAAAATGTTAGCGAGTGCCTTCGGAACACTCTTTAAGCATCTTTAATAGAAATTTTTTATGAAGATCAATGTAATCATTATATTGAAATTTGTAACATTTGACTTTTTTAAGGAATATTTTCTAAATTTGTGATGCTTAAAGAGTATCCGAAAACATTCGTTAACAAGACCCTTTAAAATAAGAAAAATAAAAATATTAATTTGTTTGCTTAATTTTAATGAAATTAGTCGTGATTGACAATTTCAAACTCATTAACATTTTGAAATTGCATTATTTTCATAGACCAAATTAATAGCAGTTTAAAATTTCAATCACTAAATTACTACTTGACTCTAAGCAAAGTCCTAGAAACTTAAAAACAATCTGAAATCCTTTATTCTCTCCCACCTTAAACAACACATCTCAACATAAAATCACAGGAGTTTTTTTTTTCTTTTTCTGACAAGCTAAAAATAAATCACAGGAGTATTAAAGTTGTGTTATTTGTACAAATAATTTTCGATACTGTATACTATTGAGTATACCACTAAGTGTGGACATTGATCCCGAGAAGAGAGAACAAACACAAGAAGAGAGAACAAACGCAAGAAGAGAGAGAGAGGAAACAATTTAAAACTAGGCGTATAAATATACGGTGTCTGTGTTCAGATGTGTCCATAAAACATCAAGGAGCAAACTAATGCACAGAAGATTCATAACCAGTTAAATAAAATTTGTAACAGTAACACATACATCAAATCTACATCTGAAACAACATAAGCTGATAGTGATGAGCTCAAACAAAAAGAATCCCGTTTTCTTTAACAGTATCGAGAATGATTCCTAGTCTACCTTCGATCCTTTCATTCTTTCTCGGTTCGTACGCCATTGCATATACATCAGCTTCCTTTGATCGCTCTGCAATAAGCCTTCCAATTACTCTACAAGCTTCAGGATCTATCAAGGATGGAAGAGAGTTTCGAAGATCTTTGGCGTTTGTGGTAGCAGCACATATCACTTTGCTTGTTCCACGGTGTGTCACTTTCGCGTGAACGAATTTCTTTGAAAAGAAAATGTCTAATAAAAATGGTCTCATGTACATATCTGTTCTCCGCTTCCATGATTTCCTGCTGGGTTTCTTTTCAGCTTCACCTCGAGATCTTCGAGTCCAAGCAGCTCGAATGAAAGTACCCTGCAGATGTTAAACAGAATTACTTTTCTTCATTCGAGTCAGCACAAGAGAAGGAAGCATTATTTAGTATTGGAATTGTTTTCCATAAAAAGTAAGTTTAAATTAACTTTTACACGAGTACTAATAATGTACAAGTAATAATTCAAATGATCTTGCAATAATCATGAGTTTTCTAACTAACATCTCCCTCATAAGTAAAATCAACATGTGTTACAGAAACGCTCATTTATCTGTAAACAACCTCAAGCTTAAAAGGTTTTTTTATGGATTGGATATTAAATACCCATTTCAGTTGAAGAACTTCTATAAGCTAACCTAAAGTGTGCCATAATATCTATATCAAGTGTTAACATCAGATTTCACCATTAACAGTCCCTGTCAGAAATTTGGATCGCCACGAAAGAAAAAATTGACCAAAGTGCAAATTATTTATTTTTTCAAAAACCAATAATAAACTAGAAAAGCGAAGTCCAAAGATTAACCAGTTCTCATAAATACAAACAATTCAGAATTAGAACGATAACCCACATGATATTGTCACAAATGCAACATAAAACACACTGCATGGAACCAAAATTCACGAGACAGAGTTATGTAATTAAGAATCTGGCAATTGAAGAGATTAAACCAAGAAAAATTAAAGTATTGAAAACAGTACTTATTATTAGGTACAGACCTTTTATCATTCAGGTATCTGTTAATATTATTAGGTACAGACCTGTTATCATTCAGGTATCTGTTAATTAATCTGTTAAGTCAGCTACTTATCCTACATATGAGAAGTGATATAATCACAAGTATTGTAACTAAAAACTTCCTTCATAAGTTAAAATCAACTTTTGCATCTCAATTTTTCCAGATACTTATTTCAGTTGAAAAACTCTTGTAAGCTAGAAGCCTAGAAGTTTATCCAAATTGGACCATACCCATAATCTTTATATCAAATATCAACATCCAAAATGTTCAGATTTCATCATTCACGGCCCCTATGAAAAGTTAAGCCAATTATTTCTTTTGCTAAAAAATAATATAATAAATAAAAAAGAAGAAAAATGAAGTCCAAAGGTAAAATAATCAGTTCTTATAAATATAGACAATTTAGAATTAAAACGATAAATAACATGTCAGTGTTACAGATGCTACATAGCACATACTGCTCCAATCTATAACTTTACGCTTTACTGAGACACCGAGTTATGTGATTATGAGTATGGTTAGAGTTAGAGTATTTATATTAGGGGAATTAGTCACTTTAGTCCCTGAATGGGAGAGGATTCGTCACTTTAGTACATGAATGAAGAGAAATTGCAAAACAGTCCCTGCATGGTCAATTTCAGGGACTAAAGTGACTAACGGAGTCTACATTCAGGGACTAAATTGACTAACGAAGTTTGCATTCAGGGACTAAATTGACTAACGAAGTTTGCATTCAGGGACTAAATTGACTAACAAAGTCTACATTCAGGGACTATTTTGCAATTTATCTGCATTTAGGGACTAAAGTGACGAATCTCTTCCGATTCAGGGACTAAAGTGACTAATTCCCCATTTATATTAGTTGTTACTATTAGGTAAATACCTGTCATCATTCTGGTATGGATCAATCTATTATGATAGAAACAAGTCAGTAAGTTATTCTATGAGTAACTACTAATTTTTTTTCCTTAAATTTGCGAGCCGCTATCAGTATACAGTGTTATCAATGACAGATGACAGACCATGGAGGAAAACCAAAAACCAAAAACCCGACATATGGCAACGTGGCGCTGCTATCCTTCACAAATTGGCCGAGGCGGTTTTCCAAATATTTGCAACCGATATCCTCCATAGCGTTACCATGGCAGATATTTGACAACACTATCAGTATAATCTATGAATATATCAAAATTGCGAACACGTCTATGAACGTGTCTTTCACTAGTTAGTCTGATCCTCAAACCTGTCTTCCTTTAGCAAACTTGGTCCACACTTGAGGGTCTTTTTTAATATTAGAGTAAATGCATAGACTATAATGCTAGTGTCTCACACATTTAATAATCAAAATAATTGTTTACTCACATATGAGAAATGTCAACAACACACTCTCTTTTCTACACAGTGTCTTCTAACAATTGTCACTCAAATGAGTTTTGGGAACGAGTCCCACAATGTATTTTGGGAACGAGTCCGCATAATTTCATAGGACGCATTTGAATTTCAATAAATATATCAAACATTATACATAAAGATTTATATCAATCAATCAAAACCCATACCCTCAATTTCTCTTACTTCTTATTGTCCAATGATGTAATTAGGATCTGTTTGGATTGTGACACTGTTTGGGAGAACTCATGACATGGGGCCGTTTGGATTGACTTATTTTCGAGCTTATGCAAATAATAAACTTTTATATATTATTCATAAGCTTCTCAAGGTAGTTTATGAAAAAACAGCTTATGAAGATACAATTTTTGTTATTGAGAACTTATGAATTAACATAAAAGCTTATTTATTTGCATAAACTATTTTTCACAGATTACCCTAAAACAGTTTGACAATATTTAATTTTGTTTTATAAAAATACCTTAGTGATAAGTGCTTATGCTATAAGCTGCAAAATAAAAATTATTTATCCAAACAAGGTCTTAATGAGTTTCCACATTTCTACCACGTACTCATAGTTTCAACACCCAGAAATCAAAATCAACAGAATATTGTAACAATTTCAAACTATAAATATATAAGTGTACAGTCAGTCAGTGTCACAATAAACTAACAATCTATGAAGCACGGATAGGAACACAGACACCACTGAGACAGAGCTAATAATTTGAAAAAAATCATAATTACAAGTGTCGGTCTCGTGTCGGACACGACACGTGTCCAACACCGGGACACGCCTAATCCAAGGAGTGTCTGTGCTTCATAGCAGTAACAATGCAAGAAGTGATAATAATAATAATAAATAATTAAGGAGAATTTGAAAGCGAATGATTGAAAAAAGAAGAGATGGGAGAGTGGGTTAGAACGTACTTTGGGATTGTTGGAGTTTGAGAGAGAGAGAGTGGTTGTTGAGATAGAAATGGATAAAGATGGAAATGAACTTGAAAACGAAAGCGAAGTCGGAGACGAAGAAGGTTGTAGTTTTAGTTGGCGAAGCTTATTATCGCAACAGAGCGATGCTGATGCTGAAGGAGATGATGGCCAACCAACACAACAACTCGTTATCATTTCCACTTCTTCTTCTTCTCACTACTTCCTTTGCTGCTAAGAGAAGAGCAATAATATCTTTTATTTTTTATACAACGGGGAATTTAACCATATCTTTTATTTTTTTTTATTTTTTTGTAACAAAAAAAAAAGATTCAAAGCACATTAAGTGGATGGAAGCAACATTGTCTTAATTTAACACACTTAAGACCTTAGATTGTGTTTCTCTCAAGTTCATAAATTATTACATTTGGTGAATTAGGACGTGTGTTGTCTTTCTAAGTAGAATGACACCCTTGGCATAATCGAAAGAGAATAACAAAATTGAAAATCGCAATCGAATGCTTTTACTAAACTACTTTTGTAGAATCGATACATGATAAAAAAATTGAAAATTGTAATATCGCAATCAAAATCGATGGATTCTACTAAAATAAAAACAATAATAATTATATGTTGTAAATTGCAAATAGTCATAAATGACTACAGTTTCAAGTCCATAAAATACTTATGCGTAAATGACTAAAAACCTATATGCCATGAAAACCTGCAATTTTATGCGAACTAGGTCAAAATTGACCCGTATACAAAATTCCAATAATCTAAAAAAATATTAATATTGATAAGTTGGATAGTTGACTTAAGAACTTTTTTTGAGTCTACTAGTCTACAACTGGCTTAAAGAGTTTTGCAAAACAAAAAAAAAAAAACTCTTAGGTCGGGTTGCCAACCACCTGATTTAATAAATCGACTTCTTAAATCAATTGGTCAACCTAGAGACTTAAGAAATTTAATTCAAATTTTTATTTTTAATTATTTTATTGGCGCTTCACTTGTTAAGTTGGGTGTAGGGATGACAATTCGACCCAGGCCGACGGGCACCCGCAAAAAATACCCGCAATGGGTAGAATAAAACCCCGCATTTATGGGTATGGGCTTGGGTTTGGGTAATTACCCGCAAATTTAGATGGGTATGGGTGCGGGTAAGGGCACTGTACTACCCAGCCCCGCAACCCGCATGTACATATTTATATAATATAATAAATATTTAATTTATTTTTGGTGTACAGTTATTTAATTTATTTAGCTATTTAAATATAAACCTAAACCTAAAAACTAATATGGTAATCATTTCATTTGTGCATTCATAAGCTCACGAGTTACAAATTTATGATTTAAATCAATTTGATGTTTATTTTAGCATGCACTTTTATATATGTATTTTAAATGTTTTTATTTTAATTTTTGAGGAATATTTTGGATGTTTTTTCTATTTGGCTAAATACTACGATTTTTACTATTTTATGAGTTGCTTTCAAAAAATTTGGATCATAGTTTTATTTCAATTGTGATATTTTTTTTATTGTCTTTTTATAATTAAAGTGTGGGTAATGGGTACGGGTATGGGCACTTAGGTGCCCATAGGGTATGGAGAAGGGTACTAAAGTTGTTACCCATGAGGATACGGGCTCGGGTACGGGCATTTTTTACAAACGCGGGTATGGGGAAGGTACCCTACCCATTGGGTACCCATTGCCATCCCTAGTTGGGTGGTAGGGAGAACCGACTTAAGCATTAAAACTAAAAAGGATATTTTGTACTAGCATAAGCAAAATTCCGATTTTGAATACCTTGATTTTTTTCACCTATTGATTGAGATGGTCATGACACCTTATACTATTGAATGGGGTGGAACAACCACACGACAATTCACGGTTCAAAGTGCTTATAAACTTCAGAGAAGACTTTATCAACCATTAGAAGGAGAATGAAAGGCTTTTTGGTCGTGGAAAGGATTTCATCAAGGTCAAACTTTGATTTGGTTGCTGCTATGCCTACGTGTGAGTCTTGCTTGTTGTGGAGGTCTGTTGAGGGATTCAGACAACTAGTGCTTTTTATGCAGAGATGTGGAGCATGTATTTGAGAATGAACCTTGCTTGGAGTCTGAGCACATGTATTAGGATTCTACATTTCGTTAACCATATATCGTGTTTCGCATGGTAATATTTTTCAAGTGTGCACTGCAGAGACAAAAAAGTATTGAACAGAGCCGTTCCTATAGAATAGGAGGCTCGACTCTCATAGTAAAATATGCCCCCAGTAAAATAAAAACACAATTTTTTAAAAAAAAATTCTAATCTTAGGAGGCAATTTTTGAGGCATAGAGGAAGAGTAAAAAAAAATGTAGAACCTAAAATTTAGGAGGAATATATTAGCAACATATACCAAAATTTGTCAACATTCAACGTCCAGCATATAACAAAATTAAAAATTATATTTTTTTAACATTCCAACATATAACACAATTTAGGTGTGCTAGTTTAACTTCTTAAAAAAAATTCTAAAATATAACAAAAATTTCAACATTCAACATACATTAGAACCATATATTTGCAACATTCAACAAAGTTACTAGCAATTATACACTGAAATTTTAAAAAGTAATTACTAATAAACATTATGCAACATATAACAAATTTGCGTAACTAAGTTTCATTAAATAATCAGAATCAAAAGAACTTATAAACATGAAACTATATAAAAAAAAATTAAGCGAAATAGAAGTGTTGAGTGAAAAGAAGAAACTCAAACGCGTAAGAAAGAAAAAGAAGAAACATGTTTTTTTTTTTTATTTGAGTGAGGATGTGTATTAAGCTAATAATTTTTTCTTTGAGGCTCATGTCTTTTGTAGGCCCGGCTTGGTTGAGCTGTTTGCTCTCCCTCAAGGCCGGGCCTATTGATATAACAACCATATACGTACGTTTCACGTGTTATTAGACTATTACTTTTCCCACCCTATGAGGTACTCATGCGACCTATAAATATTTCCAAAATACCCTTCAGATTATAAAATCTGAAATAATACGAAAAATTGGTTCGGATTATATAATCCGAATCATTTCGATATATATATAAGAAAAACCACCCCTCCCCCCATTTTACAGTTTTACATTTTCACTTTTCACTTTCTCTCTCTTCCTTATCCCAAAATCCGAACAACACAAATTTGTCCAAACTTGGTTTTTTTCGGTTGAAATCATCGCATTTGAAGGTTAATCAAGCAACAAAGTGAATGTTAGTCTTGATTCCCCCTACGTGCAAGCCTTATTGTGCGATCTTTTTTGTTCTGGACATTGAACCCGTTCGGATTTTAAAATCCGAATTGTATTGTTGCAGTTTGGATTTTAAAATCCGAATTGTTGAAGCAGCAATTATTTGACCATGTTTTGTGTTATTTTTGTTGATTGTGTGTTACTCTGTTATATATGTTACATGTATGTATCTTTTTGATCGTAGAAGGGGTGATGCAGTAGCTATGCATGCTTCTATTAGGAGAGAGCGTCAGGAGAGGTTGGAGGCAGATGGTAGATTTCCCGTTAGGCGTGGGGGTGGCAGGGCACGCCGTGGTGGTGCTGATGACGATCTTCAGCCTCAGATGGACATGGAGATGGAGGTGGAGCATCAGATGGAGGATGATGTTAAGGCTGATGAGGAGGTGGGTGATGATGATGATGATGAGCAGCATCAGCGGCGGCGTAGGCGTGTGCTAGAGCTAGAACAACTTGATGACTATCCTGGTGGCCCACACAATACTACTGTGCTGGCGAGGTATCATGTTCACGTGGCCACAATGGTAGATGATGGTGAGGTAAGACATTATTATTTTGGTTAATTTTGTGTAATATACACACTTATTATGTTGGTTATGTGTGTTATATATATTTGATTAATTTTGGTTAATTGTGCACTTATTATGTTGGTTAATTTTTGTAATATATTATTTTTAATTTAATGTATTATTTTGATTAATATTTTGTTTTTATTTTTTGCACTGGCATGGGAATTTAAAATGTGTAAACAACGGGAAGAAGATA
This sequence comes from Medicago sativa, assembly GCF_051527215.1. Classification (NCBI taxonomy): domain Eukaryota; kingdom Viridiplantae; phylum Streptophyta; class Magnoliopsida; order Fabales; family Fabaceae; genus Medicago; species Medicago sativa. The sequence goes on along the minus strand of NC_140752.1, from coordinate 29,521,174 downwards.
GACACGATACATGATAAGAAAAACAAGACTATCATGACAACATGGTGGTGGCGAGATGGATTGTGAGCCACCGGTCTTCAGTGGTTGCAGGATACCAGGTACAACCAGATTGACCATGGGCTGTGTTCTGCATTTGCGGAGAGGTGGCACGAGGAGATATCAAGCTTCCATCTTCCGTTTGGGGGAGATGACAACGACACTTGATGATGTGTCCTGTTTGCTGCATCTCCCCATTGATGGTATGCTTTTGTCCCATGAGAGTATGCCAAGGGGCGAGGCTATGAAGATGATGAAGGAGGTGACTGACACTAACGGTGGGCATGCTCGATTTAGCTACTTGAGAAGATTTTTCAAGGAACGTCTTTTGGAGCAGCTGGAGGTGGGCAATGGGGGTGAGATGGTTTTGATGCGGAAGTTGCTGGAGCAGGCTCTCCATATACATTTGGTTTACTTGGTGGGTATCACGCTCTTCACTGACAAGAGCGTCTACTATGTGGATGTTGCTTATCTGAAGTACTTTAGAGACCTGAAGCTTGTGGCTGGTTATGCATGGGGAGATGCTGCACTTGCACACTTGTACATGGGACTTAACAATGCCTCCCATTACAATACCAAGCATCTGTCAGGTTACTTGTCTCCGTTGTAGTTATAAATAAATAAATAAGTATGTCTGGTTATTCATCTGTATGTCTTTATTGTTTGTATATTTACATGTGGTTGTCTTTGTTGCAGGCTTAAATGTATCTGCACTTCAGGGGTATTGGTATCAAGGATGTATGGGGTGGATATCGGGAACGTCGGCATCGACGCACCATGATGTTTGTACCGCTCAGGGGCATGTTTGCACTAAACGAGTACAAAGACCATCTGGATCAACTGGATTTGGCGAGTTTTTCATGGCCCCATATGTTGAGCATTGTGATGTATGTCCGTTCCAGCAGGTCAACCTTTACTCTGGATAGCTCAGATATGGTACCTGCAAGGTGAGATATCTGCCGGAGCGGGTGCTTCGCCAAATTGGGTACATGCAGTCCGTCCCCAGATCTACAAATGAGAGTGCACATGTTCAGATGACCTCAAGTCAGATCAGCTACCACTATGCGATCCATGGTGATCATGTGCTAACAGCTCAACAATTGGGGCAACCTGCTATTCAGGGTGTGGAGGCGGAGACGGGCTACTTCAAATGGTTTTATCTCATCTCTCATCAACATATGATTCTTCCAAACTAGGATGTTCAGATCCTGAGGCTACCAGAGCAGGAGGCCCTTGATGAGATTGCTGCTGAGGAGGATGGAGAGCAGGGATACTTGGATCTAGTTGGAAGGTTGGGCCGTATCTTAGACCATGTATATGCTGTGATGTCCAGTGGAGTGATTGCGCAAGGGTCTCTTGAATGGGTTCTCTTGGAAGAAGTCTTGAGAGAGGTTTATGGAGGACGAGTTTACCGCCGTAGGCGTGATGTTGAGGGCATCAGGGGTGGCAAGGGCAGAGGCAGGGGTTGATTTTATATGTTATGTTGTTGTAATCTCTGGATAATTTCTATTTTGAATTTTGTTTGAACAATTGGTTTGTAACCTTTGGTTAATTTTTATTTCTAATCTAATGTTTGAAATTTATGTTCTGTTGTTAATTTTTGTTTTTGATTGAATTTTATGTTTGAACTTCTGATCAATGCATTTTTATATCGTTTAGAACCAATTTAAAGCGCCAAATGCATGTGTTAGCCAAAACAGACCTTGTCTGTCTGTGCGCTGATACAGTTCAGATTGTATAATCCGAAAGTTTTTTTTTACACATTTTGGATTATATAATCCAAAACACCCCTTTTCCCCCTCAAAGTGTTGACTTTTCATGGGGTGTTTGACACGTTTCGGATTATATAATCTAAGCTGGCTTAAAAGTTTTCAGATTATATAATCCGAACCTATCTTATGCAATTCAACATCAACATCCTTCAGGGTGCTTCAGGTTAAACACCTATCGTAAATTTTCGAATTATATAATCCAAACATAGTTCGGATTATATAATCTGAACAAAGGGTATTTTTGGAAAAAATATGGCGCATGATAACATAGGATGTGAAAAGTAATAGTCGTGTTATTGTTACTAGTTAGACCTTTTTGGCAACATCAGCTTATTATTATTGTAATTCCTCCCAGTAGACCAGGGCCCAGTAGTATTAGGTCTAAGGGAATCACAACCTTAGCTATATAAGTTGTAAGACCTGCCTCCTTGAAGGCTATGAATGAAGTATTTTTTTCCTTTTTCAGTTTATTAAAATTTCCAGCATAGTCTTTTAGCATAACTCCTAGTTTGATTCAATAATCATTTAGTGTGGTATCAACGGTAGCTATCATAGTCTTATAGGGTCTAAACAAATTCAATGAATCATTTGCATTTCTTCAATTCAAATTTCCAAACAAATTCAATCCCATTCCAAATACCTAAATTCTCAAACACCCATCAACCATTGTATTCCAAGTGACTCCATCTCTAACTAACATTTCATGATCAAAGGGTAAATGAGAGGTTATTGGGAACAATGCCCTTATAGATCATTTGCTTATACATATGAAAGGGAATATTACATTAATTCTGACAAAGTCCTTTTCGAAGTTATATTAATTGATACTAGAAAACATAGTTTATTAAGTTATACAACTAATATAAAATTTAATAAACTATCGAGGAATAAAAGTACTTGCAGACATTTGATTATTTGAGAATAGTGCAGAACAATCGGCAGATTGAGTAGAACTTGATTCTTGTGCAAGAACGTTTGAATAAGTTCTACCATGCAAGAAAAATGCAGGTTCTTGTGGAATTGGTAATTCAATTGCATAACTGCTAAGATAAGAAGCAACTGTCACAATTGAAGGTCTAGCATCCGGGTCATGTTGAACACATAATAGACCAATCTGAATGCACTTAATGACTTCATTTGTAGAATAATCTTCTTGAATATTTGGGTCCAAAATACTTAAAGGTGTTTGATCCATCCACTGTCTCCATACCTGAAATAATGTGTGAAATTAAATTTCTCGATTATTATCCTGGTCGTATATGATATATTAACTCTTTGATTACTAGGGAAAAAAACTCTAGTAATCTGAAATTCGATCAAAAATTATATAAATCTGACTAAAGATTGTTTCAAGTTCCGACTAGAGCGTGTATATATTGATCATAATAGGAAAAATTAAAGGGTACTATTGTTAGATCATTACACTCACATGATTCAAGAGGTCACAAGCAACATGGTGTGGAGTAAATGAACTTTTATTCTTCTTTCCAGCAATAACCTCTAAAAGCATAACTCCAAAACTATAAATGTCGGATTTTTCAGAAAATTGTCCAAACATTGCATATTCCGGAGACATATAACCACTACAAAATAAATTAATTGTATTTTAATTAAGAAGAAGTGGGAAAAGATTTGCACAAAAAAAAATGTAGAAAAAGATAACAGAGGGGACAACATTCAAAACTTACAATGTTCCAACAATTCTATCTGTACTTCCCTTGTCTTGACTTATTTCTACAATTCGAGCCAAACCAAAATCAGAAATTTTAGGAATCATATTTTCATCTAATAGAATATTGCTAGGTTTGAGATCCCGATGTATAACTTTGAGTCGAGAATGTTCATGCAAATAAAGAATTCCTCGAACAATTCCTTCTATGATGTTGAAGCGTTCGAACCAAGTTAATAACTTTTGCCGTTGAGAATCTAGAAAATAATTCACAGAATAAATATAAGTCCATATATAGATTTTTTTTTTTTTTTTTATAGATGTAATGCATCAATCTAAATATTGACAAATGAAAGAGTTTAAAGTGAAATGTATCTAACCAAAGAGAAAGTAATCAAGACTCTTGTTGGGCACAAATTCATAAATAAGTATTTTCTCATGTTCTTCAAGGCAAAACCCAATAAATGCCACTAGATTTCTATGTTGAAGCTTGGCTATCAATAAAACTTCATTCTTGAACTCTTCTACACCTTGCTTAGAACTTTTTGAAAGCCTTTTTATGGCCACTTCTCGTCCATCAAAAAGGATACCCTATAAATATAATAAAGTTTTTCAAAATTACCAAAACAATGGTTTGAAAATTTTCAAAAATGTTTCCAATTTTTGAAATGCATTTTATCACCTTGTAAACCTCTCCAAACCCGCCTTTGCCAATGTAATTGTCCTTAGAAAAGTTGTTGGTTGCTGCTTCAATTACCACCCAATCAAATTGCAGTGGCTCTAATGTGGCACATTCTTCACCAACTAGATAAGATTTATTTGATTTAGTTTTAAAATTAATACAGTACTTACAAATATGCTCGAAATAATAACATATTTAGGAATGGCGGAGGAAGTACAAAGTCTTGGCTTGAATACATCAGTTGCTTTATTTGAAGCGTTGCTTAGGATACCAGAGCATCGGGACGTGTTGATCGGTTCTTATACTTTGCATCTGGGATGCTCTATTGGTTTATGGCTGGATTGGTATATTCTTTGCTCATAAATGTCTTTAGTTTGATTATTTTCCAGCTGGTATAGGTTGTGTGCTTATGTTCCTTAGTTCGAAATGCAAACAGTTCAATTCAGTTATTTTAAATTTAGCAAACAGTTCAGTTTGGTTCGGTTCAGTTTTCATCCCAAACTGAACCATGCCCACCCCTAGCTGCTAGCGTGTTGGGTTGTTTCGGCGTTTCTCACTTGTTTTGGTTGTTGTAGGGATATCTCCTTTTGTTGTAGTCTAGCAGTTTTACAGGAGTTTTTTTTTTTGCATTGGAGCAGTTTATCAAATTGTATTGGATTAATATGCTGTTTATTTACTAATAATATTTCATTTGCATTTTTTTTTTTAAAAAAAATAGAGTACTTACAATTTTCTCGAAGAATAGTCCTTCGACTCTTTCTTCCCCTTTTCTTAACCCAATAGTAGCCAATAGAAAATAGCATCACCGAAACAATTGTAGGGACAACAATGAAGACAATTTTCTGTTTCTCTGCACAAAATAATTCACATTTATAAATCTCATAATTTCAATGTAGTAACAAACAATACAAACCTTACCTGCATTTTTTGGTAATGGGGAAGGACTCCCAGGCGGCGGAGCTTCGTCGCCCTCCATGAAAAATTGGAACAATTCAAACCTCAGATTGCAGCTAGGGTACATAATTCTGCCCCCAACACTACCCAAATTTGACCATGGAATTGCTGTAACAATCACATCATTTAGACAAGAAGCGCAATCGTGACTAGACAAATCTCGCGTACATTGTCCAAGACTATACAAGGTTTGTACATCATTCAATTTTAATGAATTAGTCATATATCTTTCATCACTGTCCCCTGTATCATTTGCAAGTTGAGATAACTGGTTCGATAATGTACTAGTGAACAAGTTTTGGTTTGTGATGGAATATATTGTGATATTTATATCTCTATATATAGGACTTGTTTCGATGTTTGAGAAGAACTTCCGATCAGAATAGTGAAGCAAGCAGTGGCTGTACCAAATTATACCCTTCGGACATGAAAGACACTTTGAGTATATTTGATCAGCTGCATTTTGCACACATTGACCACAGAGACGAACAGGAAGGTCACCTCGACACATGAAGAGGCCATACAACATTTCTTCCACTTTAACAGTATGGAATTTTTTGCCATTTGTGGCGTTGGAAGACAAATAAGAGAGAAGTAATTTGAAGTTTTTGTTAGTGATTGTACTGTGGTTTCTCGAGCAATTATAGGAAATATAAAATGGATCTTGTGAAGATCTAGAATCTTGTTTTGAATTGTTTGTTTGAGGAACAAGCTCATTTGGCGAAGGAGCATTAATAGACCTATAAAAAGGATAGAGTTCATACCTAATATTACAGCTAGGAAAAACAACTCTCCCACCCTGCTTTCCATCACAACACAGTGGAAGATATTCAATAGCACTATTGAGACAGTTTCTGCAATTTTTAGGGGACAAGTCCGGCGTGCACTGAGCTAGACAATAAAGGGTCTGAAATTTTGAGATGGATGCATTACTTGTGGCAAACTTCTTGTTTATGTCTCCAATACGAGGACGTGCTGCTTCATCTGCAGTTTGATTCATGGTTGAAAACAATAAAGGCATGAAGTTTTTCGTGTTAGATACGTTGCCTATGTTCAACATGTAAAAATTAGGTAATGTTTCAATAGCGGAAAAGAAAGACTTATTGGAGTACCGAACAATGCACTCGTCGTAAAAAATCATAGCGCCTTTAGATAAAGGGCAGTCTAAGGACAGTTTTTTAGTAGCGTTAACTACGCATTCATGACAGATTTGAGACGAGACGTCACCCCTGCACATGAACAATCCATAGACAGAATCAGAGGGGTTTATACTAGTGATTGTGGTGTTGTAGAATTCGGTGTTGCTGAAGTCTTTTGACGACAAAGAAGAGAGGAGGGTCATGAGATTAGTTTGGAAGGTGCTACTGGCTTTGGTATGATTGTTGGAACAATAGGAATACAGAAAAGTAGAGTCATATGCCTTGATAGATGCAAAACAGAGGAATCGAATAAGGATTAAGAAAAAGAGAATTTTAGAGTAAGCCATGGATTTGCAATGATACAACAAAGTTTTATTTCCCATAGGTATATAAATTGTATCCTCTCATGAAATACATCACTTAAAATTTTGTTGCAACACAAGTGTAAGTGTAAGTTGAAAGACTAAACACCAAGTCTCACATTGGATAGGATTATTATTATGTGAATTGAAAAAAGTGAATGTTTTACGTTGCACAACCTAAGAATAGTCCTTCGACTCTTTCTTCCCCTTTTCTTAAGCCAATAGTAGCCAATAGAAAATAGCCAGTGGCGTATCCAGGACCCTGGACCAGGGGGTGCAAATTTTTTTAATTCATTAATAACTTTTTTTCTTTTCGTACAAACTTCGTTAATAACTTTTATAATATATGTGTATATACACACACCTAAATTTTGATATATTCATTTTTCCTTTCAATTTAATCATCCATTTAAATCACAAAATTTCAATTTTCTCATTTTTACCAATTCAAATAACTATATTTTTTAAAAATAACAGCATAAAATTTATCAATTTTATTATTATTAGAGAAAAAGTTAATATACATCATTAATGTAAACTAATTTTACACCGATGTCCATTAAAAATAGAGTAGAGTATACGATAGTTATTTTTCAAGATGGTTGCAAAATAGGTTTAGACGGTTAACACATAGGCGACATTGTGGTTGGTGACATTGGTCAACCACAATATCACACATGTACAAAAAAACAAAACATCTTTGTAAGGGAGAAAGAATGAATTCACTTGTGACATTGTGGCTCATCAATGTTACCAATATCACCAACCATAATGTAACCGAAATGATATCCCTCAGACTTATATGGCTAGATAATGAGGTCTAATTGGATGACGGTGTATTTTATAAATTCTGCTATTTAACCTTTGAAAGAGTATCAAATAAACTAGATTATGTAATTAGATATACTAGTTCATTGGCTAAGGCTTTGTAAGCTAAACAATAGGTTATAGACTGTGCATTCTTGAAAAGACAATCAATATGGTACAGAGTCACGTAAAACAAAGACCAACAAGCCCAAAATCACCTAAAATTAATAAGACGGAAAGCAAGTTACAGTCAATAAAGTGACAAAGTCTCTTGGTCAGGTGCAAACTTAAGAACTCAGGGTGTGCAAATAAATACAAAACATGATTATTGGTGTAAATTCCATAACTTCAGGGTGTGCAGTAGCACACCCTCACTCCTTGCTAGATCCGCCCCTGAAAATAGCATCACCGAAACAATTGTAGGGACAACAAATGAAGACAATTTTCTGTTTCTCAGCACAAAATAATTAACATTTATAAATCTCATAATTTCAATGTAGTAACAAACAATACAAACCTTACCTGCATTTTTTGGTAAGGATGTGCCGTTGTGCCCACTTTTGTGAACGGATTGATCACTCACGGAAATAATATATCACACGCGACTACGATGCCCATCTAGCCGGTTAACGACTTGAGCTAAATGATATATATTTTTTAGGCTTAATTGATCGGTCAGTCCGGTAACCTATTTTTTTTCTTCTCAATTTGGTCCCACTCCTTTAGTGATCAAGTTTTTTCGTGTCTATCCGATCCAACTAATTATCTGTATCCTTCATATCTGATCCATGTGCGTCGAACTTGCTCCCCTAAGTTTATCTGAACGGTTTTGTTACTTGATCTTCTCCTTCAGCTTGTTTTAACAAGCTATTATTTTCTTCCGTCTCTTCCGTTTCGAAAGTAAGACATCCCATATTTGAGGGTATAATTCTCAAACAATTTTCTATTATACAGTGGTCAACCACAACAATGATCTTAGTTGTTTTTATAAAAAAAAAACGGTGTGATTGATGGTCTGTGTTGCAGAGTTTTAGACAGCGCCGCGAAACGTGTCATCCAATAATCTGCTATGTAGTAATCATTTTAAGGTATTTTCTAATTCTAAAACCAACAGTTTTCTCAATTATTACGAAGAAAAAAAAAGTTAAGTATTTCGAAAAGCTTTTTCTTTCAGAATGAGGATTTTTCCAAAAACTAATTATTAGCATGAAAACAGAATACAAGCTTTGTGGCGACTTTGGTGTGTACCATTGACTGGCTGGGAAACGTGCGATGTGGGCTAATAGTATTTTTTGACAATTGACCTTACGCTTTGGAAAATTAATGGTACCCCTCCATCCCATCACATATTTTAAATTAGTCTACCGAAATTAGCACTAGAGACAATCAAATTTGAGAACCATACTTCGCCAACACCACCATATATATATATATATATATATATATATATATATATATATATATATATATATATATATATATATATATATATACTCCCTCCGTCCTAATTTATAAGCAAAAAATACCAATTCACACTTATTAAGAAAGGTAAAACATAGTTATTTGAGTTATAATTTTTTGTATTTTTCTTAGAATAAGTTTCATGGAAAGAAGCAAAATCAATTATCATTGGATAATGATTATGGAGAAAATAAAAAGGAGGACAAATTGAATGTAATTTGTATTTAATTTTACTTCGGAAAGGAAGATTTTTTTGAAAAAACATAATAATAGCATAAAAGTTGGTCTTTTTTGCTTATATTTTGACGCAAAGAAAATGTGATTTTTTTGCTTATAATTCAGAACGGAGGGAGTATATATATACACACACACATGAGGTTTGCTAGAACACATCCACTAGTTTTTATGTGGGAGTGTTTTAGCAAGTTATAACTAAAAAGTTGATAAATACACCTTGAGGTGTATGTTGCTATAACACACATTCTAAAAAAATAAGTGAGTGTACGTTAGCAACTCCTATAGACATTTGCTAGAATACACCTACTTATTTTTTAGAAGGTGTGTTTTAGCAAGTTATAACTAAAAAATAGTTAAATGCACCTTAAGGTGTAGCTTGCTAAAACACTCCCATATAAAAACTAGTGGGTGTGTTCTAGCAAATCCATATATATATATATATATATATATATATATATATATATATATATATATATATATATATATATATATATATATATATATATATATATATATATATATATATGGGGGCTGTTAACTTGCACCCACCTAAAAACACTAAGGTACAAGTTAACAAGCTGCACCTACTAGTTATTTACCAAAACACCCATGTTTTTCTATTATAAACAAATATTATTTATGCTATTTACAAAAATGTCTTTTTAATTAAAATAAAGTTTAATAGAGACAAAAGGGTGTTTTAGTAAAGTACAAGTAGATGCAGCTTGTTAACTTGCACCTTAGTGTTTTTAGGTGGGTGCAAGTTAACAGCCCCCACTGTTAACTTGTACCCACCTAAAAACACTAAGGTGCAAGTTAACAAGCTGCACCTACTAGTTATTTACCAAAACACCCATGTTTTTCTATTATAAACAAATATTATTTATGTTATTTACAAAAATGTCCTTTTTATTAAAATAAAGTTTAATAGAGACAAAAGGGTATTTTAGTAAAGTACAAGTAGGTGCAGCTTGTTAACTTGCACCTTAGTATTTTTAGGTGGGTGCAAGTTATATATATGTATATATATATGTATGTATATATATATATATATATATATATATATATATATATATATATATATATATATATATATATATATATAAGGGCTCGCTAACTTACTCCACATAAAAATATGAAGGACTAAGTTAGCAAACCTACTCCCACCTTTCTTTTACCAAAATACAAACTTACTATTATTCAACCAATTTTAAATGTAAGGTTAATTTTGTAATTTTCTTTTAAGTAATTAAAATAAAAAATACTTTTGGACTTTCATAACAAAAGCTTGTTGTTTTTCTTTCAAAAAAAATTCTTTTAATTAATTAAAAGAAAAAACACTTTTGGACTTTGATAACAAAAGTTTGTCGTTTCTCTTTCAAAAAAATTTCTTTTAATTAAGAGAAATGATATTTTGACAACCACTTTTTGACAACTTTTGGACAACTTTCTCTCATACTCACATGATATTGTTATCCTCTCTCTTCCTTTTTCTCTCTCCATTATTTTTGATCAATAAGAAGTGAGAAAAACAAGGTTGTCAACAAAGTTGTCATCAAATGGATGTCAAAATATCATTACTCTTTAATTAATTATGTTTTGAATAAACGAGATCGTAGACCCCTATCCTACAACCCGATATGTTCTCACCCCTATCACCAGGTCAATGGTTTGAAAAGTAAATACTACATTGAATTATTGTACTACTTTACATAATTTAGATGGATCAATCAATAGCAATCCTATATGAACTACATGTTTCCACGAAATCGCACTACATTTATGAACGCTTATTTTTAGTTCTGGCTTCTTTTTAATAAATTTTTTAGTCCCGACTTGTTTGTGGGTTTCTATTTTTCATGCTACTAGTACTTCAACCGGTGCGATGTACATGAAATTGATTATCTTATTCACTAATAAGTATGGTAATTGATCATGAAATGAAATAATAGTTGTTGTTGAGTATGAATTAATACTTGTTAAAATAAGACGACGACAACAACAAGAACCAAACATTATCCCACAAAGTGGGATCGACTATATGGACCGAAATACGTCATATTGTTCGATCATAAATCATATTTAGATCCAACTCGTTAATCTATAAATCTTTCCTAAATGTTTCTCTTATAGTTTTTCTAAGTCTTCCTATATCTTTTATAATATGACTATCATCTATTTGATATACTCTTTCCAGCTACTATAGAATCTACATGTTTTCTCTCTATATGTCCAAACCACCTAAACATATTTTCCACAATATTTATACTACAGGTGCTAACTCAACTATATCTACAATGTTGCCATTTATTCTCGTGTTGGTTCTTAACCGTCCAATACTATGGTCCATAAAACATCGTTGTTCTGACAACTGTCTGATATTTTTTCATTTCAACTTAAACGGTACGTTTGCATCACAAAAACACCTGATGCTCTTCTCCGTTTCAACCATCCAACTTGAATATGATGAATTACATCAACTTTTATTTTTCCTTCGTTTTGTACTATGAACCCAAGTTATTTAAACTATGTAACTTGTATGATCTGATCTCCAACTTTCACCTTTAAGGTCGAACTACTTCGCCTTTTGTTGAAATTACATTACATATATCATGGCTTACTTCTACTCATACGAAAGTAACACGTTATTTTAAAACTATTTTTTTACTCCAAAAGTTGTTGAAGAGACTCAATAACTTTTATACATAAGATAAGATAAAAAAAATTAGGTTCAATTAGTCAAAATAGATCTAAAATTACAATATTAATGTTATTTGTAGCTCCAAAAGTTGTTTATAGAACTTAACAACTTTTATATATAAGATATATAAAAGATAGTGGAAAAATAATTAGGAATTTACGTTCAATAAGTTCAATAGAAACTATAGGTTTAGTTAGTTAAAATAGATATAAAATTACAATATTAACCCTATTTTTGGCTCAAAAACATTGGTTAAGAGACTTAAGAACTTTTATATAAAAAATGTTGAAATTCTAGCATGTAGAAAAGATGTTATACACGATGTAACGACAAGTGCGATGTCAAGACCTCATGATAACACAAACAAAAAACAATAAATAAGGCAGGAAGTAAAAAGGGCAACTTCACCTATATATGGGGGCTACCAAGCCAGGAAGGAAATTCACTTTAGTAGTATCAATTCGAAGCATACATAAAAACCCTCGGTCTACTAGCTTCTCACTTAATCACTACCCGTGTAATTTCTACCTAAGACTCTCGTAGTCCTAGATATGAGATCCCCTGCCCACTTCCTCTTAATCACAATCCCACTGATCGTCTTAAAAGTAACAACATTAATGGAGACCCTCTCCTAAACTGAGAATCAACTCGTTCTTACGAGCTTTGAGTGATTCAAAGTTTTACAACTCAACTACAAAGTCCAACTCTAATATCAAGGAGATATGAGAGTGGCTCACAAATAACAAAGACAGACTAAAACCCTAATTGAATATTTTGTAAATTGCGGCTTCAGTGACAAATTAGGTCTTGAGTCTTCCTTTATATAGTCTAATTGCAGAATGGGATTGATGCACAAACCGGGCTAAACATCCAGCTGAATCACGAAATTTCAGCACAAATATTCTTAAGCAGATCAGACATTTCCTTAAATGTTGCAACAACATTCTTAAGGAAAATGCTAAGTACAAACTGCCAAATATCTACTTCTAGAAACACGCTTCTTGGTCAACTCTTTACGTGAAACAAATCTTCAGAGAATATTCAGGAATCTTCATGTTTTAGATTAATCTCCAAGAGAGCAGAACAAGGCACGCTATCATGTCGCACCAACATGTCAAGACATCTTGCTATAACTCTTTGTTTTAACAAAATGCAGCCAACACATGTCTACATACCTAACAATCTCCCCATTTGACAAATTTTGGCTAAGACAATCTTTGCATCATAAATCTTCAAATGCCAAGAAACTTGCATAGATAGAACAAAAGAGCGAGATATCATATAGTCATACCTTCTTTCACTTTAACAAAAGAACTCATCACGAAAGAAGATAATATGAGAACTTCAACATTATTTAAAAAGAACAACTTTAAAAATAATGTATAAATGGACATGTTGAGACATCATCCAGCACATTAGAGGGATACACAACAGAATAGAATAGAACCCAGCCTCACAGAACGAACAAACATGATAAATAAACTCCACAGAGATAAATAAACTCTCACAAAAATAAATCTGCCCAGGGAGAAATAAACTCCCACATACAATGCTTACAGAGAAAAATAAATACTCATGCCATCAGGATGTCAGGACATCTGGTAAGACACCAGTTTACCAGAACATACACACCCACGTGCATTCAATCATCAAGCACATACTAACATCATCTTAAAACAGGCATCATCAAGCGAGTAAACTGATAAAGCTCCTTCTCAATGGTATATCAGAAAAAAAAATATGCTCCCCCTCAGGCAATACTTCTTTAATGAACAGGCATAATGGCAATCTACCATAACTATAGAGGTACTCCCCCTTAGTTATAGAACTAATGCATACATACATAACATGTCAGAACATCATGCATAACATCAGAACATGAACATATATTACTCCCCCTTTTTAGCCATAAATTCTGACAAACTACCATGCATAAGAAGTAGAAATTAAGTAATGAAGTAGCAAAATAACATAGTGCAGAACAGAAGTACCAGGACATAAGTGCAGATATTACAGACCAACCACATAAAGTGCTAATAGAGCCAGGGTATAGCCCACAAAGGAAAATACAGATGCAAAAAATTCAAAAATATGGAGACTAAAAGAGTCAAGCTTCAGCTTCAGACTCTTCATGATCATCATTTCCATCTTCATCATCTGTATTCACAGCCACATCCTCATCTTCATTGACTGCGGCATTCACATTTTCTTTGACCATATTTCCATCCTGAGCTAATAGGACCAGAATTATCTTATCCACACTTATCTTTATTTCAGTATTGGTCCTGATAGTCTCTACCAAGGTCTTGGACATAGCTCTAAGATCTTCAATTATATCTTCCTTAGAAGTTAAGCTAACAGTCTCCTTCCCTGATGTTACGATAATGTCAGGGACATGTGTCCCTGCAAACAACTTATAGTGAAGAGACACAAGAGATTCCCTCTTACTCACCATATCACCACTTACCAGAATTCCAGGGTGTTGATTCAAGATTATTCTACAAATAAGAGATGGAAATTCAATAGGCATTTTAATAGCATAAGATTGAGCATCTTTCATAGTTTCCTCCAAGATATAGGAACCAAAGTCAAAATCAGTTTTTGTACCAACAACATAGATGAATTTACCTAAACTATTAGAAATGGTAGAGGTATGGTTTGTGGGCACCCAATCTGCAGACCATATCCTGTGGAGCAGGGCATACTTCACACTCAGCTTGCTAGATAACAACTTTCCTCTGACAGGCCATTGATTTACTTGTTTTGTTGTAATCTCCTTGCATATCTGATTATCAGTTACCTCCAACTCAGAACAAGCCTCTTCATTCCTTCATAGAAACTTATTGATAACTTCTGGAGAGAACTCCACACACTTACCACACACAAACACCTTTATGAAATCCTTGCTCATAGGGCTATCACATTATTTTGGAATGTTGGCGATGAACTCTTTAACCAGCTTCTCATAACATTCTCCAAGGCCACATACACTTTTCCTCAAACCAGCTTTATTAATGAGGTCCATTACTTGCTTGCATTCAAAAGCATCCTTTCCTAATTCCCTTTCTAAAGCTAACCTTCTTTGATAGACATATTTCCATTTTTCCATGCTTGACACATGATGAAAAGACAAATTATCTATGGGTGTCTCAAGAACATGAGTGGGGACCTTCTTTCCTCTTGTTGTCCTTTTCTCCCAGTAGGTTCATCATCAGAGTCCAGATCCTCTACATTTAAAGTATCAACATCTTGATTCTTATCAGACTCCTTACCCTTGCTTCCTTCATTACCAGAACCACCATCATCTTCTTCCTCATACATGCTTTCATAAGCCTTTTCCTTATCAGATTAACTAGACACATCCTTATCATCCTCTTTCTCAGGACTATCCTTCTCATTACCAGTCACGACATCATCCTCTTTTTTTGAGTCATTGTTTTCATCAGACACAATCTTTTATCCTTCACTATCAAAATCTTTCTGCTCTTCCTCATCATCAGTAAATACATTTTGTTGAAAGTTATCACTTCCAGAGGTTGACTTAGATTCATGCACTTGGATGGTTTCAACATGAGCATAATTTTATGCCAAGCATGTCACAACATCCGGCGCAACATTAGAACGAGTTATGGTTTCTTTGACAGACTCAACATCTGGGATATCAACAGTTTCAGACATAGGATCAGCCACTAAACCCGTAGAGGGCGACTTATTAGCACTTTCACTTGCAGGATTATCAACAATATTAATCAGACTAAAGATTTCAACATATATGGGGTTATCTAGACAAAGGTTCACATTAGTCGGTTTGACAGATGTTTGAACGATATCAACAACATTGGATACACAAGATCACAATCAGAAGTAGTAACATTATGAATGACATCATGATTTTTGATGAGATCAATATATAGACTAGTCATGATGTGAGGTTTCTTAACAACATGCAAGGCATCTACGGGATCAACATACCTTGTCTTAACAGTAGGAATACTAGGAGACACAGAGGGAGCAACATAGGGACTTACACAAGAAGATTTGACATTTTTCGCATCAGTCACATTTTCTGGACAACCTTCTTTGGCCTTAGATCCAGTAGTACCTTGGGTGAGTCATTTGTGATCAAATTGGGTGAGTCTTGAGAAACCAAAAGAGAAGATCTTTATGTAATCAAAGGCTAAGGGTTGGTTCTCTTTTGGGGGTTAGATTCTAAATTTGAGAAGTAATTGTAAACACCTTGGGTGAGTGAAAACCATTGAGTGTTTTATTCATTAGAGAGATTGGGAA
Source organism: Medicago sativa (assembly GCF_051527215.1). Taxonomy (NCBI): domain Eukaryota; kingdom Viridiplantae; phylum Streptophyta; class Magnoliopsida; order Fabales; family Fabaceae; genus Medicago; species Medicago sativa. The sequence continues at coordinate 29,505,067 of NC_140752.1, read as the reverse complement.
TAAATTGTAGAAATTAGGGTTTATTCTTTGTGAGCTTGTTGAAGCTAAATTCTTGTAACCCTTTTATATCTCTTTGTAAAGAACTCATTGATTGTGGATTGGAGAGATCAATATCTCCCTAGAGTAGGTTATTGTTGGACCCAACTGGGCATACATTTCTTGGCATCGTTATCTTTTTTCTATTCTCTTTATATTGTTTATTCTTTGGTTTAATTGAGGTTTTGTTATGCACTTGGATTCTAGATTAGATTTAGATTATTGTTGTTCTATGAGGTTATTTTGGTTATTGGTTTCCATTGATACTTTTCCCACAAATCTAAATTTTATTGATGTGAGGTTTGGATTTTGACCAAATTCACAACAATTGGCGCCCACCGTGCAGCAAAGACGTGAATTGGTTTAATGAGTACCATCGGTTCAAAGTGGGATATTGAGAAGTTCACCAGAAGTAACGATTTCGGGTTATGGAAGGTGAAGATGCAAGCATTTTTTTTACAAAAAAGTGTGAGAAAGCTTTGAAGGGTGAAAATGCGTTGCCGGTCACCATGTCACAAGCAGAGAAGACTGAGATGGTGGACACGGCTAGGAGTATATCGTTGTCTTGTACCTCAGGAACAAAGTTTTGAAGGATGTCACAAAGGAACCTACCGCTGCATCGATGTGGTCAAAGTTGGAGTCTTTGTATATGACAAAGTCTTTGGCTAATAGGCAATTCCTAAAACTACAAAATAAAGTGTGAACAACAATAACTACCGATGGACTCCGCAACAGTTAACAACCGCAGGTTAGTTCCTTTGGCAGTTAACTACCGAAGGGCATTTAGGTCGTTTAGTGGTGTTTTATAGCCTTGTTTCAAGTGTAAACAACAATTTTACGGTAGAGGTGGAGTCGAGGCGTGCTCCAACGTTGTGATCCGCACTTGACTTTACGTGCTCTTTCACCGAGCCTTACCTTGTTTGTCTTGAGCCTTCACTTAATGGGCCTTGCGATATTGAGCTTCTAGCTGGTCCAAAACATATGGTATGCCAACAAAGTGCCATTTTACAACTCAAAAATGGCAGTTGGATTTTATACACAAACATATGTGTGTGTGTCTATATATATATATATATATATATATATATATATATATATATATATATATATATATATATATATATATATATATAAGAAAAAACAGTTTCAATAAAATAATCGAGCACTTAATAATTCTTAGTAATATGATATGAATATAGTATATCATAAAAAAAACTTTTTCTTTAAAGAATAAAAATCCTTATTTATAATATCATAATATACTAATATAAATATATGATTTTAAAAATTAAAAGGTAAACAAATCCTATTGGAATATCTAGGTTCCTTACTACTATTGAGAGTAAGATAGACATCTTATTGTTACATCTATTGGAAAATCCTATTTGTGATACATCCTTTCAAAAAGCAATAAAAATTTTATACATAAGGTAGCACTCCAATACCAGCTAATATACAATTAAAGGCCATAAATGCAGTTGAATTTCTATCCTTCTTTGATGGTAAGCGAAAATAGTGACATTTTACAACTAATTAAAACGCCAGTTGGAAATGAGTCACACACACAAAGTAACATCTAGAACCTAACCTGGTATATCAAATTTGTCTATATAAAAAAATAGCAAAACATTATTCACAACAAGAAAAGCCACACCAATAAACATTTTTCTCAATTCTCATTTTCCTTTGTTATTTTCACAACAATGGCTAGGAAAAAGATGAAAATTGCTTTCATTGTAAATGATGCATCTAGGAAAGCAACATACAATAACAGGTGGAAGGGTCTACTGAAGAAGGTTTATGAACTAAGCACTCTGTGTGGAGTTGAAGCCTGTGCCATAGTCTATGGACCATACAAGCCTCAACCAGAGATATGGCCGTCATCACAAGGAGTCCAAATAGTGCTCTCGAAATTCATAACAATGACTGAAAGGGATAAGAGCAAGAAAATGCTGAATCAAGAGACATATATGAAAGAAAGGGTTTTAAAGGCCAAAGAGAAACTGAAGATACTAAGGCATGACAACAAGGAGAAAGAGATGGCAATGCTCATGTTTCAATGTCTTTATGAAGGTAACTTTATGCAGAGTAATATGTCATTGGTTGATTCAAAACATCTTTGTTGGTTGATTGACCAGAAAATGAAGGAGGTTGGTAGAAGGTTGGAAGAAGAGGATAATAATGGTCAACATGAAATTCAACTCCAAATGGCACTACCATTGTCATCCAGGAATGAGGAAATGGCAAGGATGGGTCATGGCCATGCTGGGATGACCATGAATAATGGTGACATCATTGAAAATCAATTTTTGATGGGCTTGATGATGAATGGTTATGAAGATGAGACGGTGCCATTTGGCGAGGTCGATCCTAGATTTTTGCCCAATATACTGCCTTGAATGAATTCAGGTATTTGTTTTGCATACCCTTTCAGGTGGATATATCTAAATTTATTTTTTATTTTGAATTTTATGATGATTTAACAAAAAAAATTAGGTATGTTAAACACATTCTCAAGTCATTATTTCGTGTCTAATCATTCCTTATTTGATTCATATGTGTGATTTAATCATCATGTGTTGTAACGAACCAATTTTTAGGATATTATTTATTTAATTGTTTTGTTATTTATTTAACTGTTTGATGTGTTTGAATTGTTGAGATAATTTGTTTTTAGTAGAAATAGAGGAATTAAGAGTATTTTGGTAATTTTGGGAGTGAAGAACATTTTAGTATTTTAGAGGTGAAGATTTTTTAATGAGGTGAGAAGTAACTTTGGAGAATTACTAGAATAGAGGTAAATGGTAAAAAGGGAGAATTAAGTGTATTAGAACGAGTAGACTTATTTGTTAGTAAGAATAAGACTAAGCTCAATAGGAGTAAGTGAACTAGGTCCAATTGGTGAGAGTATATAAGACTAGTAGTAGTAGTCATAACTCTAGTTTGTGAAATCATTTGTCAAGTTTACAAATTGTAAGCTAGAGAGTGAATAGAGAAAGGAAAAGAAGAAAGAAGAGCTCAAGGGGAGAAAAGAAGAAAAGCTTAAGAGAATCAAAGTAGAGGGGAATATTAGAGATAGGAAAGCTTAGCTTTTGGAATTATAAGATATGGTGTTATTGGTGAAGTTGTTATTATGATGAGGTGAATATGATATGGTGTTATTGTTGTTAACTTGTTTAGGTGTGGGGTTGAATTAGTGAAAAATTGGTTTTTAAGCTATAAGTTTTTTTAGGTGATTAATTGAGTTAATTGATGTTGAAGGGAGTTGAAGTAAGTTGATTAAGGTGTAAGTAATTAGATAATGTTAGTTTGAGGTTTTGGGACAAATTTGGCACGAATGGGAACAAAAACGGTTTTGAAAACGAAGTTTTATGCGTGAAAACGCGAATTTCATAAATCCTATCCTGAGAGGTTGGCACGATTGTGCGCCTACTTGGCACGGCCGTGCGTGGATCGGCTTTTAAAATCTTGACTTTTTCAAAAAGTCTAGCATGACCGTGCCTCTGGAGGGCACGACCGTGCTTGACCCTCTATTGTTCAAAACCTTATTTTTTTTGAATTTTAAGTGTATCCAAAGTGCATAGTTGGTTCCTAAATCTCCAAACTTGATCAATATGGATTAATTGAGGATGTGTGAGTATGATTAACATGGTCTAGGTGAAATATGTGAATTAGACGAACTTTAGAAATAGACGGACTTTGTGATGTAATGAACCATACCATGTTGATTTGTAATTGGTCATAGGATAATGATTAGGTGATGAATATTAATTGAATCGATTACAACTAATTAAAAAGCCAGTTGGAAATGAGTCACACACACAAAGTAGCATCTAGAAACAAACCTGGTATATCAAATTTGTCTATATAATAAAATAGCAAACCATTATTCACAGTAAGAAAAACCAAACCAATAAACATATTTTTTCTCAATTCTCGTTTTCCTTTGTTATTTTCACAATGGCTAGGAAAAAGATGAAACTTGCTTTCATTATAGATGATGCATCTAGGAAAGCAACTGGTGAGAGTATAAAAGACTAGCAGTAGTCATAACCCTAGTTTGTGAAATCATTTGTCAAGTTTACAAATTGGAGGCTAGAGAGAGAATAGAGAAAGGAAAAGAAGAAAGAAGAGATCAAGGGGAGAAAAGAAGAAAAGCTTAATAGAATCAAAGTAGTGGGGAAGATTGGAGTTAGGAAAGCTTAGCTTTTGGAATTATAAGATATGGGTGTGAGAATTATTCTTCTCTAGGAATGAATGTTCATATGGGTACAATCTTGGTTGTTGTGTTTAATGTGATTTCATGAATTAATGATGACTTAAGTTAATTGTCATGCTCCATTAGTTATGTTAATTTTGGATATAATAAAAGTTGTGAAATTATGTTGTTGCTGTGCTAAAACTCATGTTTGGTTATATTGAATAAGTGCTTTTGAGATTTTAACTTAATTATGTGAAATTCATGACTTTGTTGATGAATAATGTTCAATTCATGTCCTATCTCTTTGATATGCTATTGTGTTTGTATTTGTGTTGAAGTTCATGAAGTTATCATGCTAACTGTGGTGTTTGAATTAAATTATTTTATTGTGGTGACTTTTGTGATAAATGGGTAATAATCATGAAAGTTGTTGTTTTGATGAATTGGAGTACATGATTGAATTGGTGAAGTTGTTGTTATGTTGAGGTGAATATGATATGGTGTTATTGTTGTTAACTTGAAAAATTGGGTTTAATAGTGTTTTACCCCCTTGTAATATAGGTCATTTCCGGATTTGCCCCTTGTAATTTTTTTTTGGATTCGGTCCTTGTAATTTTTTTTTTGTTTCAAAATACCCCTATAGGCCATCTGATTGTACAAAATCGATGTATGACAGTAGGTAAACCGAAATTTGCTCAAATTACTAGGAGGTAAACTAAAATTTGCTCAAATTACAGGGGGCGAAATTTGCCACGAAGATCCAAAGCCGAAAAAAAAAAATACAAGGACGAAAACAATTTTTTTTACAGGGTAGAAAATCGGAAATGACATATATTACAGGGGGTAAAACACTATTAACCCAAGTTTTTTTAGGTGATTAATTGAGTTAATTGATGTTGAAGGGAGTTGAACTAAGTTGATTAAGGTGTAAGTAATTAGATAATGTTAGTTTGAGGTTTTGAGACGAATTTGGCGCGAATGGGATCAACAACGGTTTTGATAGCGAAGTTTTACACGCGAAAACGCAAATTTCTCAAATCCTATCCTTAGAGGTTGGCACGACCGTGCGCCTGCTTCGCACGGCCGTTCATGGATCGGCTGTTAAATTCTTGACCTTTTCAAAAAGTCTAGCACGACTGTGCCTCCGGAGGGCAAGATTGTGCTTGACCCTCTAGTGTCCAAAACCATATATTTTTGACTTCAAAGTGTATCCAAAGTGCATAGTTGGTTCCCAAGCCTCTATACTTGATTAATAGGGATTAATTGAGGATGTGTGAGTATGATTAACATGGTATAAGTGAAATATGTGAAATAAACGAACTTTGGAAATAGACGGACTTTGTGATATAATGAACCATGCCATGTTAATTTGTAATTGGTTATAGGATAATGATTAGGTGATGAATATTAATTGAATTGATTAATGGAGAAATACTTGGTTAGGGTTTAGGGTTTAGGGTTTTAGGGTTTAGGTTTTAGGGTTTAAACAAGACTATTTTATGAAACTAAAAAAATAAAAAGAAAAGGATTAAAGTGATATTGATTGATGTGACTATTTTATTTATCTTTTAATTTTTTTTGATTTATGTGTGTGTGCCTAATTGCTTGTGCCTACACAAGACTATCTCCGATTAATAATATGTGAAGGAAATGTTGATTAATTACGTGTAACTAGAAACCCACTTGGGTTGGCCTAGTGGTATTGGCTTGGGACTTGAGAGTGTGCTTCTCCTCAAGGTCTCAGGTTCGATTCTCTCTAGTGCCAATTTGAGGGGGTTAGTTTAGTTTCTTCAAAAAAAAAAAATAGGTGTAACTAGAGAATCGCCTAAGACGTAAATTGGCTAAATGAAGTAATATTATTTTATCGATGTGAATGATGAATATTGGTGTGATAAACATGATAGTGTGATATTATGATGATGATTAATTGTTGATGTGTGGATGTATTGATCTAATAATGCAATGGTGAGTTGATGATGCAATATTATATAATGATGACTTTTTGGAGATGTGCAATGCCGAGTCTATACTTGAAGTCCATGCATTCATAGTCTTGTAATTACGAAGATGGGTAATCACGAAGATGAGGGATCACTCGGTAATAGAATTCAGATATCCAAAATGGTACAACATGGATGTAGAGTCGTGTCTAGAAACATTACATGCATATGAATCTCTGTGGGAGTCATGTATTTGATTATGTGAATATCTGATGATATTTGTGTACTTGTAATGTTGGTAATTAATTGTGAATAATGTGGATTGAATTTTTGGTGATAAGGTGAAGATGTAAATACTTGATATATCTTGGAATCATAGTTTGAGAATTGATATGTCTATTTATATGAGGATATTGTTTGATGAATTAAATTATGAATATATGATATTTGCTGCCTTGAAACTATTCTTATGTTCATGATTTTCTTTTGTTGAGTATTTCTCACCTTTTTGCGGGTTTCCGCCTATGCCACTTGTGGTATAAACATGCAGGTTGAGGACACGTGTTCATCGTGATTACTCGAGGATAGCTTAAGGCTTCATTGCTTTTATGCTTGCTTTTGGAATCTAGTAGTAGGCTATGATTATGATTTGTCGGGATTTTATTTATTTTATGAATTCTATGTTTTGAGGATATTTTGATGTCTTATGATCATGTATTTTAGATGTTGAGACAACGAGTTTATGTTGTTTTATGCTATGAATCCGCTGCAACTATTTTTTTACATTTCATGCTTATGATTAATTATGACTGTTTATGGATTTAAAAATGAAGTGGCACCTTGAACCTTGAGATTTTATGTTGATTTATTATTAGATATTGCATATATGGTTTGAGGGTGTTACATGTGTGGCTTGGGTTTCACATATTTACTTATATGCTTCTAAATCACGTTGTTTAAAAACAGTACTTTTGATTGCATAGAAAAGTGTATTAGTGTGTGGCTTTCAATACTTTTTTGCATTAGCAATTTGTCTTGACTACCAATATTTATCTATAAAATAATTAGTGATTTTTCTCATATATTATGAAGCCCATGTAAAAAATATTCTCTATTGGATAGTTAAGACTACATTCATTACTTAAAAATGTTTTCTATGTATTCCATAAAATATGTAATCATTTTTACCTACTAATAAGAAGATGTGAGACTATTGATGTCAACTATTAACATGAAGAGAAAATGAATTGCTTGTAAGAGAGATGATGCATTTCTGTAAATGATGAAAAAAAATTGTGTCATATTCATTGTTTCTTAGAAATGCATCCAATTGTCCACTTCAATAATTTTTATCTTTACTTAATAGTGTAAATATAGAATCTAACCTTTATATTTTTTTCCAGCACTTCAATAGAAACTTGGTGTTAATAACTTTAATTTTGGAAGGCAAACATCCAAATTATAACATTTTGATCCTCAACAAAGCATCATGAGAAGGCATGAGAGTGGTGTTGCAATTACTGCAACTAGGACCTTTTTCTAGAATCTCACAATAAGGTGATGGTTACTCGATATGAAAAGAGGATATCTGCTTTTGCAAATTGTCTAGTAAGTTTGCGAAGGGGTAAGGTCAATTTTGGATAGCCTTGTTATAGGAGGATTCCAAGATATCTAGGTCAATCTTTTGGATGGAGGGTGGATATTGTTGAGTTCTAAGGTGGACAGACTTCTATAGCATTTTATAGAGTCACATTTTGAAGAGGGCTTATCTTGGCTTGGTAGGTCGAATCAAGCGCACCGACATTTCAAATCTCCCGGAGTAATGATGAGTTGAGATATTGGGGTGTGCCAATGCACTGTTAAAAGTAAGTGTTTATTAAGAAGCTTGTAAATACTTTTGGAATCTTCAATAGAGTGAATGATAAAACCTTGTCTTGGTAGAGATTGGATAGAGGTCGGATGTGTGTTTGGCTGCCAGTGGGGGTTTGTGTAGTAGATGACATAACAACAATAACTCCAATGGTGGTTGTTTTTATTTAGGGTCATGTTAACTTGTGCCCTAAGAGGACATGTTAAGGAACCCAAAAAGAGCAATTTTACATTGGAAAACATGATAGTTTAACTTTTAAGAAGTTGAATGCACGACTTTTCATACATTTATTTCTATTATTAGTTCTTTAACATGTGCCCTTAAGGGACAAGTTAACATTTTCCATTTATTTAATAATGTTAGATGAAATTAGTAATATTTATGTTGGTTGGGTGACTTTAAGGAACATTGAATTGAGTGTAGGGGGTCAACTTCCGATATCGTTGGTTAGCTTTGAGGAGGTTCCCTTTATCTGAGATTCTAGCGATGAGGGTGGTGATGACTCATGTTTTTTTCCTAGGTGATAGTTAGAAGAGTGGTAAGGTGATGGGTCATTCTGATGTTTTTCATATGGGTGAAGCTGTCTGTAACACCCTACTTCTAATAAGCGGTAAAACGTGCGAATACATCAGACATATTCTAGAAATAGATGTTACTTCCAAAACAAACTCCAACATATATGTATAATTTATCAAGTTTCAAAAACATAGTAGCGGAACATATATATAAACCATATGAATAACATCTTCAAATCTCATGATAACAAATACATCTCTCGATCTCAGATACAATCAATATCTCAACTCCAAAACTACATAATCAAAACAGAATCCAGCATGCAAGTACTACCCTAGATCAGAGCCCTAATCTAGACACTTGCACATAAAAAGAGGAACTCCGCTCCTCGGCAACATCAAGCATACAGTCTAAGCATCCTGCACTCCATCTACCCGTCCATACGGAAAGGTAGGTGGTAAACCATTAAGGGTTAGCATTACATCATCATAATCCATAGTAGAATTAACAAGAACATTGGGAATGAAAGATATATTCAAGAACGATGAATAACAAATCATACATGTACTCACAAGTGTTCACAACATTCATATCATTCAAGAGCGTTCAATATCATCATTCCAAGTTCACATCAACAAGTGTATCATACACATATCACAATTTCCACCATGTCAATTATCAATTAACAAATTCAATCATCATGCACAACTCAAATGCATTTCTATTCACCAACAATGTATGCAATGTCTCTAGACTCATCTAGATGCATGTGGTACCAAGTCTCCTCCAAGGTCGTCATCTCCGATGCAACAAAAACATCGTAATCACCTCAATTGGATATAAAATCCACCACCATCAGTCATGAATGCATGAACATATGACTCAACTACAATGCATATGTTCACACAAACAAATCACCTCACCATCATCAACATTTAGTATATATGCAATCGACAACAATTCACCACCACTTGACATATATACAATCACCAACATTTAGTATATATGCAATCAACAACAATTCACCATCATATATACAATTACCAACAACATCCATAATTCAATCAACATGTAGTTGTCACATATATACATCATCAATCATCTCCACATAAATTATATCAACTATCCACAAGGGATTCATAATGTAACACCCCGTTTTCCCAACGTAAAAATATCATAACAATTATCAGAGTTTTTCATCACAAAACGGAATGTCACATTTCTTAAAAATTATAAATGGAATAAATAATAATTTATCCTTCAAAACGTTCAACAACATAATATTTAAAACTTCACAGCGGAATAGTTTGACAACTTAAATAATCTTTGACACAAGGGCCCTCAATATAAAATCTCATAAAACTTAGTTCAACATCAATTCTTGAAAGATTCATAAAGTAATACGTAAGGAACAGAAAGTAAAGACATAATCACATCCCGTTACGTATCAGAGCACCTAAGACACACACACACTTGTGAGGAGTCCACTCACGACCGCAACTAATCTTGGTTACCTGCAAGTTACACATACGAAGAGCAACATTTTCAAGCAGAAAGGGTGAGATTTCACAAAACAATAATATTAGGTATATAATTCAACAATTATATCTAACATCTTAAACTTCATTTACTAGCATCATTAATCTTCATACATTAGTCATAAACTTCATCATACATCATCAAAAATACAATCATAAACATTATCATATATCTTCATAAATATAATCATAAGACATCATCTTATAACATCATAAGTACAAACATAAACGTCATCATATATCATCATAAATATATTCATAAAAGCATCATCACATATCATCAAATACTAATCGCAAACGATCATCACATGTCATCAAATAATAAACATAACATCGCCACATATCATCATCTAATAGACATAGACATCATATCATAAATCATATAGCATCATATCATAAATCATAAACAACTTCATAATCATTCATCATAAACAACTTCATAATCATTCATCTATAGTCACTTCGTTAAAACATCACAACTTAACATCTTGACTCGACAATGCATCTAAACTCGACTATGCAACTCTTAACGTCTTAAACCATCTCGAATCATCATGAAATACAAATGCATGTGGTACCATTCTAGGACATAAGCCCTCGTCGCTATTGAGCATAAATAGGCTCCCAGGGCTTGAGCCCTCGTCACTTTTGAGCACAAGGCTCCAGGGCTTGAGCCCTCGTCGCTTTTGAGCAAATGCTCCAGGGCTTGAGCCCTCGTCGCTTTAAATGAGTATGCATGGACTCAACATATTACATCTTAGAAACATCATGAACATCTTATAACTTCTTAACATCTTGACAACATAACGTCTTAACAACTTGACGACTTCATAACGACTTGACGACTTAACAACTTCAACGACATCGACAAACAACTTACAACTTTGAAGACATTGACGACAACTGTGGTAACGACAACGACAACGACTTCACATCATAATTTCATATTCATCAATCATAAACAACGTCATATAACATCGTGCTTAAACATCAACAATTTATCATATAACATCGTATTCAAACATCAACAATTCATCATATAACATCGTATTTAAACATCAACAATTCATCATGCATCTTTGTAAAAACAAAATAAATTATCCACAACATATTTTCATGCCAAACCAAAGCTACTGGAAAGATATCACAATTATCAACAAATTTCATGTTTATACCAAAGACTAATTCAGAACAGAAACATGTGAAACAGACGCAAAAACATGAAACAGAGAATGTTGTCCCCGTACAATTTCGCTAAGACCTCCTTGGAGTATTTTCATCATAACTCAGAAACTAAAAGTCATTTTCACGTCAAACCAAAGTCACTTGAAAGCTAACAAAATTATCTAAAACTTTCATGTTTACACCAAAGGCCAATTCTGTACCGATCAACACCAGTTTTCGTTTTAAATTAGGAAAAGTTGTGCAGAAAGTCCATAAAAATTCACTGTGACCTACGTGCAGTAATTTGACCATAACTCAAGTTCTATAAATCATTTTGTCACCAGACCAACGACATTAGAAAACTAACATTCATACCTACAACTCGTGTTTACACCTAAACCCAGTTCAGAACTTAAACTTGTCAAACTAAGACAATAAAAACGTGTTTTGCACACTGACAGCAAAATCGCAAATCAGCTGCGATTTCGCCTTGGGGAAATCTTTTCGACTCCGTTTTCGATCCAATACTCTCCAAACTGGACCCTAATAATTACCCTATCATTAAAACACTAATTATTCATCAACCTACTGTATGCAAATTCAAAGGGTTCTCAAATCTATTAACAACCTATTACAATTCTTAAACCCTAATTCTTAAACTCACCGACATCTCATCCAATTCCATGGTTCTAACCTCAAAACTACATCCAATAATCATCCTATGGATTATCTAAGGTCCGTACACAGTTTCTACATCAATCTAAAAACTTTTCATTGGTTAATCCTCAATCCTTCACTTAAAACCCTAATTCCTCAATCCTCACAAACTCTTCCTACAACTCGTTAAATCTAATCATTATAATCATACACATAATAGTATTGAATGCTAGTCTCACCCTTACCTTAACAATCGATGCAGCCTCTTCTCTCTTCTCTTTGTCTTCTCTTCTCTTCTCTCCTTGTTCTCCTCTTTTCCAAAAAGCAGTTTAACGTAAAAACTCTTTCTAACCTAACCTTCCTTATTTATAATACTAAATACTCTTCCTAAATCTGTTTAGGCCCAATAACTCTTTCTTCTTTCTATTCTAACCCCCAAATCTACTTACTCTAATAATTCTCATATTCTAATAAATAATAGAATAAATCCACTTAATAAAATACCAACACCTCACATATTTAAAATAAATCACATAAATAGACTCTAACTTAATAAAAATAATTAAATATCAAAGTGGGCGTTACACATAAGGCAATCGGCTCTTAAAAACATTTTCAACAAAGTTCGTCTCTCAAAATCCCAACATTAGAAATAATTGAGCTTTTAAGCCAAAACCAAGTAAACAAGTTTCAATGCCTCAACTAAGCATACCTCTAAGCCACCTATGAGTGCAGTAAAGGATACCTTGGCGTTTCGCCGGCCAAATGTGACGAAATCATGAAAAACTCAAAGTTCGTCTCACTTTGTCACTTTTACAAAAGAATGCAAAGTTTCAAAGCAAAACAAGTTAAAACTTGATGAACCCAATCACAACCATTTTTAGAAATCATATAAACATTATAAAACCTTAACCCCACTTCAATTTCCAGAGAAAAACAAGTTTTCGGAAAAATCAACGGTTGGACCGTTTTTCCAAAGTTAAGAGAAGATTCACAAAATCAAGTCCAATTCGATTCAAACGATGTTTCAGTAGGATTAAGTGCATAAACAGAGGTTAAACAAGTCAAAAGAAACAAAAGAATCAAAATGGTTGAACTGGGAGCTGCACGCTTAAGCGTCCAAGTTCCAATAGCTTCTGGACTTAGCACGCTTGGAGCACGCTTAAGCGTCCTAACTCCAAAAGTTGTTCGCTTAGAGCACGCTGCAGCACGCTTAAGCGTACTGTCTCAATTTCTGTCAAAATTGTTACGGGTTCCAATCCCTTTCACCCCAAAATTCCCAAATTTGATTTTCTAAATGCCCAAACTTGTTCCAAAAGATGTTTATAGGTCATATATACTTGAAAACACTTAAACATGCACATGTTTTGAAATTAAAGCATCAACACAACAAAATTCATCATTTCACCAAACTTCCACAACTTTCAACAACAACAACAACAATTCTCATCACCAATTCATCAATTCATGATACCCAATGCATCAATTCATCAACCACATGTTTCAAATCAATAACAACAACTAATGAACATGAATTCTTACATAATTCCACAACAACAACTTCATTATTCACCATATTTGCTCAATAACACAATATACCAACAATTGTGCATTTCAACATGTTAATTCACATACAATCACACAATTATCATGTAGTTCATGTTCTCAAACATAACAACAACATTCATGCACGAATTCACAGCAAATAGATTCAATTTACAAATTTCACAAAAATGGGTAATGAGTAAAAATTATGAAATTATGAGTGAAGCCTAACCCTCTTACCTCTAACACCAAGAATCTCTAACCAAGGCTTCAATTTAGCTCCTAAAGATGAAATCCTCTTCTAGCTCTAGCCTCCAACTCCTTTCTCTTGTTCTTCTCTCTAACCCCAAGTTCTCTTCTCTTGTGTTTGTGTGAAAAATGATCAAAGTTCTAACCCTAGCCACTAATGACTTAGCTTATATACTCCCTCTCCCTTAATGGGCCTTAACACACTAAAAATAAATGGGCTCTCACTAAATACACTAATCCACTAATTACACACTAACGGTAATTAATTAGCAACCTCGGCTCTAATTAATTCTCACATACCGACAACTCACTAATAAAACGGTTCTAACTTAAAAATGATAAAACGCTATTCTCTCAAAATTACTATTTTACCCCTCAAATGCCCAAACACATGAAAATGCACACGAACATAATTAAACGCACATAAAGCCATCAAAATGAAATAATCGCGAAAATCGGGCTGTTACACTGTCAATCTAAGAAGAAATAGAAAGCGACCAATGAAGAAAGAAAATGCAAAAAAAAAAAAAAACCGAAAAAAAACAAAATAACCACAAATCTTGACTAACAAAGTTGGAAAGGGGAAAATATAAATTCACCTTCTTACGGCGAACGATCTATAATCAATGACACTTTGCTCAATGGTTAAGATTTTCATCGAAATACGCAAGGACAACTTTCAGCTGCCCCATCACATTTAATGTACTACAAAAAGTTGTCACTTGCACCAACAAAACGTCACCTTGAGAAATGTGTTTGAGAAGTACAATAATTACGCATAATGCTTAAAATGTTATTGTGATGAAAGATTAAGCCACCTTTCAACACATAGAATTTCTCTTGGGTCCATCGAACATAAAAATCATCTGAAGATTACAACCTCGATACTTGCTCGATGTTTGAAATCAATACAATGGTATTCCAAATATTTAGACCCTTCAAAGTTCCTAACTTGACCAACAAGCCAACTACTTGGGGGATATTTTTTCGTACCTAGCCAAAGCCATCAAGGAAAAAATTGACAACCCTAATTCTCCCAAACACGCTTCGGCAAAGAAAATAGGACTAGAAGCTCCATCACTAATAGCAAGAAACATCTCAAACCAAAACAACTCAGAGATCTAGGAACCACCCAAACCTCCTGCATAGGTTGAGTTCAACTTTGACACTTATACTAACTGCTATTGGCGCCAGTAGATCCGTTCATCCGTTCATAAAGGGAACAGTGATGTCCAAGGTTTCTACCGAAGAACAACTTCCAACAGAGGAATTAAATCATGTCTGCTATTTCCAAAACCCCAAATTTCTTTCTCGCAAAAGTAAGATCATTTTGGGCCTTCAAGAGGGTCCACATAGTCGAATACCATATAAAAATAAACCTTAGTGTAATTGTAACATCCCAGATGACTTTTAGGATTGTCGACTGACCTTACAAACCAACACAACTCTTTCAGCGTGTTTTGTCCTCACTCGCACGCTTATCGGGAAACTTCCCGGTAGATCACCCATCCAAAGACTACTCCAAGTCAAGCACGCTTAACTGTGGAGTTCTTATGGAATGAGCTACCGAAAAGAATACGCATCTTATTTTTGGCAGCCCATTCTATAAGAACTCCACAGTTAAGCGTGCTTGACTTGGAGTTGTCTTTGGATGGGTGACCTATCAAGAAGTTTCCCGGTAAGCCTGCAAGTGAGGAAAAAGCACGCTGAAAAGACTCGTGTTGGTTTGTAGGGTAAGTCGGAAATGCTTAAACCATCCAACTATTTGAAGCTAAAACATGGATTCTTATTATGGAAACATGGTAACCATGAAAGAAAAGTAAGAGGGAAGGAAATAGACTTGGCCTGGGAGCAATTGGTGCATAGGAAATCTGAACACAATTTCTTGACTTTATGTGTTGAAATATTGGGAAGCCGATAACAAAGGATATAGGAAAGGGTGAAGCCTACCTAGCACATACTTCTGAACCCACAACAGTTAGATAAAGTTTTTTTTTTTTTTTTAATATGAAAAATGAGGTCTCAGTTTTCTTTTATGAACAAAAAAAATAAGGTTTCATTTTAATTTGAAAAATAATAATATTTAGACTTTTATTTTTATTTTGTGGTAAACTTTCGGTTCTCATGAACAATTCTTCTTTGATTGTCACGACCCAAAAATCAAAATCGTGACCGGCGCATGAACTAGAACATCCTAGTCCGGCAAGCCTATTGATGACACTTACAAACAATAATTTAAACATTTTCAAATTGACTTTCACTTAAAATGATATCCACTGAAATTTTGACAGAGTATCCTCTGTATCTTGCACCCAAGATATTAATCATGTCTATAAACTTGTATTATCAGCCAGAATCTCAAAGTGACATAACTAGATATTTGTACAACTCAAAACAAAACATATATAGACTACCGATAGCTGTAGATACATCGACCATTCAATTTATACATATAGGAGACCTACCAAAAGAGTGACATTGATAGATCTTTAACTCTGCTAGAAGCTTTTCTACGCAATTGACTTTGAATATGAAAAAAAAAATAGAAAATGAAAGAGTAAGTCATAGAGACTTAGTGAGGAGACAACAACCACCACCAACTAGAAGAGAAACACACAAGGACACGAATAATTATGTTTCTCAAATCTAATTTCAATTTACGAAACTAGTAATCCGTGTAAAAATATAATTAATACATAGTCAAGTTTATACATGAAAGTTCAGAAAACTTTGTGAATTTATCAAACCAAATAAGATTATCTCAAAACTCCAATGTCTTAAGGGAGTGAAACAAAATCAACGACTTTAACAGAATTATAGAAACCAGGTATAATGAAAAGAAATCAAAATAATCAAATTCAAATAGAGTATAAAAATCAGATACAATGAAAAGGAATCAAAATAAACAACTTTAAATAGAATATAAAATCAAATTCAATATAATAAGACCAAAATAATCAACTTTAAGGAAAGTATAGTAATCCAACTTTAGTGAAAATAATAAAAATGGGTGAATCGAGAACTAGCTCCATCTCGTTGATAGCTCTTTCCTACTAAGAGTAGCCTTTCCCTTAGTGGTAGCTCCATCTAACGGATAGCTCTTTTCTCTCGACTCAAAACAAACTGTAAAGCATTTTCGGTTAGGGAGTTTACATCTCATTGATAGTCCTCTCCTTCAAATGGCGGCCTTTCAATAGGGGAGGCTCCATCTAATGGAGTAACTCTACCTAACCAAAATCACATACTAGATGCACCTAGGTCGTTGCAATTATAACTGTTTCTCAAAACAAAATTCTCAAAACGTCTCAAAAACTGTATTTCACAACATATAGAAACTTATGCCAAAATATGTTCCATCAAAACTCAATTTTAAATCTACTACTTATATTCATAAATAAATCCAAATTCAAATCCAATCTAAATCGAGTACATATTAATATCGAAATCATCGAAAAACACAAAATTAAAACCATGCTTTACAACATGTCAAAACTAGTTTAGAAACATATCAAAAATAGAAATTTTCACAACAACATATTTTAACAAAAGTATCAAAACAAGTGCACAAAATGTTTGCAAACAAATCTCCATTTCAAATCCAATACTTTATAAATCATAAGTATCCTCAAATTGGGTATATAATAATATCAATGACTTTGAAAATAAACAATGATGACGAGAATAATGTTCAAAGGTTGTGTTTCCCCGTTTTAATAAATACTTTAATATAGAAATAAGCAAAATATCAACAATAACAATAATCAAAATATATGATAATGATCGTCATCAACTCACCGATATGACAAATCGACTAAATTTTCTCTCCAACCACCCTAGGATAAACATTCAAAGCAGCAACCCACATATCTATTTCTAGAAAAGCCAAAGCAAAAGAAATTGATTCCAATTTATTTCTTCCCAATGCAGCAACAAGGTTCACCATGGTTTTGGATTCTTTTGAGCAGCAACAACCGTGGCACCATATTACAATCTTCTTGGTCCCATAATCTTGCAATATACCCACTAATTTGTCATTGTACTTGTTGGGTATTATGGCTCTAAGTTTCTCAAAACCTCAAAGAATCAAAATGACCAACTTTAAATGAATGGGTACTCTTGTACTTCTTTACTACATTTACCTTAATCCCAAACTTTTACCCAAGTGTACTTGTAGAATTAGGGAAAACCCTTGTGAGTTTTCATCTCACGAGTGTTTGAATTTTGGAAGGAATTTGGTGATTGAAAGAGAGAAGAAGAATGGGTCATGGGTGAAGGATGGTTTGGAAATAGAAGTTGGAAGAAAGAAAAGGAAAGTTCGAGAGAGATTGTGAGAGAAACGGGGGTGGGGTTGAGTTTCCTTAAGTTTATTTTATTTTATTTGTTTTGTTTTAATTATTTTTATTAAAGAAACAATGCATTTTAGTCTTCGCCCTTAAAAAAATTCGTCCTCGAATTTTATCCAGAAATAACTTTGGTTTCAAATAAGCGTGGTTACTTTTCTCACATTACTTCTTTGATTACCAAGTTATTTCTTTACCGCACAGTCCTTTCCAAAGAACCTTTACTAAAATGATCTCCTTTGAGCGTGAACATCTCACTTCTTTATCTAATATAGCTACAGAAGGTTCAATGTATAACAAAGTCTAGTCCAACCGCATATCTTCATGACAATTGTATATGAAAGGTCATAAAGGTTTTTCCGAAGCATAGAAATATGAATGACCGGATGAACTCTCGAGAGATATGGGGGAAGTGCATTGATAAATGTTCTCCAAGTGTGAACTCTAGAAGACATAACCTCTTATCAACATGAGTCTTCTGCCTACTCTAAGCTACTCCCTCCGTTTCAAAATGAATGTCGCTTTAGCCAAAAAAAATTGTTTCAAAATGAATGTCACTTTCAGTTTCCAATGCAATAATAACTTTTTCTTTTCAATTGTACCCTCCAATTAATACTCAGCACACTACTTCCAAAGTATTACTTTTAAAACTAACCAATAGTTAATAAGGATAATTTGGTAAAATAACCATTCCCTTTCTTTTAATCATTGCATTTCTTAATATATGTGTAAACACCTAAAACGACACTCATTTTGAAACGGATGGAGTATTATTTAACAATCTTGGATCAATTTGACCTTTTCAATGGCATCTTGAATCAACTTTGGACTTACTAGTTTAGCTTCTATGGTTTCTAATCAACCTTTAGAAGTCTTACACGCCTACAATAGAAAACCTCAAACGGTGCTAACATCTGAATATTATATTAGTGTCAATTGTTATATGAAAATTCCATCTTTGCCAAATATCGATCTCAAATTCCTCAAAGACCAAGAACACAAGAACTAAACATATCCTCTACGAGACTTCAACCATTGACATATAATTAGAATTGTTCAATTAGAAACAATTGTTATATGCAAATTCCATCTTTTCTAATATTTTCTCCTTAACTCATCCACATTTCGGATATACAATCGAGACTTCAACCACAAATCACCATTGAATTCAACTAATAAGTTTGTAACTTTACCATTCTTCACATTATCTACCAACTTTACCAAGTCTAAATCTTAACTGAGACTCCATGATATCATCGACTATGGTGGAACAATATAATTTTACACTTGGGCTAATGTCCTTGAGTGATCAAGCTCAAAATGAATTCTGCCTCCAACAAGCTCTTATAATAATCGATTTCTTTATGACTGAATGTTAAAATCTAGGCTTTACCCCAAATAATTGAATCATAAAATGACTGAATGTCCTTGAGTGAATGGCAAAACCAATTCTCATAAAACTATGACAAAGATGTCTAAATTAAGTCTTCGGAATAATTGGACCATCAAAAACTAGTTCATGTTGAATTTAATTGCTCTAAAGAAAATTACATTGCAAGTCCTCCCATAGGATATGAATTATGAAGTAACACCATAATACTTATTATATGTGACAAATTTGATGTTGTTTTGTGCATTTGTTCAAGCGTAGGAAGGGATCTGTAGTTTTCATTGTCCTGTTTGGAATTAATATTGAAACGGTTTGTGTATCTTTCATTTTCATTTGTCAAGCGAAAATAGAAAATGCTAAATTTATCGATATTTCTTTCATTTTTATTTGTTCTTCTTAAATATTTGTTTTCTTATATATTAACAAAAATTTGTTGCAGTTATTTTGAATGTCAAATAAATATTTATCAATTTTGAATCAATTATCGTAACGTTTGTATTATTCTCTTGACTTTATCAATATTTTTCCCCCTATTTATACTTCAAGGTTATTTCTTTTTAATGGAAAAGTTACTTTGTTATTTTTTTTTATAATAATATAAAACTTATTGTTGTTGTTACAATACTATTATCAGAGTTCATAATGGATATTCACAGGTATACATATTAGTTAACTCTCTATTTAATAAAAATGATATTTATGTCATTCTCACATTCGTATGAATATTCGTAGACGAGTATTAGTGGTTGTTAAGGTATTTACAAATATTTGCAAATATCAACATGTAAAATGATTTTTTATAAAAAAAATACATTATCTATACTATATATAAAAAGAACTATCCCTTTCAGCATTTTTGGGTTGAATTTTTCTTTCCAAAAATAACCTCAATTTTCAATACAAATAACACATGTAACAAATAGATAAGAATAAATTTAAATATTAAAACAAATGTAACAAACACGATATGAATATATATATATATATATATATATATATATATATATATATAAATACATGTTTGATTTTTTTCCTTTATCATTTAAAAAGTGTAACAAACTAGATGAATATATTTATACTTAATTTTTTATTATCCCAATTATACCCTTAAACAACTTTTTCTATGATAAAGATTGTTTTTGGTGTGTTGAAAAAAAAAGAATTTAGATTATATATTTTTGTTATATTGTTGGCGTCATTGAAATAGATAATCATAGTTGCTTTGGTTTGTTATAACTTGTAAGTAACAAACATTTTATATTTTTAGTTTTAATCAAAATCAAAATGTCATAAAAAAACATCGTTTATAATTTTCAAACGTTAACGCAATAAAAATAGTGGAAAGGCGGACACGTGAGTATCCGTATTTTCGTTAGTACCATATAATATATAAACCAATTTGGAAAGAAGTTCATATTATATAAACCAAACGGAGGTATTTTCAGAATTTAAGGAAAAAAATATCCCCTATATTATTATTGCTAAGACAATGTACGCGCTCACCGTTAGACCGTAGATCTTTTTACGCTAAAAATTATCTACGTTGAAAAAAAAAATCGCATATTCAATTTGTCATTCGATCAATATCTACTATAATTTTTATAATAAAAAAATGGCCAAATACCACGTTTGGTCCTTTTAGTTTGACAAAATTTCTAAGTTAGTCTTTTAAGTTTCAAATGTTTCAAATAGATCCTTTTAGTTTGACAGAATTCTCAAGTTTGTCCTTTAAGTTTCAAAAGTTTCAAACAGGTACTTTTAGTTGATAAAGTATAAACTATTTCACTGCTACTTGCTGTCAGTTAATAATTAATTGATGCTGATGTAGCCGTTAAGTTGTTGACTTGGATCAAAACGCTGCCTTTTAAAAGCTCTAGGGTGTGTCCCCGTGAGCTTACCTCAGTTGGTAAGGACAATGCATACAATATGCAAGGTCCGGGGTTCGAAACCCGAACACCACCAAAAAAGCTCTAGGGTTTCAAAACGTTACGTTTAATGGTCACGAATATCATTTTAGCACTATAAATGTCGTTTAATAGTGCTAGAAAGGCATTTGTTGTTGTAAATAGCTCCCTTTCTAGCACTATACATGATCATTTCTGACCATTAAACGTAACGTTTTGACACCTGAATCTTTTAAAAGGTAGCATTTTGATTCAAGTCAACAAGTTAACTTCTACGTCAGCATTAATTAAACGGATACTGACAGCAAGGGGTAACGGTGAAATAATTTATCAACTAAAAGGACTCATTTGAAACTTTTGAAACTTAAATGACTTACTTGAGAATTCTGTCAAACTAAAATGACCTAATTGAAACTTTCGAAACTTAAAGGACTAACTTGAGAATTATGTCAAAGTAAAAAGACCAAAAGTGATATTTGACCTAAAAAAATCTACGAAGTTTTATTCAAAAAACAAAATATCTATTATATTGTCAAAACAAACAAAAAGAACAAATCTTTTATTTTTGGCTTAATTGCTATTTTTGTCCATTAAGTTGTATTTTAGTATCGCTTTGGTCCTCTAAGTAATAAAATGTCCGTTTAAGTCCTTTAATTTCATTTGCGTTACAACTTTTAGTCATTTCCATCAGTTTTAATAAAAAACGTTAACTATTGTACACGTGTCATTTTGCCATTCGCTCTAGAAATTCTTATTATCTTTCTTCTTCATCTTCACCAAAACCTTCATCATATTCATCAACTAAACCTACTAAACCCAGGAAAAAAACAAAAAAAACTAAAGGTTTTGGACCCAACAAATCACCATTTTATCAAAGCAATAAAATACCTTCTTCCTCCCTATCACAAAACCGGTAGCAACACACACTCCAGTATTCGCCGAATCCAAAAGTCCATCTCTTTCCGGATTCATCGAAGAAATCCATCAACATTTAACAAAAAAAACAATCAGAAAAATCACATAACCCACTTCTATTCTCACCAAAGAAACAAATCTTTTTCTGAGAAGAGAAACAAATGTTTTTAATTGAAAATAAAATATTCTAGATAAAAAAATTAATTGAAAATATGATAATCTTGAAACCAATCTTCTTGTTTGAGAGGAGAAATAAATATTTTTAATTGAAAATAAAATACTCTAAAAACAATTATTTTTATGAGGGGAGAAACAAATCTTTTTAATTAAAAAAAATCTAGAAACAATTTTTTAATTGAAAATAAAATATTATAAATTTTTTTATTGAAAATAAAGCATTCTAAAAACAATTTTTTTCATTGAAAATACAATACTCTAGATTTTTTTTAATTAAAATATTGTTTTGACTTTTGAGAAGAGAAACAAATATTTTTAATTGAAAATAAAATATTCTAGAATCAAAATTTTTAATTGAAAATAAGATATTCTATAAATTAATATTTTTTTTGAGAGGAGAAATAAATAATTTTAATTGAAAATAAAATACCTTAGAAGAATATTTTAATTTTTATTAGTGGAGAAATAATTCTTTTTAATTGAAAAAATATTCTAGAAACAATTTTTTTAATTGTTTTTTGGGGGGAAACAAATTTTCTAATTGAAAATAAAATATTATAGAAACTTTTTTTTATTGAAAATAAATGTTCTAGAAACAATTTTTTTTAATTGAAAATACAATAATCTAGAAACAATTTTTTTTAATTAAAATATTTTTTTTTGAGTGGAGAAAGAAATATTTTGAATTGAAAAATAAAGCATTCTATAAACAATTTTTTTTTTAATTTAAAATAACATATTCCTAGGTGCGGGCTTTGTAAATAGCACTCACTCATGCCCATTGTTATCAAAAACCCGACTTAAGTCCCAAAATTCTGGTTTTTGCGACTTTGTGTAGCTTCAACGACTCAAATCCAAAGCAAAGTCTCAAAAACAGACAAAATCCTATCAAAATCGCACAAAATCGTGAAATCCATTCAAAATCGTAGGATTTTGATGGATTTTGTTCATTTTTTGATAAGGGTTAATTTTTGACCCAGTTCGTAAATTGACCCGATTTGAATCCATGACCCGTTCTATAAATACCCAAAAGGCTAAAAATTTTCATTCTTTCACTTCCCCACATTTATGTATATGTATTTTGTGGACTTTGAACTTTAGTCATTTATTATGACTATATGCAATTTATAACATATATTTAATTCCCTCAAAAAAAACATATATTTAACATTATTTTTATTTTGGTCCAATCCTCGATTTTTATTGCGATTTTACGAGTCCCGACTTTGCTATCCTACATCGATTCTACAAAAGTCCTTGAGTAAAATCCTTCGATTTTGATTGCGATTTTACGAGTCCCGATTTTGCTTCGACTTGAAGTAAAGTCCCGATTTTGATAACCTTGCTCATGCCTGTTCATTTCAAATTCAGAGAAAGACACAAATCTATGGTTTCGAAGTCATGGCATCATCGAGTTCTGATGGCGAGACCTTTGAAATCAAAGAGGCGGTGGTAGTGCAATCCCAGACGATCAACATTTGATTGACGACGAGTGTGCCAACAGACACTGGAATCCCTATTTCGAATGTAACAGGCAAAATCTTGGTTATGGTTATTGAGTATTGCAAGAAACATGTTGATTCATGACATATCCTTGACTGAGATTGAAACTATAAGATGTTTCTTGCAATACTCAATAACCATAGCCAAGATCTTGCCGAAATCTATTTAAATCCGTCTTAATAAATTTATATAGACAGTGTTATCGTACACTATTTCAAAAAGTTATAAACCTTCGATCATAAAGATATTGATTATGGATAAAAACTGTATCAGTATTATTGATTGAATCAATCAAAAACTATGTAACACCGTAATATTTATGCGAGAAATTGGTTCTAAAAGAAATCGATTATTGTTTTATGAATAATTTTTCTTTTACGGTTCTTTTTTTTTTTTTTCTGTTGTATTCACAACTGATTTTATTTTTGTCTGATATGCATATTTGATGTTCTATTTGGAATGAATATTGTAACAGTTTGTGTGATGTTGAAACAATTTGTTTATCCTTTCATTTCCTTGTTTTGATTTAAAATGAAGGAATTACTGTATTTTCAACAATAAAGCTGAGAATCCGGCGGAAGTTGTGGATACAATTCAAGTGGTCTCTTGGCAGTGCTATCTGGGTAGGTTGGCAAAGAATTCAGTTGGGCTGTTTCACGGTGGCCGAATTAGGTGGCATCAGGTGTAATGTTTCTGTCGTTGGTGTATCATTTATTGTTTTTGTGGCTGCAATTTGAACTTTATAAGGATCTCACATCTTAGTGTCATTTTTTATTTTCCCTGCTAGTAAAGTGGCTCTATTTCGTGTACGCCTTGTGCTCCGGTTTGAGCTGTGTTAATATATTTAGCCATTTGGAGTTAATATTAAAACATTTTGTGTATCTTTTCAATTGGTTTTTCTGTTTTCATTTAAAAGAGACTAGGCCCCTGCACATGAATGTCGGCACAATCTTTTACCATCTCAGCTGCAGTTTTCAATCTATTTTGTGGGTTGGAAATTGTGGAAAATAAGTACGTGTATGTGTATAAAAGTAATGCCAAAGTACCATTCTAGAGATTCTACTACAAACTAACTCATTTTTTGCTTATCATCAACCCTCCTTTTGCTACTTTCTTCTTCTCATGCTCAAGCTTAATCTCATTCTCTCAGATACTGTGGTAATTAAACTACCTTTACTCTTTGTTTTATTTCATGATTAACATTCATAATTTGTGTCTTCTAATGTTTGTGAGCTTTCCTATTTGAGGTTTTTCCTTGTAATTAGAAGTAATGCTAGTAGATCAATAGCACCCCAAACCGAAGAAACCTGTGCATACTGCTGCAGTTTCTTTTGCACAGGCTCTATGTGGTTCTGTAATAACAATAGATGAACAATTACATGTTCCTGTAATCAAAGGGGATTCCCTGAGTATTAAGATTTCCCAGGAGGATTATGAGAAGGACGTTGATGACTGCAAGCGATTACTTCATGGCTGAATGGTTATGAGTAAGGGAGATAAACTCTACACGGCTAAGGAATTATTTCTGAAGCTTTCGAAATTATGGAAATTATTAGGGCATTGGAAATTGGTTTCTATAGGGAGAGGCTTTTTTGAGTTTCAATTCTCTTCACTGGATGATATGAGAATGGCATGGGCTCATGGTACTATGAATTTGAAACCGGGAGTCCTTCGTCTCTCTCAATGGACGAAGGACTTTAATCCTTTTATGCGGCATCAAACTCATGCCCAAATTTGGATACGCTTAATGGATTTGCCAAGAGAATATTGGAGGGAGAATACGCTGCGAGAGATATCTGGAGCCATCGGTACTCCGTTGATTATTGATTCAGCAACACAAAACCGGCATTTTGGGCATTATGCACGGATTCTTATCGACATGGATTTATCCAAGTGCATTTTTGTGGAAGTTTTGGTGGAGAGGGAAGGATATGCGTTCAACGTTGATGTAATATACAAACGTTTATCGTTATTCTGTTCTCACAGTCATATCATTGGGCATAATCTGTCGAACGGCAAATGGCTTCATCCGTTAAAGGAAAAGGAAAAAATTGACATTGGGAAGAAGCCTGAACAACCTGTTTCTAAAAAAAAGCAGTAAACAGTGGATCGCGAAGGACAATGGGGGTCACGTTGGAACCTCATATGAAGCCCCCTTAGAGTCCAAACTGAGGTTTTAGCACAGCAGCACCCAGTTGGTCATGCGATTGCGGAACACACTGATTTTCTTTCAGAAACTATTCCGGCTCAGCACTCAGCTGTTCGCAATATTGAGGTACATGTAGAATCACAAACTGAAGCAGTTCTTGCACAGAAGTCACCAACTGTACATGAAATGGAGACCCAGGTTCTAGAGAAAACACCGGTTGTTAATGTGGACGTTACGCACAGGCAGGAAAATCAGCAGCATTTGGCACAAGAAAAATCTAATACTTTCCATTTTGCCTGACAAAATGTCTTAGATGGGATTGTTAGAGCACAAACTGACTTAGATGTTTTGGATAATGATCAAATCCAGCCTGTGTTGGAACAACTAGTGGCCACACCTTTGATGGAAAAATCCATTGGTAGTACCCATTCATCGCCCTCCGTTCCGGAAACACATGTGGTTGTGGGAAACAGTAGTGAATTTTGCCCCGTTCTCCAAAAAGATTTGAATTTGGTGCGTCATATATTGGTCCAACAAAATGATGAAGATGATGATGATAATGCGCCTTTCATCACATATTTGTCAAAGAAACAAAGGAAGAAACTTAACAGGTCCGCTTATAATATCCGGTCTAAGGATGATCCTCCAAGTACTCCCCAATGAAGATTTTTTACTGGAACATTCGAGGAATTGGCAACTCCGAATCCCGTCTTGCCCTGAAAGATTTTTTTCTTTAATCATAGGCCTTTGTTGATGTTTGTGGCTGAACCAATGGTTCCTTTCTCAAATATTTGCCATTCATCACCATTGGCGTCATCTTTGGGTGGAGGGGGACTCCCAGAGTGCTTTCCATCCTTTCATCTCATATTTTTCGCGAACGAAATTGTTGTGTGGATAAGATAGCAAATCATGGTCACATTGGCTGATGTTATTTGACGGGACTCTCTCTCCCCATGTTTATTGGAGATGACTTTTATAGAGACAGATACAGACTTCCTAGTTTCCGTTTTCCTTAGGTCTCTTGCTTTGTTTTTTGGATTTTTGTATTCTGTTTTTTCTGAGGGTTTTGGTTTGGTCCCCCCTCTTGTGCCAACCTAGCTGGGATGGTAAGCTATCTCCTGATGCCTTCCTTTGCTTTTGATTCAGCAAAAAAAAGAAGTAATGCTAGTATCTTTTTAATGTGAGGTTTTTAACTAGGAGATTTTACCATCTATTGAGCTAGTCTTTTGGGATGAACCTATTGTTTAGCTATGAAATATTTTAGTGGATTTATGCTTATCTTTATAAAGCTCTAAAGTGTAAAGTTTGTAATGTCTACTTATATAATAGATATTGGTGTTTGTGTAATGTGATGTGTGGGCTTTGGTGTTGGTGCAACAACTAGCTAACTTAAAATCTTTGATCAGATTTCCTTTTTTGTTTTATGTGTGTTACACTATTTGTCTATTGATTTGAGTTTTGTTCTATGCAGAAAAGAATGCAAACTCTGCAGTGCAGGTTAGCAATGTAGAAATATTACCCGACCTTATACTGGTCATACTTCTTTCTTTCCTTATATTCTTTTCATGAATAAAAAAATGGATCTGCTTGCATTATAGCAATTAACACTTGATGCAATTACTAATATTAGAAATTAATGGAAATAGTATCTATCTATGATGCAGACGAATCAATTCTTAGTGGTAATTTACTATATGAAATTTCATATGCTGGGATAGAAGGACAACCTGCAATATTTCACCATGCTCTCAGTGAGGAAACAGCTCTTCCCGTTTGTCCAGGTCACTTTTTGCTTACTCACACTGAATTACTGCCTCCTGTCACTCCACCGGTTAGTATCTCTTTTAAGTTCAACCTTTGTATCGGCAAAACATATTGTGAAATTGATGTTCATAGCTAGGGAGTAGTAATAATGAGAATAATATTTCATTATTTGTGTTCAGAAAATTGATTCCCCCCCTCATTCTCCGCTTTTACTGGTTTTATCTTTATGAGTAAGTTGTTGAGTCTAAGAATATGTTAAATCACTTTTGTTTTGGTCATACCTTGCATTTTTTTAAGGCAATATTGTTTTGGTCTTCAACAATTTCTGATACATATACCTTTTTTTCTTGAATATTTAATTAATCTATTTTGTTGAGTTTGTTTCTCACTCTCCATTTTAATTGTGCTACTTCTGCAGTTACCTATATTGTGAAGCTTACATTTAAGGATCAGAACGACAAACAGTTAACTTGGATTGTTTTTCCCTTTACCATCGGTGCCAAGTCTTCAGTATCTTCTATATAACTGCCTAGGACTAATCTGAAATTAGATATTACTTCAGATTTGTGTATGGTCTGATTTTGACTTTTGAACTCGTATGTGAACTAGACGCTACGGGTTATGAGTAACTGAAATGTTCTTCTACTTATAATAATAAATAAGTTCCCCGAGCCGAATTTAACTGTCACGTTTCATGTGTGCTGCTATAACCTTTAACAGCAAAAGTAAACAGCTGCTACCTGTTTATGTTAATTTTTGTTGTGTAATTCATCGACTAGTCTAACCAAATGGAGACTGTATAAACTTAAGAGTGAAAAAACCAAAAATTTGTATTGATTTTTGGATCAAATCTTGAAAACCATTCTAATCAAATTCAAATTGAGTTATCACTATACACATATAATTTTGTTTATAAAAAAGCATAAAATTTATGTAACTGTATATTTAGAGATATCTGAAACTATTAACCTATACTAGACGCCACTAGGTTGCGCCTAACTCATATACTATTTACTCCATATACAAAGGGACCAATTGAAAACCAATATAAAGAAGTAAAATAAGTTTTGACTTGGAATAGAGGCATAATAGAGTGCTCCATTTACAAAGGGACAAACACCGAAGAATATAAGATACAAAAAGAGTTTTGTAGTCAAAAGTATTTCAATTTAACTAATTTTTGAAATGAAGTGTTATTATCTAATTATAATGGCATCTTCACAAGAAGAAAAAGAGAAGGTTGTGCCGTCCATAACAATAAAATACTAATATAATTTAAAATTAGCTAGTTATATGTATTACTAACTAACGAATTTGTTTTGGATTTGTGACCCGAGAAATTTGGCTTAAACACTTGTGAAGAACACCATGGTGAGTGTTTTATCTGTGACGTTGGTTAGAACAATCTCTGCTGTGTTGTTGTTGTTGTTGGAGCTGGACCTTCTTTTGTACAACTGCTATGGAGCTATAGTTGCAAAAGAAGTTGGTTGCATAGAGATGGAGAGACATGCCCTCCGTGACTTGA
This sequence comes from Medicago sativa, assembly GCF_051527215.1. Taxonomy (NCBI): domain Eukaryota; kingdom Viridiplantae; phylum Streptophyta; class Magnoliopsida; order Fabales; family Fabaceae; genus Medicago; species Medicago sativa. The sequence goes on along the minus strand of NC_140752.1, from coordinate 29,475,684 downwards.
AGGCAGGCTTTGTGGCGGACGAAGCTTACCTTTTATCCATAAAATACGCAAAGCGGTAATAAGAGTGATGATTGCTGTGAATGGGAAGGAGTTGTTTGGAACAATCAAACTGGCCATGTTGCAATGCTTGATCTAAGTGGTGCTCAGTTTGGTCCTTTTCGTGGCGTGATTAGCGCATCCTTGATTGAGTTGCAGTATCTAAAGTATTTAAACCTCAGCTGGAATCAGTTTATAAAGCAACTTGAGAATCCTTGACCTTCATTATTTACAATTTGAAGGAGGATTTCCTAACAATCTTGCTGGTCTTTCGAGCTTGCAATATCTTGATCTTTCATTTAACAACCTCGAGGGTACAATCCCTCATCAACTTGGTAATCTCTCCCATTTGCAACATCTTGATCTCAGTTATAAATCATCTTGATGGAATAATTCCTCGCCAACTTGGAAGCCAATCAAATTTGCAAAATCTTAATCTTGGATTAAACTCGGGACTCAAATTTGATGACATGAATCGTGACAAAAGTCAGTGGATGTCCAATCTCACGCTTCTAAGATATTTTAACCTGAGTGAATTACAGAACCTTTTCATATGATTTTGGGAATATTTGAAAAAAAAAAATTGAGTGAAGAATTGAACTTGGGTTGGAGTCAAATTATTGGCACAATACCTGACATGTCAATGTTCTCATCTTTACCAACATTAGTACGTCTTACAATCTATTTTATCCAGAAAAATTATTCTAAATGGAGAATATTTGATATAATTAGTTGCAAGTTTTTTTAGACAGACAAAATGATAAAGATATTATAAACTCACAGATAAGTGGAGGTGTCGATGTTCGAACCCCGATCATGACATCGGACCTAACAATCTTGACATTTTTATCAGTTGATCTAGGACTTGTGGAAAATTACTCGCAAATTTAATACTAATACCTTTTTAACAACACCGTTTCCCTTTTTTAAAAATAATTATTTGCATTAATCACGATTGATTGTAATAGATCAGAATGCAAATAAAATTATTAATTCATATCAACCACACACTTTTTCGGCAATGAAAACTATACAAAATGACGAGGTAATACTCCTTTCTCTTGTTGGTGCTTTTTATTCTATATGTTGATGTTGATTCCTCCAAATCAGTTTCCAATAAAGTTGTTGAAGTAAATGTCATTTGCAAAGAAGCCTCCAATCCTTCATATTGCTCAAATCTTCTCAACTCAAAGCCAGGAGGAGCAAAAGGTGTAGATCTTGTTCACCTTGCATATTACACAATTGATGTGCTTACTATCAATTGGACCAACACATTTAACCTATTAAATAAATTGGTTAAAAGTGCTGAAAATGATACGGTAGCAGACTATTATCAGCTATATTATGATGATTTATCTAGCCTTGACGGTGTCAAGTCTAGGATTGGGGATGCAAAATATAATTTGGATCGCAGGAAGTATTCATCCGTTGCTGGAGATGCAGAAGACCTTAATGAATGTTTTGATAGTCTGCATTAACATAAAACCAACCCTTTACTCGCAAAATAGGTTGATGTTCTTCGACAAGGTGATCAAGATCTTCAAATTATAGCAAATATATAAATCATGGAAAATAAATTAGTTTTTTTAGAAGGGATAATAATGTTGGAAAATGTTTAAATGTCCACCTTACACAATACACAATTGATGTGCTTAATAACAATAATTTATATTAAGTCACAATTCGTGTAATCACTGACTCTCATTTTGGCAATATTTCCATGCTAATATATGTAGACTTAAGTCACAATTTGTTGGCTTTGAAATTTAGTGACAATTGAGTCCCACCTTTTCAATTGTTTTATGTATACTTGAGCTCCTGTGTTTTAGGACCTAGTTTTCCTAAATGGTTGATGGCGGAATCACAGATGTAATTCCAGCGTGGTTTTCGGCGCAAACGACAAAGTTAAGTCTCATGAATATTTCATACAATAATCTCACAGGCACAATTGCAAATTTGGCCTTAAGTTTTCAGAACAAAGTGATTCTGGCTTCAAATTAATTTGAAGGTTCAATCCCACCATTTTTACAAAGTGCAACATCACTACATTTGTCCAAGAATTTTTTTTCAGAAAGCCGTGAGTTTCTATGTATTAACACTACAATCGATTCATTGGGAATATTAGATATCTCAAAGAAACAATTATCAATGCACCTCTCGGATCGTTGGAATCATTTTAACGCATTTGAATTTTTAGATTTAAGTGACAATGCTTTATCAGGAAAAGTTTCATCCTCAATAGGATCATTAATGGAACTTAAGTTATTGATATATTGCGCAACAATAATTTAACTGGGAAGTTGCCTTTCTTTATGAAAAATTGTACAAAATTGGTCATGCCACTACAAGAAAACTGCGTTTTAGCGTCGGCCTAAAACCCACTCTAAGTGGGTGAAAACCGACGCTAACACTGGTTTAGAGTCGGACTAGCGTCGGTGTCGGGGGCAGGCTAATACAGTATTTCCCTTCTAATACAGCAAGAGAGATAAGAGAATTGTATTAAAAAAAGTGAGAGAAGAGAAGATGAAAAAGTAAGAGTACGTGAGTGGTAGGTTCTGCTTGCCATGATTAGGAATAACAACAAATTGTCATTTAATTATGGTAACCGACCCCATACTCTCACTCTCGTTTCTCCTGATCATTTCTCATTTCCCCTTTGATGAAGTATATTTGCATCAAACAAGATAAGTATTTGTGTATCGTCTCCACAGGGAATAGTGCGTTATCAATGACAGTTTAACATCAATTATCATTCCAAGTATTAAGAGTACTTGTTTGTTTGAATTGAAATGTAACTAGCTAAACTAATTTGCAAAAAGTAAAAGTTGAGATAAATAAGGATTGAAACTTGTTAGGAGTAGCGTTCCTTAACCAAGCGTCACACGTAACCTAATGATCCATACGAATTCTAGCTTTGTAAACAACATTATCACAATCAATTCTAAACTACCCTTCGTGTCCAAAGTGATATAATTATTTCTAAGTTATCGTTTAAACATTCGTGTCCAAATCCCTTAAACGATAACAAAGTCGATCGAATAACCTAATCGACCGTGTCCAGCCTGATTAAATATCCGAAAGCATTTCACTCTTGATTATGGTGATTATCACAAGATTAACAAAGATGTCAAGTAAGTTAACCTAAGATATATTGCTACTCTAGCTCAAGATTCAAGAGTTTGTGTCCAAAGCATCTTGAATCTCATTGAAAGCATTAACACAAGAATAACAACAATATTGAATATAAATTGCTAGAACCATATATTGCAAGATAAAAAGGATTACATGTTTAGCAAGATCAAGTACCTCTCATCCCAACAAAGGGTATTTACTACAATTTTGGCTTTTAATAGCACAACTTTAATAGCATTTTTACGTAAACGCTATTAAAAAGGCAACACACATGCCTTTTTTAGCGCTTTTGGTTGGACGCTAAGAAAAACTAGTGAAAAACATGAATTAGATAGCGCTTTTGAAAAAACGCTATTATTTAGCCTTGGAACGATAACGCTTTTCATCAAACGCTATTATTAGAGGGGGCTTAGATAGCGTTTTATCCAAACGCTATGTTTGGGATCTCAAAATATTAAAAAAAAAAAAAACGGATATGTATTTTCACTTTCGCGCACAATATTCAACCCAGAACTCAACCACACACCTCACAATAGCTCGTGAAAATATAACCCAGAACTCATCTCCTCCATCACTCACAAATCGTGAAGTCTTCTCCTCCATCACTCACTCATCTCTTCTCCTCTATCATTCACTCTTCTCTTCTCTGCCATAAACCCCATCAAACCCACTCACCCAGAAACCCCATCGAGCACAAATGGAACACAAATCCTGAATCCAGAACAGAAATCGAACACAAATCGTCGAATCATAAACCTCAAATTGAACCAGATCGATAACCTAGAAACCCCATAACCTAGATCTGCAATTCGTCGCCGCCGAAATCTGCCGAAATCTGCCGAAATCCCATAACCAGATCGATAACCCATAAACCCCATCGAACACCGCCGAAATCTGCAATTCGTCGCCGCCGTGGAATTTCACCACCTGCTCTCGTCTTGTCAAAGTAACTATTCTCTTTATCTTTCACAATTTCGGTTATTTTCTTTGTATTGTTGTTCTATTGACCCATCAGTTATTTGTTTATTATTGGATTTGGAGATGTATTCTTGTTTGTCTATGAACTTATTTCATATTTTTATTGATTTTCTTTTTAAAATTTCATGTGGGTATAATTTAAATTATAAGTCCTTGTTTATTTTTATAGATTTGGAAGTGAAAAAAGGAGTTTCTCTTCAGCTTGTTAGTGTTGTTAACACTGATTCAGGTTAGTTTCTTTCATTCCTATGTTGTATGTTTTTTTTATGCTTATTGTTCTCTGTTTTTGCATGTTACTAAACTATATTGTTCTTTATGGAGGAAAAAGAAATTGTTATATGTTTTCTTTTGTTTCTTTCGAATAACTAAAACACAAGTAAACCATGATCTCTAATTTAGATATTTTCATGTGTTCTGTAGAGACTAGGAGACCAATTTGATGTGTCTAACTAGTAAGTCTTCAATATCACCACAATGGTCATATTTTTAAAATTTCAGATTAATAAAATATTTTTGAAGTTATAATTTTAGTAAACTTTTTATTACCAACAAGATTTTTGAAGTTATAATTTGAAAATATCAATGAAATTATTTAATTGAACAGACTAAAATGTTAGTAAACTTCTTATCTTATTTGTAAATACCTTAAGTTATTTCTTTTTATTACCTTAAAAGGGGCTTTCTATAATTTTTCTTTTATTATAGAAATAACTTATGCATAAGCTCTTATGCTATAAGCTCCTAATTTAGCTGTGTATACAAACAAGAATTCTTATCATAAATTAAAAGGGAGAAAGTAAAGATGAAAAGTTGTAAATACCAATCCATGTAAGTTCCTATGAGGCCTCTTTCATAGATAATGCCAAGATTGTTGCTTTTTGCATCAAATGGAACAACATTCATAACCCAAACTGGATATTTCACCATTGTAGCTGCAGATCCACCAAAGCCAGCATTCATATCCATAACATTTCTATATTTACCAGATGAGAGTGATTTGAGCATGACTTCATAGTAAGATACTCTTTTTTTCCATATCATGTTATCTTCACTATAGGTTTTGAGTGTGAAAACATCATGATTCTCTTTTCTCAACCTTGGTGGTGAATCATTCAATCTTATAGGCCATTTCTCAAGACCACCGCTGCAATTTCATCGATGTCTTTAACTTCTGGAAGAGGAAAAATGCATGCAGTCATTTTTGTATACCTGTTCAATGGTTCATAGCTTTGAAGTTTGAATATAAAACATTGGAAAATGATGATCTAGAAAATAAACTAAACTAATAAAAATTATGTTAACAGAAACCATAGGAGAACAGAAAAATGCATGCAGTCATACAAGTTGATCCGGAAATATTTTCTTTGCTTTGTCTTCTTTTTTTGGGATGTTATTTTTTTGACTAGTTATGTTAATTTTTCTATGATGTTGCATAGGATACATTAGAGGTTGCAGACTTTAAGGGGTATAGCCTACGCACTAAGGAGTCAATGTCCTGCTGGAACCCTGATTCAATTGGTTTCAACCTTATTGAATATGTGCTTTGCCATATTGTAAAGAATGAAAGGCCAGGTGCTGTTTTGGTTTTTATGACTGGTTGGGATGATATAAACTCTTTGAAGGATAAACTCCATGCTCATCCTTTGTTGGGTGATCAGAGCCGAGTATTACTTCTTGCGTGCCATGGCTCTATGTCCAGCTCAGAGCAGGTGACCTTGCTAGTAATAGACTGAAATACTACCACAATAATGTTACTTGTTGTTATCTGTTTTACGATTTAATATATGTCTTATGTGTACATTTTTATTAAAATATTTGGAATAATGAGTTTGTACTCTAACTGAATGAATAATCCCCACCCCCACTCAAAAGAGACTCTTGGTATATCGCAGATCCAGCATTCCTCTTGCACTTTCCTTTAAATCACACGGGGTTTTCTTTTTATTTAAATCAACTAGGTTTTTGTACTATAACTGAATATATATATATATATTATTTAATTTATTCATTTAATATAGCGTATAGTGAATTCTGTTTGTTTTCTTTTATCTTGCAGAAATTAATATTTGAAAATCCTGGAGGAGGGGTGAGGAAGATTGTTCTGGCTACTAATATGGCAGAGACTAGTATTACTATCAATGACATTGTATTTGTGGTTGATTGTGGAAAAGCAAAGGAGACATCATATGATGCATTAAATAACACTCCTTGTTTGTTTCCATCTTGGATCTCAAAAGCTGCTGCCAGACAGGTAATTGATTGTTCAAATTAGTTTTTTAAAATTTTGATTATTCGAGAATTTATTTGTCTATTTCCTTTCGAAAGGAAAATGGTCAGATAGAGTCTGTTTGCTATAGATTATTTGAGTAAAAAACACTTTTTTAAAGACTTCGATTGTTAAAATAATAAGAATAAAATAAAAAAAGAGTTTGGCCCTTGGCCCTTGTATCACAATCTTTCTAATATGAAAGGGTTGACCCTTGTATTACCCTCATTTTCGTCCTGTAAGTGTCTGTAGTGTAGAACCATTATTAGGGATCTATATAAAAAAGCACACAACCCTGAGCCCTGTTTTTGGTTCCATTATTGTATTTTAGTTCATGAAATATACAATTTGAAGTGCAATATATTTCTCGTATATATTTTCATTCATTCATTCATTCATGAATATATATATTTGCGTGTGACTACATTAACATAGAAACATTTATATATAAATAATTATGTTAGTATATACTGTTAAATTATGATCTAAGTTAATAATGTTCTTTGGCAAAACAAAAAGTTAATATTGTTAGCATTATCATATAAAATATATTCAAGAAATATTGCTACATCTGATTGTATTCAAATTTATATAAAAAGTGACTTCAAACGAACATGTTTTTTTTCAAATGATTTTTATGCCCTTCATTGTAATTTTGTAAAAAAAGCACTTCTAGATAACCGTACCCTAACCATAGTAATTAAAACCGGATCGGTCGGATTGGGAACCCGTCATATGTCCGGTTTAACAGGGCCCGTGAACTGCACTGTGGCAGAACCATTAAAAAATAGCCAAACTGGTTAAAAACAACTAAAAACGGAGGTTTCCCGGTTGCACACGATTCAAAAGAACATGTCTTTTTTTTTAAATCACGCACAAAAGTCGCCGTTTTGCATTTTGGGTTAAATGGGCCTCGCAATCGCATTCCTCAACTAACCCAAATCATGACAAGGTGATATTAATTGCTATGCAGTACACACTTCAATTTTATATCTCACACTCCACACTCTATTCTTAACTTTTCGATGTGGGATTCGTCCACGAAGCAAATAACACAGGGATTGAACGAGCAAGCAAATTGACTGTTCAGGAAGCAGTATGTTTATGTAGTTGTGTCACATTCTATGAAAAAGGCTTTTTACCTCCATGAGTAGAAAAAGTTAAACACGCTTTCTAATGCATATACTTTTTAGAAAGATTTTCAATAATGTGTGCGCCTTGTTAAAGGCACACACATTATTGGAGTAGAAATAGATTGAAGTAATGTGTCAATTGGAAACAGATGAACCTAGTGCTTTTGGTGGATTACTGTAGTTGGATCATGAACGATTGTTAACATGTGATTATTGCTATCGAATTGCGCTACATCTTTCAAGAAGTTAAGCTACCAAATATGACTCCTTTTTATGCATAGAGCTTCATAATGTATTCTTTACCATATTCTTTTGGATTTATCTTTGGTAGTCTGGTTGCTTAGCAAATTCACATTTTTTTTCTGTAGAGAAAAGGAAGGGCGGGTCGTGTTCAATCTGGCGAATGCTACCATCTTTATCCCAGATGTGTTTATGATGCTTTTGCTGATTATCAATTGCCAGAGCTTTTAAGAACACCTTTATAGTCCTTATGTCTACAAATAAAAAGTCTACAACTTGGAAGCATCTCTGAGTTTTTATCTAGTGCTCTCCAGCCACCAGAGCCTCTGTCGGTAAAATTCATTGCACTTGTTTTTGGAACTTGAACTGAAATAGGATGGTTGTTTGAATTTATTTTCAATGAACTTGAACTTGAACTGAAATAGGATGGTTGTTTGATTTTAGGAATTACTCCCTTAGGAATTCACGCCATGTTGTAATCATATATAGCTTAGGAATTACTCTCAGATTTTGGCAGAATTTGCTAGGAACAAGACTTGTTTCCCAAATTAGTACTTTTTGGAGGGTTTTGGTTTTATGTCCCCCCTCATCTTCATCTTTATTTTGTACTTTTATCTTTTTATGGAATGAATCTGAAGATTGTAATGAGATTATCATGAATGTAATTTGCTATATTCATATTTCAATATCTTATTATAGCATTTAATTATAGCATTTTTGGTTACAAATTAAAAAAAAAATATGCAACTTTTATTAGCGCTTTTGGTAAAACGCTAAGAAACCCCTATTTGAGTAGAAAGGCTACGATAGCGCTTCTCAGAAAGTGCTAAGAAACAAATGCTAGAAAAGCTACTTTAATAGCACTAGAATAAGGCTATATTAGCGCTTTTCTGAAAGCGCTATTGATGTGTTGCTATTTAATAGCGTTTGGAAAGCGCTATTATAGGCTCCTGACCTTTTATAGCGGGGGCTTTCTTAGCACTTGAGAAGCGCTATTAAGAGCCAAAATAAGAGCCAAAATAAGCCAAAATAAGAGCCAAAAGGCTTTGGCGTGTCCTCAGGCCAATTTGCATATTCTTGAAAAGCTGGAGGTGCCATGAATTGTGCCATAATCTCCGGAGGGTATCCAGATTGCTGCTGCATAATGTATTGAGATTGCTGAAGTACAAGTTTTCTCGATGAATGGCCGACATCATATTATAATTAAGCACATTATTCTCATGTTGCCATTGAACATAGCTAGCAAAATCAAAACCAGCTGCTGGTGGGAATGGAAGAGGTGCATCTTGGGGCTCGGATTGTGAGGGAGGTGCCCTAGAAGATGAAGCTTGCTTACCCTTACCCTTTTTAGATTGACCCATGATGTAACGGGTAATGAAGGCATCATCAATGGGGTTTTTGATTATTTCATGATAATCAGCGGGCATCCTCATGTGGGTGTCTTTGATCAAACCCATGATCAAACCAGGAAAAGATAGGCGAGTTTTTGGCTCACCATGGCCTTGAAGCACAACTTTTTTTAGCTCCCAAGCAATAGTTCGGGCAATGTCCACCTTAATGCCCTTGAGAATGTAGTAAATCAAGGGACAAACATCTATGGTGCAATCAGCCATATGGCTGTTAGGCTTGACATTGTGGAGGATGAATCGAAAGATAAGTTTGGCCGGTGGTTTCATCAATTTATATTGGGCAATGTGCTCTCTACCCGCATCACTTTTGTCATAGGTTTCCCCCTCTAACATTACAAACTTTTTAATCTCATCATGGGTGTTATCAAGGAGGAAGTGACCTAGGTTTTGTTTCTTATGGAAATCATCAATCCCATCCTCAGCCTCAACATCTAAGTCGAAAGGATCTCCTAGGAATTTGTTTATGGCATTACGATCAAACTTGATTGTCCTACCCCTCACAAAAGTTTCAAAGGTGAATGGATCGGTTTAGGGGTTTTGAGGAAGGGCATTGGCATAGAACTCTCGCACCAACTCTTCGTTGATTTTGGTTATGGGATTAAGGAGTCTAGCCCACCCTTGGTCAAGGAAAAGTTTATGATAATTGCCATAAGGTCCATCGGGTTTGATTTGAACAACTCTCTCAGTCCACAAGGTCTGTTTCAGCAAGGCGTTGTACCTATTTTGGTGGTACCTAGTCCTAAATCTCTCTTGATCATAGGACTGGTTTTGGGTTGGAGGTTGAGGTACGGATGACTCGCCTTGCTTTCTCTTACCGGTGTTAACTCTTTTAGGTGCCATTCCTGCAAAACAACCAGAAAAATACCACACCACAATGGAATATACAATTAAAATCAGTATGGAACAAAATAACACAACTGCAGGTTGAATCACAGAAACATGCAGCAAGTTCTGCTGCAACTCGCAGTTGCGAGCAGAAGCACTCGCAGTTGCGAGTTCTGGCTATTACTCGCAGATGCGAGTTGCCCAGAAATTGGCACAACTCAATCCTATCAAAATTTGTTTCAGTTTCATGATGTCCTAACCCTAAGTACAACATTTTCGACCCTAGTATTGACAAAGAGAAGAGCAAAATCATGCATTAAGCTTGAAATTCGAATTGGTCCACATAACCCTAATTTTATTTCAAAATTCTTTTTACAAATAAGGGTAATCAAAAAAATGTGGATGCAAGTGAATATGAATTTGAATCTTTGCATGATTTATGCTCATCTCTAACAAATGGGTATCATTTTCACAGATTTAAGATTAAACATAACTCTTCTACCCTAGGGTTGAAACATGCAGAGAATGATATCAGAGAAGAAACAAACAAACCTGATTGTTTAGCAATACAAGTGCAGAAATGAAAATGAAATGCAAATGACTTGGATTGACTTGAATGACTCCTTGAGAATTAAGGGTTTGTGTTTCACGTGAGTTCAACAAAATTGAGAGAAAAAAAAATTTGATTTGTTTGATGAGAGAGAACTAAAACCGAAAATGGGATGATAATGGGTGGTTAAGTGAAGTAAATGAGAGTTGGTGGCCTTAGGTTTCGTAACTGCCCAAAACTGCAGCTACTCGCAGATGCGAGCAGCTCTACTCGCAGATGCGAGTGTTTTGGCAGTCAACTCAGTCAAACCCATTCAGCTCGCAGTTGCGAGCTGTTTTACTCGCAGTTGCGAGTTCTTTTGGTTCAAACTTTTGCTCTCTGTTTGGGTTATGTTTTTGGATGTTTGGATGCATGCACATGACTCTTGTATCTAATTATGCATTTAAAACAATAAATAGACTTACAAAATTGGGTTGCCTCCCAACAAGCGCTTGTTTAACATCGTTAGCTCGACGCCTTTTCCGTTAGGGCGGCCAAAATGAAACGGAAAGCACATCATCTTTTGAAACCCTGCGTTTTGGTAGGAATTCCATGAACTTTAGGAACAACAAACTTGGAGTCCATGACCTCCCTAGCTTTGGTTTGAACAAGGCGTTAATTTCATCAATGACTCGATCGATTTCTACCTTGTTCATCTTCTTCCCTCTTGTTACCATTAAATCTTCCTTGATTAGTAACCGTTCCTTTTTCTCAACCACCGTTGCTTCTTCAATATCAACATTTGTAACTACCTCATTTTGAACAACAACTTCTTCAACAATCTCTCCGACTCTCTCAAACATGTTTGGATTATTTTCTTGTTCTCCAAGAGTGGATTGATTGTTGGCTTGGCTATCCATGATTTGTGCTTGAATCAACCCAATTTGAAGTGATAAAGTCTTCAATCTTTGGTTGGTGTCTTGCATGTTTATCATGGATTGTTGCATGAAGATGTTCAAAGTATTTTCAATCACCTTGTATCTCTCATCTTCATAAGAATGTTGCTGATACTGAGGATAGGATTCATACTCGGGTGGAGTATAGAAGTTGAAGTAACCATGATCAGCCATGATTTTGGCTAGGTGGTGATCCTAAAACGGAAACAACTAACAAGAAACTTTTCTTTGTTTATCAACAAGAGGTTAGTACAAACAACTATCAAATAAAGAAAACTATTTACGGATTATATACAAATACTTAAAACGATAAATCAATCGTTCTATCTATAATAACTAAACACCATTCCCCGGCAACGGCGCCATTTTGATGAAGTATATTTGCATCAAACAAGATAAGTATTTGTGTATCGTCTCCACAGGGAATAGTGCGTTATCAATGACAGTTTAACATCAATTATCATTCCAAGTATTAAGAGTACTTGTTTGTTTGAATTGAAATGTAACTAGCTAAACTAATTTGCAAAAAGTAAAAGTTGAGATAAATAAGGATTGAAACTTGTTAGGAGTAGCGTTCCTTAACCAAGCGTCACACGTAACCTAATGATCCATACGAATTCTAGCTTTGTAAACAACATTATCACAATCAATTCTAAACTACCCTTCGTGTCCAAAGTGATATAATTATTTCTAAGTTATCGTTTAAACATTCGTGTCCAAATCCCTTAAACGATAACAAAGTCGATCGAATAACCTAATCGACCGTGTCCAGCCTGATTAAATATCCGAAAGCATTTCACTCTTGATTATGGTGATTATCACAAGATTAACAAAGATGTCAAGTAAGTTAACCTAAGATATATTGCTACTCTAGCTCAAGATTCAAGAGTTTGTGTCCAAAGCATCTTGAATCTCATTGAAAGCATTAACACAAGAATAACAACAATATTGAATATAAATTGCTAGAACCATATATTGCAAGATAAAAAAGATTACATGTTTAGCAAGATCAAGTACCTCTCATCCCAACAAAGGGTATTTAGCTACTCATCATCATGGAAGCCATGCAAGGATGGATTGAAAAGGAAGGATTCATTACACTTGTGATGTCTCAACAAAGTATTAAGATCCAACTTCCAAAACCAATCTTACTCAATGAAGAACTACCTTACTTCTCCCTATGAAAATATCTAAACTAAAACCTAAGAGAAGCTAAGAAAATATCAAGCTAAGATATGATAAGATCCTCTCCAAAGAGTAGCAAGTGGCTATATAAAGACTTCTGCCCTGCCTGAACTCGCAGATGCGAGCTACATCACTCGCAGATGCGAGTTGCTTGCCTGGACCAATGATACGCTGCCACGTCATAACTGAGGGGATCAAACCGCCCTAACTCGCAGTTGCGAGTAAGGGAGCTCGCAGTTGCGAGTTGCTCGCATCTGCTACTCGCATTTGCGAGTTTGAGTGCGAGCTGCATCTCTCCTGGATCAGCTTCTGCCCAAATAGTGTTTTTTCATGGTTTTGGTCTTTAAGCTCTGTCTTGAGGCTTATTTCTGCACAAATGGATAGAGTAATGATAAGTAAAGCGTAATAAGGCATTTAACGCTTATTTCTCGGCTTTTCCTTCAATAACTTGTAAAACAAGTAACAAAAAGTGTATGAAATATAACAAGAATTTAACACTTTTATGACATTCATCACTCTCCCCAACTTAACTCTTTGTTTGTCCTCAAACAAAGGATTGAAAATCAAACAAGTAAATGACAAGACACAAGTACACAAGGCTTTGAAAACATCTTCAGATGAATGATTTAAAAGTGAATGCGCGGGCAAGTCTAAGTTTCCAACTAATCTAAAACTCTACTACTAACATGAGATGAGTCCTAAGTACAAAGTTCATGTCAAACATTTCAAAACAATAATATATTTATTTATGAACCACACCTAACACACTTCTATGAAAGTAGATAAACAATTGAAATCAAATGAATGAGGGTTATGAACACACATCCGGCAATCAAGTTAACATTCCAATCAAGTTATGTGTCCATCCAAATATCGTTTCAAAAGGCATAAAAACATGGATCAAAAGGTCTTTGAGGGTTATAACTTGGCTTGGCTACAAAAGAAATGTCATATATGTGGGCAATTGAAATCAAAAAGCCTATCAAAGAGGAACATTCCTTGTATCAACCATTAAAATTCACAATCTTTCCTACCAATCATTACAAACCCTTGGTGCTTAAACATGAAGCACTTTGATCTTGACAACTTATTTTCTTTTTGGATTTTTCTTTCTTTTTCTCTTTTTCTTTTTCTTTTCATGTACACATTGTTTTTCTTTTCGTTTGTATTTACAACAACATGTTGTCTTGATCAAAGATAAATTTACACCATAGTACTTGACATAAGATTTACATCTACCTTCTCTCCCCAACTTGAATCAACAAATACCCTAATTGAATGTTCCTCTACTCTAAGGCCAAAGGGACAAATAACATTGAAATTTAAGGGTTCAACAATTAAAAACATATCAGAGTCCTAAAGTGCGTCAAGAATGAACTGAATTTTGAAAAATTTAAAGGCAACTTCATCAAGCATTGTGCTTATGAATTGACAGTTCATAATTGATGACTCCGATTCATTTGGCTCAAGTGGGTTAGCAAATACTCGCTCTTCTCACAAGGTAGGCTATTTGTGGTCAAGTAAGTTTCACTCATAAACAAAAATGTGCCTTGATCACTTCCATGCCTTCACACAATTTAAAACAATTATTGGATTTAACATAAAACAACCGAGTTAAACAATGAAAGCCGGTCTCCTTGCATATGTACAAACATTTGAGGTTTCCTCACTTTAGGCTAGTACTACTTGGTTCACAAACAAATAAATTATTGTAAAGAACTAAATGAAATGAAATTTACGCAAAGTACTCGTTCCATATTCGAGTAAAAACCTAGAAAAACTGGAAACTTGTACCTTGGCTTTGCGCTTTAATCACAACTATGAATTGTTATCAATCATCTGAGATTTGAAATTAAGCAAGAGTGATACGCAAGAAACTTCCACAATTTTTAAATTAAAACCAAATAAAGTACTTGAAAAATGCTTAACACATTATTATACTACAAAATAAAATTAAACCATACTAATATAAATACGAACATAATAATACTAATTAAAACGAAATAAAAGTTACCATACATCAATATCCAAAATACTTAACAAAGTGCTGATAACATAAAATAAAATATGAGTTCATGTGCTAAAATAAAAACCAACAGAATATTGTTCACAAGGAAACAAAAGAGAAAAGAAATAACAGCTAAGGAAGACAGCAAGAAATGACTGAAAGCTTGATAAAATCACTCTTTGAAGAACTAGCTTTCAATTCTTTTCCTCCTCCTCAAGACTGCATGTCATCATCATCTGACCCATGAGGGGTTGAAGTAGCACTTGGCACATTTGCCGGATCATCATCATCACCTAAACCACCAATATCTTCCTCCATGTTCAAATCCTCATGACCTCTAAAGTCTCCACCCCCTCCAAAAGGCTTTGGCGTGTCCTCAGGCCAATTTGCATATTCTTGAAAAGCTGGAGGTGCCATGAATTGTGCCATAATCTCCGGAGGGTATCCAGATTGCTGCTGCATAATGTATTGAGATTGCTGAAGTACAAGTTTTCTCGATGAATGGCCGACATCATATTATAATTAAGCACATTATTCTCATGTTGCCATTGAACATAGCTAGCAAAATCAAAACCAGCTGCTGGTGGGAATGGAAGAGGTGCATCTTGGGGCTCGGATTGTGAGGGAGGTGCCCTAGAAGATGAAGCTTGCTTACCCTTACCCTTTTTAGATTGACCCATGATGTAACGGGTAATGAAGGCATCATCAATGGGGTTTTTGATTATTTCATGATAATCAGCGGGCATCCTCATGTGGGTGTCTTTGATCAAACCCATGATCAAACCAGGAAAAGATAGGCGAGTTTTTGGCTCACCATGGCCTTGAAGCACAACTTTTTTTAGCTCCCAAGCAATAGTTCGGGCAATGTCCACCTTAATGCCCTTGAGAATGTAGTAAATCAAGGGACAAACATCTATGGTGCAATCAGCCATATGGCTGTTAGGCTTGACATTGTGGAGGATGAATCGAAAGATAAGTTTGGCCGGTGGTTTCATCAATTTATATTGGGCAATGTGCTCTCTACCCGCATCACTTTTGTCATAGGTTTCCCCCTCTAACATTACAAACTTTTTAATCTCATCATGGGTGTTATCAAGGAGGAAGTGACCTAGGTTTTGTTTCTTATGGAAATCATCAATCCCATCCTCAGCCTCAACATCTAAGTCGAAAGGATCTCCTAGGAATTTGTTTATGGCATTACGATCAAACTTGATTGTCCTACCCCTCACAAAAGTTTCAAAGGTGAATGGATCGGTTTGGGGGTTTTGAGGAAGGGCATTGGCATAGAACTCTCGCACCAACTCTTCGTTGATTTTGGTTATGGGATTAAGGAGTCTAGCCCACCCTTGGTCAAGGAAAAGTTTATGATAATTGCCATAAGGTCCATCGGGTTTGATTTGAACAACTCTCTCAGTCCACAAGGTCTGTTTCAGCAAGGCGTTGTACCTATTTTGGTGGTACCTAGTCCTAAATCTCTCTTGATCATAGGACTGGTTTTGGGTTGGAGGTTGAGGTACGGATGACTCGCCTTGCTTTCTCTTACCGGTGTTAACTCTTTTAGGTGCCATTCCTGCAAAACAACCAGAAAAATACCACACCACAATGGAATATACAATTAAAATCAGTATGGAACAAAATAACACAACTGCAGGTTGAATCACAGAAACATGCAGCAAGTTCTGCTGCAACTCGCAGTTGCGAGCAGAAGCACTCGCAGTTGCGAGTTCTGGCTATTACTCGCAGATGCGAGTTGCCCAGAAATTGGCACAACTCAATCCTATCAAAATTTGTTTCAGTTTCATGATGTCCTAACCCTAAGTACAGCATTTTCGACCCTAGTATTGACAAAGAGAAGAGCAAAATCATGCATTAAGCTTGAAATTCGAATTGGTCCACATAACCCTAATTTTATTTCAAAATTCATTTTACAAATAAGGGTAATCAAAAAAATGTGGATGCAAGTGAATATGAATTTGAATCTTTGCATGATTTATGCTCATCTCTAACAAATGGGTATCATTTTCACAGATTTAAGATTAAACATAACTCTTCTACCCTAGGGTTGAAACATGCAGAGAATGATATCAGAGAAGAAACAAACAAACCTGATTGTTTAGCAATACAAGTGCAGAAATGAAAATGAAATGCAAATGACTTGGATTGACTTGAATGACTCATTGAGAATTAAGGGTTTGTGTTTCACGTGAGTTCAACAAAATTGAGAGAAAAAAAAATTTGATTTGTTTGATGAGAGAGAACTAAAACCGAAAATGGGATGATAATGGGTGGTTAAGTGAAGTAAATGAGAGTTGGTGGCCTTAGGTTTCGTAACTGCCCAAAACTGCAGCTACTCGCAGATGCGAGCAGCTCTACTCGCAGATGCGAGTGTTTTGGCAGTCAACTCAGTCAAACCCATTCAGCTCGCAGTTGCGAGCTGTTTTACTCGCAGTTGCGAGTTCTTTTGGTTCAAACTTTTGCTCTCTGTTTGGGTTATGTTTTTGGATGTTTGGATGCATGCACATGACTCTTGTATCTAATTATGCATTTAAAACAATAAATAGACTTACAAAATTGGGTTGCCTCCCAACAAGCGCTTGTTTAACGTCGTTAGCTCGACGCCTTTTCCGTTAGGGCGGCCAAAATGAAACGGAAAGCACATCATCTTTTGAAACCCTGCGTTTTGGTAGGAATTCCATGAACTTTAGGAACAACAAACTTGGAGTCCATGACCTCCCTAGCTTTGGTTTGAACAAGGCGTTAATTTCATCAATGACTCGATCGATTTCTACCTTGTTCATCTTCTTCCCTCTTGTTACCATTAAATCTTCCTTGATTAGTAACCGTTCCTTTTTCTCAACCACCGTTGCTTCTTCAATATCAACATTTGTAACTACCTCATTTTGAACAACAACTTCTTCAACAATCTCTCCGACTCTCTCAAACATGTTTGGATTATTTTCTTGTTCTCCAAGAGTGGATTGATTGTTGGCTTGGCTATCCATGATTTGTGCTTGAATCAACCCAATTTGAAGTGATAAAGTCTTCAATCTTTGGTTGGTGTCTTGCATGTTTATCATGGATTGTTGCATGAAGATGTTCAAAGTATTTTCAATCACCTTGTATCTCTCATCTTCATAAGAATGTTGCTGATACTGAGGATAGGATTCATACTCGGGTGGAGTATAGAAGTTGAAGTAACCATGATCAGCCATGATTTTGGCTAGGTGGTGATCCTAAAACGGAAACAACTAACAAGAAACTTTTCTTTGTTTATCAACAAGAGGTTAGTACAAACAACTATCAAATAAAGAAAACTATTTACGGATTATATACAAATACTTAAAACGATAAATCAATCGTTCTATCTATAATAACTAAACACCATTCCCCGGCAACGGCGCCATTTTGATGAAGTATATTTGCATCAAACAAGATAAGTATTTGTGTATCGTCTCCACAGGGAATAGTGCGTTATCAATGACAGTTTAACATCAATTATCATTCCAAGTATTAAGAGTACTTGTTTGTTTGAATTGAAATGTAACTAGCTAAACTAATTTGCAAAAAGTAAAAGTTGAGATAAATAAGGATTGAAACTTGTTAGGAGTAGCGTTCCTTAACCAAGCGTCACACGTAACCTAATGATCCATACGAATTCTAGCTTTGTAAACAACATTATCACAATCAATTCTAAACTACCCTTCGTGTCCAAAGTGATATAATTATTTCTAAGTTATCGTTTAAACATTCGTGTCCAAATCCCTTAAACGATAACAAAGTCGATCGAATAACCTAATCGACCGTGTCCAGCCTGATTAAATATCCGAAAGCATTTCACTCTTGATTATGGTGATTATCACAAGATTAACAAAGATGTCAAGTAAGTTAACCTAAGATATATTGCTACTCTAGCTCAAGATTCAAGAGTTTGTGTCCAAAGCATCTTGAATCTCATTGAAAGCATTAACACAAGAATAACAACAATATTGAATATAAATTGCTAGAACCATATATTGCAAGATAAAAAGGATTACATGTTTAGCAAGATCAAGTACCTCTCATCCCAACAAAGGGTATTTAGCTACTCATCATCATGGAAGCCATGCAAGGATGGATTGAAAAGGAAGGATTCATTACACTTGTGATGTCTCAACAAAGTATTAAGATCCAACTTCCAAAACCAATCTTACTCAATGAAGAACTACCTTACTTCTCCCTATGAAAATATCTAAACTAAAACCTAAGAGAAGCTAAGAAAATATCAAGCTAAGATATGATAAGATCCTCTCCAAAGAGTAGCAAGTGGCTATATAAAGACTTCTGCCCTGCCTGAACTCGCAGATGCGAGCTACATCACTCGCAGATGCGAGTTGCTTGCCTGGACCAATGATACGCTGCCACGTCATAACTGAGGAGATCAAACCGCCCTAACTCGCAGTTGCGAGTAAGGGAGCTCGCAGTTGCGAGTTGCTCGCATCTGCTACTCGCATTTGCGAGTTTGAGTGCGAGCTGCATCTCTCCTGGATCAGCTTCTGCCCAAATAGTGTTTTTTCATGGTTTTGGTCTTTAAGCTCTGTCTTGAGGCTTATTTCTGCACAAATGGATAGAGTAATGATAAGTAAAGCGTAATAAGGCATTTAACGCTTATTTCTTGGCTTTTCCTTCAATAACTTGTAAAACAAGTAACAAAAAGTGTATGAAATATAACAAGAATTTAACACTTTTATGACATTCATCACCCTTCTCTTTTTGTTAATTTTTTCTTTTGGTAACCGTAGATCAGTTTTAAAGGGTAATTTTGGAAACAAATTAGGCTACACCAAAACAAAGTTTTCCCTTTATTAATAGTTATAGATGAATTTTTAGCAAATATTAAAAGCAAATATGATAAGAAGGATAAACTAGCTATGGACCGAAATTTAAATGCTCCGAAATATATCGGCATTACAATGATACACTACTATTCGCTCATGACTGAACCAAAATAACATAACCGAAACATGCTCACACAAACTTAGAGAGATTCGTTCAGACATATATAGATTGATAAGAGAGTTTCCGATAGTTGAATGAATGGAAGTGGTATGGTCATATCATCTATTTATACTAGTTTTAAAAATTGATGAGACAAAAGGATTTTGTCGTGGCATCCCTCAATTGATCCAAGAGAAAAGAATAGAAGGAGGAGGTGTTAATACTTGATGATTGGTGAATTTTTTGTTGTTGTTGTTGTGGCTCAATAGCATGTCTCCAATGAAAAAGAGAAAGTAAGCAGGTGGTGTCATTTCCTTAAGAATTCAATGATATAAAATTAAAAGAATTTATTATAGGTAATTTATACTTCACTACTAAGTAAAAGAAGTCAGTTGTAATTCTCTACTAGTTACTAGTTAGAATGAAATATGGTCACATAGTTCACTCAAAATAGACCACGTAGGACACTAATACAATGATAGAAAGTTTGCTTGATAATTTATCTTTTGTAGTCAAATATATAGTTTTTAACTTTTTGGAAAGACTATATATTTGACTACAGAACTCTTAGTTGATGCTACTCTACTCGGTTGCAAATTTGTGTAAACACTTCTGGAGTATTTGTTATATGACATTCAAGTGCCCCTTTCTCTACCAATATCATCCATCTATGAGACTATGACAACAATTATGTCATTCAAATTGCAGAGTCACACCTTTCATAATAGAAGTAAACATAAATTCAAATTGTACTAAACACAATATGTGAAGCAAAAATGATAAACAATAACACTTAGCATATATTCAAACAATTTTTATCACCGAAACTTACATGCATGGAATAAAAAAAAGCACTCGACAGCCTCTTTGGCTAGTTTAGATCATTAGCTGCTTTCTTTAACTGCTTCGTACCATCACCAGCTCTGTTGGGCATGAACCTAACAAAAACAAAATTAAATCAACCATACGCAAACGGCTTTCTTTAACTGTTGTTTTTTGTCAATCATATGCAAACCAACCAATAGTCAATTTAGAACAAACATAAATGAAACTATAAGTGGGGATTTAGAATCTCCTACAACTAAATTTCTCAATCTTCTCATAAAGGAATTCCACTCTTGAAGTACTCTCTTGGATATATCAACTCACAAGTACTCTCTTAAAATTTAGATAATTAATAAAAAACCATCAGTTCAATTATTCATCATATCAATGTATGACAAGAATAATTCAGTTATGGGTTCTTGAAACGTGACTAATTTTTTCAAGGCTTTGAAGCATTACAATTAACTCGCCATGTAGTTACATACTTGGAAGTAATTCTAGTATCTATTATAATTAATGAACGAGGCAAACAAATAAAATTCTAAGTTCTATAGTGGTAAAACTAGCAAGGCCAAAACATATTTAGCATTATCAAGAACACAATACACTTAAACCAAAACACGAAAAATAGAAACAAGTAAGCAGCCTATTTAAGTTCACAAGTTTAAGAATCTTACAATTTCAAGCTCTCTAACTGTTCATATGCTTAAACCTGAGCACATAGCAGCAAGAGTCACAACTTTAAAATGTGTTCTCCATAAAAGGTCACAAAAAGTTCATACATTTTCACAAAACCATCTAAGATAATTATTTAACTAGCCTAAACTCAAATCTGGTATACAAACAGGGAGCCTAACTTACACTCCTTTGGCTAATATATAAATCTTACAAGGGAAATTTGGTTGTGCTTGTGCTTGTGCCTAACTTACACTCTTGTAATTAGTTGTGCTTGGCTATCAAACCTTGTTTAACAATACTAATTTTTTTTTTAAAAAAAAAGAAAAGAAAAGTGGAACCACATAAATTATCACCATTCAAAACAATACTTATCATCACTAATTTCAAAACCTGTTTACTAGATCTGACAACAATATTTCCTTACTTGTTATGAAGATCATTGTACAGAAGGAATCTATGCTTGTTATAAAGATCATTGTACAGAAGACATCCATTAAGAAACACTCATCATATGAGGAGCAAGAGACTTGTAAACAAGCCTTTACTAAAATAACATGTGACCACACAAACAGATTGGACTTTACTACTTTAGATAAAGTAAATCATGGTAAAAATATCATATTGAAATTTACTACTTTTATAACTCGTTTGTGCTCATCTTTAACAAAACAGATGGCAGACTGTAACATTCAGTAATTGTAGTCGGAGAGGAAGAAGGCAAGGAAATCAAACAATATGGATTAACAAGTAAAAAAAGCTACTGCCATATTACCTTTTCCAAATACAAGGTTGGGAATTAAATCATCTCCTATAGTAGTAGCATGTTCAACAAGAGTTTGACAATTAAGTAAACATTAAGGCAACACATGTAAAACTAATGAGGCGGTACCTGTGTTTTGTGTACTTTAAGTAGCGTTCCATCAAGCTAATCGACACACCTGAATAGGAAGTGATAAAACATTGCAAAGTTTTGACACAATTAAATTAAATTCAAACAATTTAATGATGAAAACTTGACCATACGGAACAGACCTGACGCCGTACTTATCTTCTAAGAAGAGTGTGAATCAGTAGAGAGTTTTGAAGAGAAGAGATCTTTCCC
The DNA here is from genome assembly GCF_051527215.1 of Medicago sativa. Taxonomy (NCBI): domain Eukaryota; kingdom Viridiplantae; phylum Streptophyta; class Magnoliopsida; order Fabales; family Fabaceae; genus Medicago; species Medicago sativa. The sequence continues at coordinate 29,453,408 of NC_140752.1, read as the reverse complement.
ATCAATCATCACCATATGAAGATTGAAACCAGAAACTGAAACAAATTGTGATTCGATTGATGAATGTAAAGAGATAAATGAACATAAATGATTGATTGAGATACCTACATCTTCAATTGTATAAGCTAACTAAATCCAAGTTATATCAATTTCCAATAGAACTACTTTTGCTAATGTGTCTCAAAGCTATCCTACAATAACAAAGCAATGATGAAAACAAATTAAACCAAGAGAGTACAAAGCAAAATAAACAACAAAAACCAAAACACACCAGCTTAGATTAAATTAACCCGATAATAAGAGAGCACAAAAAACAAAAAAGAAAAGCTTCAAAACAAAAGTGTAGAAAATGTTTTATTGTCACTATTTCTATTTCATATTTTCCATAATAGCTAAGTACCAAAGTGTAAAAAAGGACCACCATAATAGAGATTGCATACGGCCTACCCAAAATCAACACGAATATTATCAATTAGTCGTTCATAATTGCCAAACTTCATTCACAATGGATCTAATTTAAAATAAAAAATAAAATAATAAAAATTTGTATACTGTTAAATGATGTTGCAATGGTTAAAAATCAAATTCTGGGTATGTACCAATCTATTATACCTTTCACTTCTAAAAAATTAAAAAAAATCAAAACTCTTAAATAAAAAAAATAGACTATAAATACAATAATATCCTCAAATATACAAGTAGCATGAAGAACTCAAGTATTTAAAATTATTATTATTTTCAAATTAAATAGATCAAATTGAAGTCCAAGAGATTTATCGAAGGAAATGAGAAAGTGAAAGGAAAGTGAACGAATCAAAGACAGAAGAAAGAATGAACTTTTATAGACAATGAAAAAACCCTAAATCCCAAACCCCTTTGATATAAACCCTAGAAATTGAACAATAATTACCAAAGACAAACATAGAGACAAGAGACATTGAGTAGCACAACCATGGTGAGGGAAGAGAGCTGTTGGTGGTGATGCAGCGGAATGGATGAGGAAGGATGACGAGATCCGAGTGTGAGAAGAAGAGATGGAAACTGAGGGTAATTGCGTTTTTTTTTTTTTTTGAACTATGAGGGAAATTGAGTTGAGTACGTTAATTAAAATATAAAATACTGTGCTGAGTTATATACCTTTTTTTTTGTGTGGTAATTAGGATTTATATATTATTACAAATGAAATCAACACAAATAAAAAGCTTGCCATAGTGGTAAGGTAAAAGAGTGGTGAACAAGCCTTGAGGGATCGAGGTTCGATCCCCCCACACATAATATTTTTCTATAATCGTTTTTCTAAACACATACTATTTTTCTAAAAAATTTAAAAATGGATTAAAACTTAGAGTCGGATGGGCCGATGATAAGTATATAAAAATGATTTAAAAGAAGTACCATCAGTGTTTTAGTAATATAGAGTCGGCCTAGCCGACGCTATATATTTTTCTAGAAAAAAGGAAAAATAACAAGGGTTTAGCATAAGCTAAACCGACTCTAAGCCGACGCTAGTAGCGTCGGTGTCGGGGGCCGACACTAATTTTCGATTCTAAAAAGCAGTTTTCTTGTAGTGTGCTTGATCTTGGCAAAAATAGATTCTCAGGACCAATACCTTCTTGGATAGGACAGCAATTGCAGAAGTTGAGCTTGCGGAGTAACCGATTCTCTGGAAGTCTTTGCCTGAGTCTTTATTACTTGTCCAACATTCAGTTGTTGGATCTCTTAGTAAACAATCTATCAGGGATAATTTTAAATTGCTTTACAAATTTTACTGCAATGTCTCAAATAGGTTTCTCAACCAAAAACATTGGTGATAACCGTTACATTTACAAAAATAAGTTTGGTATTTATTGTTATGAAAACTATGATTTGATTGCATTGTTGATGTGGAAAGGTGAAAAACGATTGTTCAAGATTTCAAGCAATCAATTGACAGGAGTCGTTCAAGAAGAAATAGTAAACTTGATAGAATTCGTATCATTGAATTTATCAAGCAACAATTTAACGGGAGAAATTACTTCAAAGATTGGAAAGTTAACATCACTTGAATTTCTTGACATGTCAAGAAACTGTTACTTTGGCCGAATTCCTCCTTCTTTAGCTCAAATTGATCGCCTGTCCATGTTGAATCTGTTTGATAACAATCTGTCTGGAAGAATTCCAATTGGCACGCAGTTGCAGAGTTTCGATGCCTTAAGTTATGAAGGAAATGTTGATCTTTGCGGGAAACCACTTGACAAAAAATGTCCAGGAGATGAAGAAACCAGAAATTATATTTTTGAAGAAAGTAGTCCAGAAGATAAGAATTCAATTTATTCGAGTGTGCCATTAGGATTTATTACAGGATACTACCTCCGTCCCTAATTATAAGACCCTTTTGAGAAAAAAATTTGTCCCTTTTTATAAGACCCCTTTGTTATTTTCAACCACATTAATTATTTCTTTACATACATGCCCCTATTTATTATACATCTTTTTCTTCAATCAACAATAAATAACATGTTGAAAACATAAACAACCCTCTCTCTTAAAGGATAAAATTGTAAAAACAATAGTAATTACAAACATATTTAATACAAATATCCACTATCTTAATTCCCGTTATTTTTTCAAAAGGGCCCTATAATTAGGGACGGAGGTAGTATTAGTTTGTATTGTTTTATTATTGGGCCTTTATTATTGGGCCTCTTTTATGTATTGTATCAGACTTGTATATATAGGTGACACACACCTATTTCCTTATCAATTATTACATTCACAAACTTTATACTTGTTATATGGTATCAGAGCATATACTCATTATTCTTATATGTACGAACAGAGGTGGAAAGTTTGCACGAACAAGGTATGGCACAAACACAAGATGGAGTAGGTCGCAAATCCTCCAATTCATCCCAAACGATTTTCATATCAGTAAAATAGGTAGAAAGTGTGCGATCACCTTGTTTCATGGAATGAAGGTCGCGAAGCAAATCAGAAACTCTAAAATAATTGCCTTTGGTAAATCGATCTTCAAGGTCTTTCCATAATTCATACGCAGAATCAATACAAATTGTACTTTGATAAATATGAGGGGAAAGAGTTCTGGTGATCCAAGAAATTACCATGTTATTGCAGCGATCCCAGAGATCATAATTGGGATCAAGAACTGGTGGTTGAAGAAGTGTACCATTGATGAACTTGATTTTGTTCTTCGATGAGAGAGCTCGACGCATCGCACGAGACCAATTGTGATAGTTGTTGTCGTTCAGCGGCGGCGAAACGAGAACAGCCCCAGGATTCTCACTGGGATGGAGAAAGTATATACTCTGTTTCTTGAAAGGGCTTAATGACAATTACACAAATGTTCGAACCCAGATTCTTTTAATGGATCCTTTGCCTTCAATTTCTAAGACATATTCATTGGTTATTCAACAAGACTCTACTCCCACTGAACAACCTTCTGAATCCAATGTTTTCAGTGTCAATTCTTCCAATACGAGTTCTGCTCAGCACAAAGGACATCATCGGAGGCAGAGTATCGCGCCATGGCATCTACAGTTTGTGAATTGCAATGGCTTACTTATCTTCTCAAAGATTTCAATGTCCCTCATGACAGTCCTTCACTTCTTTACTGTGACAGCCAGTCAGCACGCCATATAGCTGCAAATTCATCTTTTCATGAAAGGACAAAACACATCGAATTAGATTGTCACATAGTGCGAGAAAAATTACAACAAAAACTATTTCATTTGCTTCCTATTTCATCTTCGCAGCAGCTGGCAGATTGCCTTACTAAACCACTGGACCCTCTTCCTTTCAATTCATTCATAACCAAGCTGGGATTAAAAAACATCTACTCTCCAGCTTGAGAGGGCCTATTAGTTTGTATTGTTTTATTATTGGGCCTTTATTATTGGGCCTCTTTTATGTATTGTATCAGACTTGTATATATAGGTGACACACACCTATTTCCTTATCAATTATTACATTCACAAACTTTATACTTGTTATACAGGATTTTGAGGCCTTTGGGGATCATTGCTGCTTATCCGGAATTGGAGACATACTGTTTTGTTCTTGAACATCATAACTGACACAAGTAGCTGCTCTGACTAGATCCTAAAATCCTCAAGAAACAATTACCCACGAAGGTATTACCTGGGAACCTTAATCCTTGGCAAAACCAGCAGGTTTCCTGTTGAAATTTCAGTGTAATCCGCAGGAAATTCCTCAGGAAAATCGAGAGTTTCTAGTAGTGAGAAAAATGTATGTTCATAGTGTATCAATAATTTAAATAATCACCGTTCAAAAAGAAAATAATTTAACTAATGTGAAGCATATGTTGCGAGACACTATTGGAACTGTTATTCTAAAAACATATATTATAATCAAATTACTGGGATACCATAATAACACCACTCTAAGATTGTTTTTATTCACTATTTTATTTGTGTTTCTTGTCATGTACTAACATGGTCTGCTACTCTATAATTTTCAGTGTTACAATGCCTCAATAGTTATATAGACCTTGTTTTTTGGTAAGAAATTTGGCCAATGCAATTTTGAGTTTCCTTGATGTCTTTACTGTTTTGCCAATAATTTTGATTATAACCATTTTTTCATGCAAATTACCTCCATTCTTATTTTATTTCATAATAAAAGTTGTTTTATATTAATTAAGTTATAGGTATCCAATATGTTTGTGAATTTTCATTATGAGGCTAAATCTACCTTGCAATTAAGGAGAGGCAATGATAATAGACCCATACCTGAACATTTTTAGTGAATTGGAAGTTGCATCATTTAAATGTGTTTCGGACTGGATCATGGTCCAATCCTTGAGTGGATCCGAGTACTCTTCAAAGCTATAGCATAGGAAGATCAGAACCGTTCAGGACGGAACCGATGATGGCCACTTCTAATGTAATGTACAAGTAATGATTCAAGGGTCAAAACCCTAAACCTACTCTATACATACTAACTCATGGCATTGGTCTAGTACACTCATTTGTTTAATCTGTTAAAAAGTAAGTGTTTGACCGAACAACACAAGACAAAACATCATGACACAAGACATAACACATCACAAGACAAAATTTAATAGTATTGAACAACTTTTTTTTCTTTCTTATACGATGTTTGGTAGACAAAAGACTATTTTTTGCATGTTAGACAACTTGTACTTGTGATAAAAAAAATTGCGATATGATTTTCTGAGAGACAATTTTACAATCTCTATTTTTATCATGTTCCTTCCCCTCCAACTTGTCTAGTCCCTGGAAATTTTTTACAATCAAACACAATACAACTGAAGTTGTCATGTCCAATTCACTATTTATTGGCAAATTAAACGCACCATAGATATCTCTATCATCCACCACTCTTAATAATTTGACTGCCAGAGTGTCAGCAAGTACACCACCCCATCTACAAAAGAAGATCCACTCGAGAAGAATGTTGCTGCCGACAAATGTCCAATATTCCAATCATCACCACAAATGTGGTTGCTAGACTAAAATCGAATAGTTCATATTTAATGCAGATTTTGACATTCAATCATAAAGAGATTGATTATTATCAACTATTGGTATAAAAAAAACTATTATTGCTTGAATCATAAAAAAACACTAAAAATGACTAAAACAATTCTTGGGGATACATTTTCTTTTTAAAAAAATCATGGGAATAATTGGATTATAGAGATTCCAAAATATGAAGTAATGCCTAGATTTTGACATTAAGTAATAAAGAGATTGATTATTATCAACTTTTGGTATATCAAAACAGTATACCCAAGGGTTTTCCTACCATGTGTGTGACAATAATATAGATACTTAAGAGTCTTAATGTCATTGTCTTGAATGAAAGAAGATGAACGAAATAAGGGTAAGAGACTAAGTTGCCCTCGTATGAGTATTTGTGATGTTACTTTTCCTTGAGTCCTTTTATGTTAAGTTGAGGCATTTAATTTTTCAATTTGCAAGCTAAGTTGCTTTAGGACAAGCAACAGTTCAAGTGTGGGAAAGTTTGTTAACATGCAAAATTCAATGACGTTCTGAACTTGAGGAGAAGCACAATCTCAGGTCCCAAGCTAATACCATCACAAAAACCCAAGTGGGTTGTATTTTAGTCAATTTAGCTTTCTTTTTCTTTTTTCAGGCAAAATTACATTAGAGGTCATTTATCTTATTTATTTGTAACACTTTGGTCCTTTATCTTTCTTTTTTTCCTTCTATTTAGGTCATTTATCTCTCATAAAAGCACGTATAAATCCTTTCTAATTTTTTACTTAAAAAAATACATAATTTTATTTTTCGAAATATATTTTTATTAAAAATAAAAAAAATCCAGAAATAAGATGAACATGTTCATCATCTTCATCTTCTTCCTTTGAATCTTCATCTTCTTCATTTGAATCTTAATCATCTTCCTTGGATCAAAAAAAATTTCTGCACAAATATATCTCCAAATATCATGAACCTATGTTGCCTCCTTCCCCCTCCATCTTCTTGTACCATAAATTTAGCTTTAGGAGTCTAATAATTTGTTGTAATAAGCATTATGTTAATGTAAATGTATTCTGAACTATTGATCAAATTCATGAAAAAAAATCTATTGATCAATTAATAAAATGTATTTATTTATTGATTATTTTTTCCTATGTCTCTTTAGATTTATGTCATTGCTTTTCAGTTTCATTTATACCATTTTCATAATGTATATACTGTTTTGAAAAGTTGATTGAAAATATGGTTAAACACGAGCCATATAATATATAAACCTTTAAAAAGAAGTTTACAATATATAAACCAAACTGAGGTATTTTCAGAATTTAGTAGGGCGTTTGAGAAGAGATTATGGTGGGGAAAAAAATCCCCTGTATTATTTCTAAGACAATCTACGGTCCATAGTTACCATATATTTTTTGTACCTAATTAAAAATTATCAATATTGAAAGAAAAAAATCTCATATTCAATTTGACTTTTGACTTTCTATCAATATCTACTACTGTTTTTTCTTTAAAAAAAAATAATACTATAGTTTTATTATAAAAAAATCTTCTAAGTTTATTCAAAAAACAAAATACACTAGAATCAAATTTGTTAATTGAAAATAATATATTCTAAAAAGAAAATTTTTATTAGTGGAGAAACAATTATTTTTTATTGAAAAAAATATTCTAGAAACAAAACTTTTTATAAACAATTTTTTTTAGTTGAAAATAAAATATTATAGAAACAATTTTTCTTTATTGAAAATAGAATATTCTAGAAACAAATTTTCGAATTAAAAATACAACAATCTAGAAACAATTTTTTTTAATTAAATTTTTTTTTGAGAGGAGAAAGAAATATTTTAAATTGAAAATAAAATATTCTATAAACATTTTTTTTAATTTAAAACAACATATTCCTAGTGGCTGGCTTTATATATAATACTCACTCACGCCTATTCTTTTCAAATTTAAGGTTTCAAAGACATGGCATCATCATCGTCGAAGAAGATCATCCTGAAGAGTTGTGAAGGCGAGACCTTTGAAATCAAAGAGGCGGTGGCAGTGCAATCCCACACGATCAAGCTTTTGATCGACGACGATTGTGCCAACGACACTGGAATCCCTGTTTCGAATGTAACCAGCAAGATCTTGGCCATGGTTATTGAGTATTGCAAGAAACATGTTGATGCTGTAAGTTCTGATGAGCTTAGGAAAAGGGATGCTGAATTTGTCCAGGTTGATGAAGATACTCTCTTCAATCTCATCTCGGCTGCTAACTATTTGAATCAAAAGCCTATTGGATCTTACATGCATGACTGCAGCAGATAACATCAAGGACAAGACACCGGAGGAGATTCGCAAGATTTTCAACATTAAGGGTCTGTTTGGAACAACAGACAGTATAGGGAAAGAAAGGCAAGAGGAAAGAAAGTTTCTTGAAACTTGAGCTTCTGTTGTTTGGATCACCTATGATTGAGGCAGGAAAGATTGCATTTGGTGGGGTCCACAACCAAATTTGTTTCTGCCCAGAACTCCAAAGAAAGTGCACGGAAAGGCATTATTCAATGAAAGGTCAAATATAACCTTACTTTGAATGGTGGGTTGTGCTATTTCTTCTACGTATCAATGTGCCAATAAATTAATATAAAAATATTAATATTAGACCTTTTTAACTGTTACATGCTTACCATTTCATTTTAAATATCCATTCTTCTACGTATCAATGTGCCAATAAATTAATATAATAATATTAATATTAGACCTTTTTAACTGTTACATGCTTACCATTTCATTTTAAATATCCATTCATTTTTATTTTGTTGTGTTGTTAATTTTTTCAATTTTAGTTGCTGTCAAGAAAAAAAATATTGTTTAGTTAAAATATATTAGTTCATTTTAATGTGGGGTATTTACGTCATTTGCTAAATTTATATCTTTCTTTCCTTTCACTTTCTTATCACTTTCTTTCATTCCAAACAACTAAACAATCATCTCACTTTCCATTCACTTTCTACCCACTTTCAATCCTTTATCATTCTTTCCTTTCACTATCTTTCCTTATACTTTCCATTGTCATCCAAACATACCCTAAGAATGAAGATTACACTCCCGAGGAAGTGGAGGAAGCTCGTTGTGAAAATAGTTGGGCTTTTGAATGATTATAAAATGAATATGTAGTCTATTTGATCTCCAATGTGTTAGTTTTTTTTTTTTTTTTTGAAGTGGAGGAAGCTCGTTCTAGTTGGGCTTTTGAATGATTATAAAATGAATATGTAGTCTATTTGATCTCCAATGTGTTAGTTAATTTCTCTTTGTTATGCTTGGTTTTATTCATGAAAGAACTAGAATGTGCTTTTTAATGATTATTGAATAAAGTTTAATGCATTATTATATTTTGACATATGTCATGAATCAATTGAGTCAAAATTCGATTGCCCATCACTTAGATTTATATATATTCTTAGTACTTGTTTATATCTATTGAGTCGAAATTGGATTGCCTGCATTAATCAATTTGACGTGTTTTAGAATTCGGCACATATATGGTTGGTAAATTGAGATCAAAGATTTTATATTTTAATGCAGATTTTGATTTCTGAGTAAAAAATACAACAGCATTCAATTCAAGTCAAGTCAACTAAATTACCGCAGTTAATTCAATTCAGTGTTGAGTATAGTCTTTATCACAATAGTAGTAGCAACACATTCTATCATTCTTTTTATCACACTCTTTTATTCGAAATTTATTTAAATCCGACATGATAAATTAATATAGACAATATTAATAAAAACTAATTAACAAAGATATAAACCCTCAATCATAAAGATATATTTTTTTTTGAAAAAGCCAAAATGGTATATATATAAATATAAACAATAACCTCTCAACGCTTTAGCACAAGGGTGCCAAAACGCCGAGACACAAACAGAGTTCAGACAACCTGTACAACGCCAATATGGCGCATAAAACAAAAGAAAGGAAAGGTGAAAAACAGAAACCAACAATCTGAAAAACTGAGTTTAAACAGGTTAAAGGACTCTGCCGCCACATTTGATAATCAAAATCAAAATTAACATATTTCGATTTCAACCACCAAAATGACTGAAGCTTTACCCTTTCACCTAACGCTATCAAGTTGTCCTGTTTCTTTTAAAAACTCTATTATCCCGTTCTTTCCAAATTGTCCACACAACTGACAACCAAATAATTTGCATAGACTCTGTTGTCTTCTTTGAAGAACCGTGCAAGCCACCAAACTGATGTAAGTGCTCGAAAAACTGACAATGAAAAGCTGTTGAGAGACCAAGCCAACCGGCGATAAGCTTCCACAAATTACCAAAGAAACTACACGTAATAAATAAGTGCTCTCTATCCTCATTCAAACCGCAGTTAGCAACACATTCTTGATCAGATATTAGTAATACCCTCCTTTGAAAGAGTTTATCTCTAGTAGGAATCCGGTTTAGAAAAAGACGCCAAGCAAAAATCAACACTTTTAGAGGCACCGCTTTCAGCCACAAAAAATTGTTAATATTATGCTGCTGATAACTATCATGCTCCGTTTCTGTTAAAAAATGATAAGCTGAACTAACAGTGTAACAATTAGAATTATGTATCTTCCAAATCCATTTGTCAATACGGCCGACCTGAAAAGTGAAGTTAGATAAACAAATAATACACTCCCCCAACAACTCCTCCTCCCACGCAAATAACCTACGGCGCCATTTCCAAGCCTCCCCATTAGCGCCCCACCCTCTTGCAAACATATCAGCCACCGTATCTAATTTGTTCTCTGCTAAATCAAACAATCTCACAAACATCTTGATTATGGATAAAACTGTATTCATATTACTGATTGAATCAAGTCTAGCTAATAATTGGACCATAGAGATTCCAAAATTTAGAGTAAAACCTAGAATTCAGTCCATCAAGTACTTAGGTTTGATGGACTTGATTGATCCAAAGAAAATTACAATACCTCTACCAAGATATGAAGTAAAACCGTTAAATTTATGTGACACCTTGGTTCTAAAAGAAATTGATTATTCAGGAATGCACAAAACCATATATATCATCTACCATATCTCTGACATTTATCTCAGAATTCATAAACCGTTGATAATCTTGATTTTTTATTATTTGGTTATATAAACTATAAAATCTGAGATCAATATACAATAGATGATGGGAGGTTAAAAGCGGTATGTGTAAGGACTGAGAAAGGTGTTCGTATTCATAGGTTATGTTAGCACGACTACCATTACTTCATGAGACGATTGTTACAGATTAAAATAAAAGTGATTTTGACCTGAAATAATTAGAGATTATTTTTTAGAGATTTTTTAAAAAATCAGAATCTATTTTATGTTTGTTTACCATGTCAAAAATCACTTTTTTAAAAAAAAAGTGATTTTTAGTTTGTTTGGATACAACTTTCTAAAAGTGATTTTTTATTATAAAATTACCATAAAGGACACAATTTTTTTTCCAAATATAACATGTTTGTCCAAAAAAAAATTACTTTTTTATGTATGAAAACAAGTATGTTAATTAAAAAAATGCATTTACGTTGTAAAAAAAACATACTATCTACGTATTTGTTACATTAAAAAAATTTACACAAGATATTACATAAAATTATCAACATGAATTCAAATAAAATGAGTAACGTAACATATTCCTTAAAGAAAAGTTAACATATCATATTTCAAAAAAAAATATTCGAGCAGAATTGTAGTATCTATACCCTGTTTCATATTCATTGTCATCGAAAATAAATATATAAAAATAAAACTAGTGTTGTCCTCTTCTAGGAAACTGATCTCTAATAGCATTTCTCATTTCTTCGATGTGTTTGATATCTTCTTGTGTTGGATCTTGCCATTCATTATGTTGAGGTACACTGTTATCATCTTCGTCATTGGCATTTTGCTCATTGTCCTGTAACTCATTAATATTCTCTAAATTCTCAAGAATCGATATATCACTCGAGTCTTTTCTTCTAATAAAATTGTGAAGTGCGAAACATGCCCATATAATTGAAATTTGAGTTTGAGGTTTAAAATTGGTCATATTTTGCAATATTCTCCATCTTGCTTTGCAAACACCAAATGTTCTTTCAATAACACTTCTCAAACTAGAATGATGATAATTAAATATTTCATTTCTTGATCTTAAACTCGAAGCGAGTCGAAAATGTGGAAGATGATACCTAGTATTCCTATATGGTCCCATGAAACCCATTCTTCCATTTCAAAACATCAGGATCCTCCTACACATCAAATAAAAAAAATAAATATGTAAACAAATCATTACAAGATAGACATAAGGAAAAAAAATTAATAATTACAAAGTTACAAAGTCAAACACAAACACACCTTACTCTTAGCATTCCACCATTCATCATCAACTTTGACGGTCTTCTTATCATCATCCCATCCAAGTCCGGTCTCTTTGTCAACTAATTTTGCAAATGATGCAAATTCCCTTTTTAATGCATCCCATCTATTTTTCAGTTGAAAGCGGTTATAAGCATAAGTTGTCCTCTCTTGAAACTTGGTTTGAATGTTCTTCCATCCATCTTTACTAAAATGTGAAGTTGGCCTATTACCGGCATCAACTTCTTCAACACAAATTTTCAAAAATATCTCTGTTTTGTGATCGTCCCATTTCGCAAGAATTTTTTCATCTCCATCAGACGCTTTCAAATCCTTTTTGGGTGCCATTCTGTAACAACCCGATTTTCGCTAGTTTTATTTTATTATTTATTTATGTGTATTATATGTGCTCTTATGTGATTATTTGCCTCTGTGTGTATTTTTGGTTGAGAATCGTAGAATTCGGTATTAGAAGGGTATTTTAGTCATTTTGGACTTAGGGGCATTTTGGTCATTTTAAGGGCAGTGGCAATTTTGTAATTTTTCAGAAAGTTATTTTTTTAGTGTTTAGTGGAAGTTATTATTTTACCTAGTTAGTAGAGAGGGTGTAGTAATTATTTTAATTACCGTTGAGTGACCGTTAGTGTTATATTTTACCGGTAAGTGAGTAGTAACATTTTTGAGGTTGAATTAGAAATGGGTTAGGCCCATTAATGTTTAAGAGATAAGCCCAATTGAGTAGAGCTAGTATATAAACTCTAGTTGTGGATGAAACTAGGTTTTACAAACATTATTCATTTCATTTCATTTGGGAAGAGATAGAGATAGAGACTAGAGGCAACAACAACAACAAGGGTTAGAAGGCAAAGAGGGGATTCAACATCTAGGAGCAAAATTGAAGCTTGGGTTAGAGAATCTTGGTGTTAGAGGTAAGAGGGTTAGGTTTCAACCATAATTCACAACTTTTTCTCTTTACCCATTTTTGTAAAATTGTTGAATTGAACCTATTTGTTTTCAAATTCGTGTTCATGTTTTGATGCAATGTTTGAGTATGTAATTTGAATGATAATTGAGTTGTTAGTGATGAAATTACATGCTTAAGTGGTGGTTATATATATATACTTTGCATTTTTGTCCAAAAATGGTGATATGAGATGTTGTTGTGATGAATTGTTGGTAAATTCATGAGATATAGCTACTGTTGTTGCTGATATATGTTGTTGTTGATGATTAAAACACTGGGTAATCATAATTGGAGAGTTTGATATGGTTTTGTGTTGTTTTTGAATATTTGATGAAAATGGGTCAAATGATGATTTTTGTTTAGAGAATGTTTTGGGGAAAATTTTATATGGAATTGAGTGTCTTTTCATGTTTAGAAATGTTTAGACAAACTTTGGAATCAAATTTGGGCATTGGGGAGTCAAAATTGGGGTTTTGGGGTGAAAATGGCTCTTTTTCCCGAAACTACTGTCATAACTCGCAACCGTACTCGCAGTTGCGAGTTGAATGCGAGCAGGAGTGGCTTCCTGGAGGCTACTCGCAGATGCGAGTAAGGTCACTCGCAGTTGCGAGTTGCACAGGACAGCAAACCCTGTTTTGCATTCTTGCGCCTTTTCCCTCATTTCAGTCGTGAACTGGTTTTTGGTATAAACATGAATATTGCAGAGAATATCTTTATCTTTCTAGGGGTGTTGGTTTGACTTGAATACGATTTTTGGTTTGCAAGTTATGGGGAAACTACTCTTGAAACGTTTTATTGAAAAATCCCGTGTAACTCGTTCCAAGTCGACCCAATTCTTGTGGAATGTTTTTAATCTTTGAAAACTTGATTTTTTTTAAGAGTGCAACAGTGATGGTTAAGCTGTGTTGAGGTGAACTTACTCATTTTTGGGAAATTCTTTGAAAAATGATAATGGAGACGAACCTTGTGATTTTTATGAATTCGTTGGATTTGGCCGATGAAATGCTTACGTATCCTCTACTGCACACACACGTGGACTGTGAGAATACAAGGCATAGGCTATTGAGCTGGTTTACTTGGTTTTGAATTAATTGTTCGATTAATTTTAAGTTATGACTTGGAGAGACGAACTTGACTAAAGATGACTTTTGTGAATCAATTGATTGTGAATCCTTTATGGAGAGTTATTATATGTTATGTGAGGATGATTAATGGTGTGTTTATGTGGCAACTTCATGTTGCGTGATTTTTGGATGTTGTTGGTAATTGTATATATGATATGTGGTGAGGAATTGTTAATGATTGCATATATACAAGTATTGGTGATGGTGAGGTGATTATTGTTGTGTGAACATATGCATTGTAGTTGGGTCATATGTTCATGCATACATGACTGATGGTGGTGGATTTATATCCAATGGAGGTGATTACGATGTTTTTGTCGCATCAAAGGTGACGACCTTGAGGTGTTTTGGTACCACATGCATCTAGATGAGTCTAGAGACATTGCATAAACTGTTGGTGGATTGAATTGCATTAAGATGTGTTTGAGGGTTGATTATTGCTAATTGTACTTGCGGATTGAATTGTTAATTGTTGATTGACAAGGTGAGGTTGTGATATGTGTAAGATACACTTGTGGATATGAACTTGATATGATGATATTGAATGATCTTGGATTATTACATGTTGTGAATATTGTTGAACTATGTATGAATTGTCATTCTTTATCCTTGATTATATCTTTCATTTCCAAAGTTCTTATTAATCTTATATGGATTATGATGATGTAATGCCAACCCTCAGTGGTTTACCACCTACCTTTCTGTATGGACGGGTAGATGGAGTGCAGGATGCTTAGTGTTGCTTGTTGATGCTGAGGAGTGGAGTCCTCTTTTTCATGCAAGTGTCTAGATTAGGGCTCTGATCTAGGATAGTCTTTGCATGTTGTTATTTGACTTTATATTTTGGAATTGTTGAGCTATTTTGTTATTTGGAGTTTGGAGAATACATTTGTATTTTATTGAAGATCCAGATATGTTTATGGATTATATGTATACGTTCCGCTGCTATGTGATGTGACATGATCTTTATGCATGTATGTACTGTGGTCTATTTGAAGACGTAGCATCTATTTCTAGAATATGGTTGTATATTCGCGCGTTTTACCGCTTATCAGAAATAGGGTGTTATAAGTTGGTATCAGAGTCGTGGTCAGTCTTGTCTGGACTAGTAGACTAGTGTATGTTGATTTACCCTGTTAGTATGCGAATGGTAATGAGTTACCTTCGGTACTTGTTCTGGTGTTGTTGTGCTGTTGTTCTTATTTGTTGGTTGGTTTTGTGTAGAAGTGAGATGGCTGGTGGTAGAGATGATGCGGCAATTGCTCAGGCTTTGGCTTCGATGGCTCAGGTGTTGGCTCAGGCTAATGAGCAGGCGGCAGTTGGTCATCGTGATCCTGGTGAGGCTGAGGAGCGAAGGTTGGATCGTTTCTTGCGAAACAGTCCGCCGACGTTCAAGGGTAGATATGACCCGGATGGAGCTCAGAGTTGGGTGCAGGCCATGGAGAGGATCTTTCGTGCTATGGTGACTAGTGAGGACCAGAAGGTCAGGTTGGCTACTCATATGCTTGCAGAGGAGGCTGAGTATTGGTGGACCAATGCTAAGGGAAGGCTTGAAGCTGGTGGAACTGTGACTTAGGCTAGGTTCAAGACTGAGTTTTTGAGGAAGTACTTTCCTGAGGATTTGAGGACTAAGAAGGAGGTGGAGTTCTTGAACTTGAAGCAAGAGAACCGTTCAGTGGCTGAGTATGCGGCAAAGTTTGAGGAGCTTTCGAGGTTTTGCCCGTACATCAATGCGGAGGATGCTATGGTCTCTAAGTGTGTAAAGTTTGAGAGTGGCTTGAGGCCCGACATCTACCAGTATATGTGTATTCAGGAGATCCGTGATTTTGATACTTTGGTGCATAAGTGTCGTATGTTTGATGATGCTGGAAGGGCTAAGGTTAATCACTACAAGGCTCAGAATAAGAAGAAAGGAAAGGGGCATGGATTTGGGAAGCCGTACAACAAAGACAAAGGCAAGAAGAGAGAATCTGGTGGAGGCTCTAAGGTGAATGTCGCTGAGGTGAGGTGCTACAAGTGTGGCACATTGGGTCATTTTGCTAATGATTGCAAGAGTGGTGAGAAGTGCTACAAGTGTGGAGAAGCAGGTCACAAGGCTGCTGAGTGCAAGAAGGAGATCACTTGCTACAATTGTGGTGAGAACGGGCATATCAGTACTAAGTGTACCAGGCCGAAGAAGGCGGCGGGGAAGGTGTTTGCATTGAATGCGGAAGAGGTAGAGCATCCTGATAATCTCATCCGAGGTATGTGTTTTATCAATAGTACTCCTTTGATTGCAATTATTGATACTGGTGCTACTCATTCTTTTATCGCGGCGAGTTGTGTTGAGCGTTTGGGTCTGGTTGTGACTCCGTTGTCTCGAGGGATGGTTATCGATACCCCGGCTAGTGGTTCGGTGACTACTTCTTTAGTGTGTGCTAAGTGTCCTGTTAGTTTTGGCAATGTTGATTTTGAGTTGGATCTTGTGTGTCTTCCGTTGAAGCATATGGACGTAATTTTTGGTATGGATTGGATGTTGACTTTTGGTGTTAACATTAATTGTTTGACCAAGAGTGTAACGTTTTCTAAACCGGTAGCAGAAGAAGGTGGAAAGTTCTTAACCGCT
The DNA here is from genome assembly GCF_051527215.1 of Medicago sativa. Taxonomy (NCBI): domain Eukaryota; kingdom Viridiplantae; phylum Streptophyta; class Magnoliopsida; order Fabales; family Fabaceae; genus Medicago; species Medicago sativa. The sequence continues at coordinate 29,436,860 of NC_140752.1, read as the reverse complement.
GAGCAAGTGAAGAAGTCTTTGGATGGCGAAGCTTGTGTGTTCATGATGTTTGCTTCCTTGAAGGAGAGTAGTGAGAAAGGAGTTGGTGATTTGCCGGTAGTGCAAGAGTTTCCAGAAGTTTTTCCGGACGACATTACCGAATTACCGCCGGAGAGAGAGGTTGAGTTTGCAATTGATTTGGTGCCTGGAACGAGTCCTATTTCGATTGCGCCGTATCGGATGTCTGCATCAGAATTGGGTGAGTTGAAGAAGCAGTTGGAAGAGTTGTTGGAGAAACAGTTTATCAGGCCAAGTGTTTCGCCGTGGGGAGCTCCTGTGTTGTTGGTTAAGAAGAAAGATGGTAGCATGAGATTGTGTGTGGATTATCGGCAGTTGAACAAGGTGACAATCAAGAATCGGTATCCGCTTCCGAGGATTGATGATTTGATGGATCAGTTGGTTGGTGCAGAAGTGTTTAGCAAGATTGATTTGAGGTCAGGATATCATCAGATTAGAGTAAAGGCGGAAGATATATCCAAAACTGCGTTCAGAACGAGGTATGGACACTATGCGTATTCTGTGATGCCATTTGGAGTGTCTAATGCGCCAGGTGTCTTCATGGAATACATGAATAGGATATTTCATCCTTTTCTGGATCGTTTTGTGGTGGTGTTTATAGATGATATTTTAGTATATTTGAAGTCTGAAGAAGAGCATGCTGAGCATTTGAGGATTGTGTTGGGAGTTTTGAAGGAGAAGAGGTTGTTTGCTAAGTTGTCGAAGTGTGAGTTTTGGTTGCGGGAAGTGAGTTTCCTTGGTCATGTGATTTCTAAAGGTGGCATTGCCGTGGATCCGTCGAAGGTTGATGCAGTGTTACAGTGGGAATCACCTAAGCCTGTTTTTGAGGTTAGAAGCTTTCTTGGATTGGCAGGTTACTATCGGAGGTTCATTGAGGGATTCTCTAAGTTGGCGTTGCCATTGACGCAGTTGACTCAGAAAGGACAAGCTTATGTTTGGGACGCTAAGTGTGAGAAGAGTTTCCAAGAGTTGAAGAAGAGGTTGACTTCAGCTCCAGTGTTGATTTTGCCGAATCCGAAGGAATCGTTTGTGGTGTATTGTGATGCTTCTAAGATGGGTCTTGGTGGTGTGCTTATGCAGAATCGTCAGGTTGTGGCTTATGCTTCGAGGCAGTTGAAAGTTCATGAGAAGAATTATCCGACTCATGACTTAGAATTAGGGGCTGTCGTATATGTGCTGAAGATTTGGAGGCATTATCTGTATGGTTCTAAGTTTGAAGTGTTCAGTGATCATAAGAGTTTGAAGTATCTGTTTGACCAGAAGGAGTTGAATATGAGGCAGAGAAGGTGGTTGGAGTATCTTAAGGATTTTGATTTTCAATTGAGTTATCACCCTGGAAGGGCTAATGTTGTCGCTGATGCTTTGAGCAGGAAGTCGTTGCATATGTCTTCTTTGATGGTTAAAGAGTTAGAGTTGATTGAGCAGTTTCGAGATTTGAGTTTGGTTAGTGAGTTGACACCGAATGGTGTGAGGTTGGGAATGTTGAAGTTAACAAGTAATATTTTGGAGGAGATCAAGAATGGTCAGAAGGAGGATTTGGAACTTGTAGATCGGGTGGTGTTGGTTAACCAAGGTAAGGGTGGAGACTTGAGGTTGGATGAAAACGGTGTTTTGATGTTTCGGGATCGTGTTTGTGTACCAAGTGTTCTTGAGCTTAAGAGGCAGATTTTGGAAGAAGGTCACAGAAGTAGTTTGAGTATTCATCCCGGAGCGACTAAGATGTATCAGGATTTGAAGAGGTTGTTTTGGTGGCCTGGAATGAAGAAGGAGATCGCAGAGTTTGTGTATGCTTGTCTGGTTTGTCAGAAATCTAAGATTGAACATCAGAAACCGTCAGGTTTGATGCAACCGTTGTTTGTGCCAGAGTGGAAGTGGGATAGTATATCAATGGACTTTGTTGGAGCTTTGCCGAAGACTGTTAAGGGTTTTGACTCTATTTGGGTGATTGTTGATCGGTTGACGAAGTCGGCACATTTTGTTCCTATTAAGACCGGTATGTCTGTGGCTAAGTTGGCTGAGATCTACATTGAGCAAATTGTTAGATTGCATGGTGTTCCTTCTAGTATTGTGTCGGATCGGGATCCGAGGTTTACTTCTAAGTTTTGGGAGAGTTTGCAAGCTGCTTTGGGAACTAAGTTGAGGTTGAGTTCTGCTTATCATCCCCAGACTGATGGTCAGACGGAGAGGACTATTCAGAGTTTGGAAGACTTGTTGAGGGCTTGTGTTTTGGAACAAGGTGTCAGTTGGGTTGAATGTTTACCGTTGATTGAGTTTACCTACAACAACAGTTTTCATTCTAGTATCGGAATGGCACCGTTTGAGGCTTTGTATGGTAGAAGGTGTAGAACTCCTTTGTGTTGGTATGAGTCAGGAGAAAGTGCTTTGTTAGGACCGGAAGTTGTGCAAGAGACGACCGAGAAGGTTAAGATGATTCAAGAGAAGATGAGAGCGTCTCAGAGTAGGCAGAAGAGTTATCATGATAAGAGGAGGAAAGACCTTGAGTTTCAGGTTGGTGATCATGTGTTTTTGAGAGTGAATCCTGTAACTGGTGTTGGACGTGCTTTGAAGTGTCGGAAGTTGACTCCTCGTTTTGTTGGACCGTTTGAGATTGTTGAGAAGGTAGGGGTTGTAGCGTATCGGATTGCGTTACCACCATCCTTGTCGAATCTTCATGATGTGTTTCATGTATCTCAGTTGCGGAAGTATGTGTATGATGCGTCTCATGTGATTCAAGTGGATGATTTGGAAGTAAGGGATAATTTGACCGTTGAGACTTGGCCAGTGAGGATTGAGGATCGTGAAGTGAAACGTTTGCGTGGCAAGGAGGTCATTTTGGTTAAAGTGATTTGGGTTGGACCGATTGGCGAGAGTGCCACTTGGGAATCGGAGAGTAGGATGAGGGTTGCGTATCCAGAGTTGTTTCCTTCAGGTAATTTTCGAGGGCGAAAATTCTTTTAGTGGGGGAGAGTTGTAACAGCCCGATTTTCGCTAGTTTTATTTTATTATTTATTTATGTGTATTATATGTGCTCTTATGTGATTATTTGCCTCTGTGTGTATTTTTGGTTGAGAATCGTAGAATTCGGTATTAGAAGGGTATTTTAGTCATTTTGGACTTAGGGGCATTTTGGTCATTTTGAGGGCAGTGGCAATTTTGTAATTTTTCAGAAAGTTATTTTTTTAGTGTTTAGTGGAAGTTATTATTTTACCTGGTTAGTAGAGAGGGTGTAGTAATTATTTTAATTACCGTTGAGTGACCGTTAGTGTTATATTTTACCGGTAAGTGAGTAGTAACATTTTTGAGGTTGAATTAGAAATGGGTTAGGCCCATTAATGTTTAAGAGATAAGCCCAATTGAGTAGAGCTAGTATATAAACTCTAGTTGTGGATGAAACTAGGTTTTACAAACATTATTCATTTCATTTCATTTGGGAAGAGATAGAGATAGAGACTAGAGGCAACAACAACAACAAGGGTTAGAAGGCAAAGAGGGGATTCAACATCTAGGAGCAAAATTGAAGCTTGGGTTAGAGAATCTTGGTGTTAGAGGTAAGAGGGTTAGGTTTCAACCATAATTCACAACTTTTTCTCTTTACCCATTTTTGTAAAATTGTTGAATTGAACCTATTTGTTTTCAAATTCGTGTTCATGTTTTGATGCAATGTTTGAGTATGTAATTTGAATGATAATTGAGTTGTTAGTGATGAAATTACATGCTTAAGTGGTGGTTATATATATACTTTGCATTTTTGTCCAAAAATGGTGATATGAGATGTTGTTGTGATGAATTGTTGGTAAATTCATGAGATATAGCTACTGTTGTTGCTGATATATGTTGTTGTTGATGATTAAAACACTGGGTAATCATAATTGGAGAGTTTGATATGGTTTTGTGTTGTTTTTGAATATTTGATGAAAATGGGTCAAATGATGATTTTTGTTTAGAGAATGTTTTGGGGAAAATTTTATATGGAATTGAGTGTCTTTTCATGTTTAGAAATGTTTAGACAAACTTTGGAATCAAATTTGGGCATTGGGGAGTCAAAATTGGGGTTTTGGGGTGAAAATGGCTCTTTTTCCCGAAACTACTGTCATAACTCGCAACCGTACTCGCAGTTGCGAGTTGAATGCGAGCAGGAGTGGCTTCCTGGAGGCTACTCGCAGATGCGAGTAAGGTCACTCGCAGTTGCAAGTTGCACAGGACAGCAAACCCTGTTTTGCATTCTTGCGCCTTTTCCCTCGTTTCAGTCGTGAACTGGTTTTTGGTATAAACATGAATATTGCAGAGAATATTTTTATCTTTCTAGGGGTGTTGGTTTGACTTGAATACGATTTTTGGTTTGCAAGTTATGGGGAAACTACTCTTGAAACGTTTTATTGAAAAATCCCGCGTAACTCGTTCCAAGTCGACCCAATCCTTGTGGAATGTTTTTAATCTTTGAAAACTTGATTTTTTTTAAGAGTGCAACAGTGATGGTTAAGCTGTGTTGAGGTGAACTTACTCATTTTTGGGAAATTCTTTGAAAAATGATAATGGAGACGAACCTTGTGATTTTTATGAATTCGTTGGATTTGGCCGATGAAATGCTTACGTATCCTCTACTGCACACACACGTGGACTGTGAGAATACAAGGCATAGGCTATTGAGCTGGTTTACTTGGTTTTGAATTAATTGTTCGATTAATTTTAAGTTATGACTTGGAGAGACGAACTTGACTAAAGATGACTTTTGTGAATCAATTGATTGTGAATCCTTTATGGAGAGTTATTATATGTTATGTGAGGATGATTAATGGTGTGTTTATGTGGCAACTTCATGTTGCGTGATTTTTGGATGTTGTTGGTAATTGTATATATGATATGTGGTGAGGAATTGTTAATGATTGCATATATACAAGTATTGGTGATGGTGAGGTGATTATTGTTGTGTGAACATATGCATTGTAGTTGGGTCATATGTTCATGCATACATGACTGATGGTGGTGGATTTATATCCAATGGAGGTGATTACGATGTTTTTGTCGCATCAAAGGTGACGACCTTGAGGTGTGTTAAGAATCAACATTAGTCAACTGTGTATTTACTAGTGTTTATTAGTTTTTAATATTGTAATTAATCATATTTAATACGTTACCAATTGTATACACAAGCATATGAATATAAATAAACATTCAGTGTGGTCATGTAAGACACACAACCATTATACAATCTCAATATGGTATCAGTAGTTTTAGGTTTCACGATCTGTTCTTATATGCCTCAGTAACCCTACCATTACAAACGGCTACTGAGCAATCCTCATCTCTGCCACCGCGCATCTTCCCTCCGGTGTGCCACTACCAATAGGTTTGTCTCACTCCGACGACCTCTACAGCCCAGCCAACACTCATGGGTGATACCGGAGGTGCCGATTCTTTTACTTTCACCAAAGTTCCGCTCATTCCGTGTGAGAAGCTAACCGGAACAGCCAACTACAACATATGGGCTGGTGCCGTCAGACTCTGGTTTCACGGTCAAGGTCTTGAAGATCACTTGACCAAACAAGGCAAAGATATTGCCACTGTTCATCGCACAAAATGGAAGCAAGTCGATGCATCCCTATGCACCGTTCTATGGTTTTCAATAGCACCCCATCTCCAAGCACAGTACCAAGCTTTCACTACTTGCTATGAAGTGTGGGAAAAGGCTAAGAAAGTCTTCTCCAATGATGTTCACCGTCTCTACAGCGTTGTTCACAGCCTCAATTCTTTGAAATTGGAGAATATGGATGTTCAAGCTTATCTTAGTAAGCTTGATTCTTTAAAGGCTAATTTTCAAACTTTAATGCCTTTCACTAGTGACGCAACAACTCATGCTGAACAACGCAGTAAGTTTTTCATGGTCATGGCTCTTGTTGGACTGCCACCAGAACTTGATTCTGTGCGCAACCAAATTTTATCCGGATCTACTGTTCCCGATTATGAGACAGTTAGTGAACAATTGCTGCGATTGGCCACACCTCATGCTTTTGGTCATGTCTCCACTCCATCTCCTAATGATTCATCTGCTCTTGCCTCGCACTACAATGGCCGTGGTGGACGGAATGAAGGACGCAGTGGACACGGTAGTCGTAATAGTGTTCGTTGCAACTATTGAAACCGCTACGGCCATATTGAAGCTGATTGTCGTACAAAAGTAAGAGAACAACAACAACAGCCTACAGTTGCTGTCGTTGCTCAACCTACTACCGTCGGAGATGTTACTATTCCAGCCGCTGATTACAATGAGTTCCTTCAGTTCAAAGCAGCCCATCAGCCATCATCTTCTACCGTTGTTGCACAGTCTAGTAATCCTGCAGCCTTTATCTCCACATCGTCCTCCCTTGAACCTTGGGTACTTGACTCTGCTGCCTCTAATCATATGACCGGTAATAAATCTCTTTTATCTCATTTGTCTTACTTTGATTCTTTGCCTCCTGTCACTGTGGCGAATGGTTCCAAAGTCAAAGTTCAAGGCCTTGGTCAGGCTCACCCACTTCCAAACTTGTCCTTAGATTCTGTTCTCTATGCTCCCGGTTGTCCTTTCAACTTAATATCTGTTAACAAACTCACTCGTACTCGTAATTATTCGTTTCATTTTGTTGATAATTCTGTTTATGTCCAGGATCGACGTACAGGACGGACGATTGGAGCAGGGCATGAATCTGGAGGATTATATTATCTCTCACCGCCGGTGGCATGTGCTTCTGTTGCCTCTCAAAGCCTTACACATCAGCGTTTGGGTCATCCTTGCCTTAATAAAATGCGTCTTTTAGTTCCTAGTTTTTCCAAGCTTTCGTCATTTGAGTGTCAATCATGTCAGTTAGGTAAACATACTCGTCACACCTACAGTCAACGAGTAAATAAAAGTGCTGCGTCACCTTTTGCTTTTGTTCATTCCGATGTTTGGGGTCCTAGTCGTGTCAAGTCAACTTTAGGTTACTCTTACTTTGTAACTTTTATTGATGATTTTTCACGATGTACTTGGTTATTTTTAATGAAAAATCGTTCAGAAGTTTTCCATATATTCAAAGAATTTTATGCAGAAGTGAAAAATCAATTTGATACTTCCATTAAAGTTTTACGCACTGATAATGCTCGTGAATATTTGTCATCCCAATTTCAAACCTTTTTAACTTCAGAGGGGATTATTCATCAATCATCATGTGCTCACACACCGCAACAAAACGGTGTCGCTGAACGTAAAAATCGTCATTTAGTTGAAACCGCAAGAACCCTTTTACTTCTCCACAATGTTCCTTTCCGTTTTTGGGGTGATGCCCTTCTCACAGCCTGTCACCTAATTAACCGAATGCCCTCATCTGTCCTTCAAGATCAGATTCCATACTCTATCTTGAACCCACATCATGAACTCTACCCAATCCCTCTTCGTGTCTTTGGTTGCACATGCTTTGCTCATGACCTCACTCCAGGAAAAGACAAACTTTCAGCCAAATCTCTCAAATGTATTTTTCTAGGCTACTCACGTATACAAAAAGGTTATCGTTGTTTTTGTCCTCAACTTCAACGATACATTGTTTCCGCTGATGTCACGTTCTTTGAAACTTGTCCATTCTTCTCTGCTTCTGTGTCACCTGATGACAACTTTACTACAGATGTTCAAGATATCCCTTCTATTGTCCCGGCACCCATTGTAGCCCCTACCGCACCTCCCTTGCGTGTCTACCAGCGACGAAAACCTCCTCCACCAACAATCAGAGATGATATTGATCCTCCGGCATCATCTCCTGCTCCAACTGCTCCTTTCGTTACGTCACTTGCACATGAACTTCCAATAGCATTACGGAAAGGTACTCGGTCCCGTAATCCTAATCCTATATATGCTTGTGTTTTAAACTATGATCGTCTATCCACTTCCTATGTTTCTTTTGTGTCTGCTTTGGATTCTGTGTCTATTCCTAAGTCTACAGGAGAAGCTATGACTGATGCTAATTGGCGCCAAGCAATGGTGGAAGAAATGGCTGCATTACATTCAAATAATACTTGGGACATTGTTCCATTGCCTCCTGACAAAACCACAGTGGGTTTTCGATGGGTTTATACAGTGAAAGTAGGGCCAGATGGTCAAATTGATCGTTTCAAAGCTCGTTTGGTAGCTAAAGGTTACACACAAATATTTGGTCTCGATTATGGTGACACATTTTCACCAGTGGCCAAAATCAGTTCTGTTCGCCTCTTTCTTGCGATGGCTGCCATTCATCATTGGCCCCTTCATCAGTTGGACATTAAAAATGCCTTTTTACACGGTGAATTGCAGGAGGAAGTTTATATTGGATCAGCCTCCAGGTTTTACTGTTCCTGGTAATTCTAAACTCGTATGTCGGCTTCGCCGTTCTCTTTATGGACTGAAACAGTCCCCACGTGCGTGGTTTGGTCGCTTCAGCTCTGCCTTAATACAGTTTGGTATGACTAGATGTGAAGCGGATCACTCTGTTTTCTTCCTTCATTCCTCCACCGGTCGGTGCATATTTCTTGTTGTCTATGTTGATGACATTGTCATTACAGGAGATGACTCAGAAGGTATCCAGCAACTCAAAGCCCATCTTTTCAAAAACTTTCAGACAAAAGACTTAGGTCCTCTCAGATACTTCTTAGGCATTGAAGTCGCACAGTCCTCATCAGGCATTGCAATTAACCAACGCAAATATGCTCTAGATATTTTGACTGAAACTGGTATGCTTGATTGCCGTCCTATTGATACTCCTATGGATCCAAACGTCAAGCTTCTTCCGGGTCAGGGGGAGCCATTGAAAGACCCGGGAAGATATCGACGTCTTGTAGGCAGACTCAATTATCTTACAGTCACCAGACCTGATATTACCTTTGCTGTCAGCATTGCGAGTCAATTTCTGAACGCTCCTTGTGATAGTCATTGGGACGCAGTTATTCGCATTCTCAGATATATAAAGAATTCACCAGGAAGAGGACTATTATATGAAGACAATGGCGATGCTAAAATCACTTGTTATTCAGATGCTGACTGGGCCGGATCACCATCAGATAGGAGATCCACTTCTGGATATTGTGTTCTTATTGGAGGAAATATGATCTCATGGAGAAGCAAGAAACAGAACACAGTTGCATTATCTAGTGCAGAAGCTGAATATCGTGCTATGGCAGCAGCCTCAAAGGAGCTTGCATGGCTTAAGAATCTACTCTTAGAGCTTAGATTGGGAGACCTCCAAAACACAAAACTCATATGCGACAATCAGGCTGCACTCCATATTGCATCCAATCCGGTTTTCCATGAACGAACCAAGCACATAGAGATAGACTGTCACTATGTAAGAGACAAAGTTCTTTCTGGTGAAATCACCACAGATTTTGTCAAGTCTGAAGACCAATTGGCTGATATGTTTACTAAGTCTCTCAAGGGCTCTCGAGTGGATTATATTTGTAACAAGCTCGGCTCATATGATATATATGATCCGGCTTGAGGGGGAGTGTTAAGAATCAATATTAGTCAACTGTGTATTTACTAGTGTTTATTAGTTTTTAATATTGTAATTAATCATATTTAATACGTTACCAATTGTATACATAAGCATATGAATATAAATAAACATTCAGTGTGGTCATGTAAGACACACAACCATTATACAATCTCAATAAGGTGTTTTGGTACCACATGCATCTAGATGAGTCTAGAGACATTGCATAAACTGTTGGTGGATTGAATTGCATTAAGATGTGTTTGAGGGTTGATTATTGCTAATTGTACTTGCGGATTGAATTGTTAATTGTTGATTGACAAGGTGAGGTTGTGATATGTGTAAGATACACTTGTGGATATGAACTTGATATGATGATATTGAATGATCTTGGATTATTACATGTTGTGAATATTGTTGAACTATGTATGAATTGTCATTCTTTATCCTTGATTATATCTTTCATTTCCAAAGTTCTTATTAATCTTATATGGATTATGATGATGTAATGCTAACCCTCAGTGGTTTACCACCTACCTTTCTGTATGGACGGGTAGATGGAGTGCAGGATGCTTAGTGTTGCTTGTTGATGCTGAGGAGTGGAGTCCTCTTTTTCATGCAAGTGTCTAGATTAGGGCTCTGATCTAGGATAGTCTTTGCATGTTGTTATTTGACTTTATATTTTGGAATTGTTGAGCTATTTTGTTATTTGGAGTTTGGAGAATACATTTGTATTTTATTGAAGATCCAGATATGTTTATGGATTATATGTATACGTTCCGCTGCTATGTGATGTGACATGATCTTTATGCATGTATGTATTGTGGTCTATTTGAAGACGTAGCATCTATTTCTAGAATATGGTTGTATATTCGCGCGTTTTACCGCTTATTAGAAATAGGGTGTTACACATTCTAGTTCTAATACATACAATGAAGATCAAATATTTATAATAAAAAGTGTGGGAAACTATTTAACTAAAATCTCTTGGACATATATGTGTCATTCTAGTTCTAATACATACATACTATTATAATTCAAAAAATCTAAACTTAAAACACGAGCAAGATGATTAGTTGAAAACGATGAATTGTTCTCCATATCCTCTGATAACATATACATACATATATGATATTTAGCTACTACATATTGATAATAGCATTTGTTCATAATTTAACCTGAATCATTACCTAACTAAAGTGATCTAACAATAGGCATCAAACAATGCTATATATGTAAACAAATTATGAATAGTTATGCATGCCAAAAAATTACTGATTCACGAAATTATTACTCCACTGATGTATTGCACAAGAAACACAAGAATGTGAAATTTATCACTAGCATTTGTTTTTTTTTTTTTGAATGGCCAACTTTATTAAGCACCCAACCTCATAAGAAAGAAGAAGGTGCGAAGGAAACCAAAATAGACAAAAACAACACAAAAAATATGATAATGGAAAGAGAAACAGAAAAAAAAAATATACAGGTTCAATTATGAATGAATCAAAAAGATAATAGAATTGCTAACCTTCACAACTTAGATGATCTGCAGCAAAAAAATAAAAGAGGGAACTAACTTGTTTAGAGAATAGAGAGAAGAATATCGATTAGGCTGTGAAAAAAAGGAAGACTAGTCTTTGTGTATATATAGCAAAACAAGGATATGATTGGAATTTTAGTTTGTTTTAAACATATCTTTTTTTCTTAAAATCCGGTAACAAATTTCTCTCTCCTCTAAAAATAATCTATTAAAAAAAAAGCTGCTCATAACAGCTTCTCTTTTGAAGCAGTTTTTAGATTTTTTTTAGATTCTGATTTTTTTGAAAATCTGTAACAAACGGATGCAATATTAAAAAAAGTGATTATTTTTTTAAAAAAAGTGATTTTTTTATAAAAAAAGCTGTAACAAACAGGCTCTGAATCAAAAAGATAATAGAATTGCTAACCTTCACAACTTAGATGATCTGCAACAAAAAAATAAAAGAGGGAACTCACTTGTTTAGAGAATAGAGAGAAGAATATCGATTAGGCTGTGAAAAAAAGGAAGACTAGTCTTTGTGTATATATAGCAAAACAAGGATATGATTGGAATTTTAGTTTGTTTTAAACATATCTTTTTTTCTTAAAATCCGGTAACAAATTTCTCTCTCCTCTAAAAATAATCTATTAAAAAAAAAGCTGCTCATAACAGCTTCTCATTTGAAGCAGTTTTTAGATTTTTTTTAGATTCTGATTTTTTTGAAAACCTGTAACAAACGGATGCAATATTAAAAAAAGTGATTATTTTTAAAAAAAAAGTGATTTTTTTTTTAAAAAAAGCTGTAACAAACAGGCTCAAAGACTTGTCCAAATTCTGCTGCGGTATAGCTGCTATATATATTTGATAATACTTATTTCAAAAAGTTGACATGTTTATTTCATTTGTTTCCTCGTTTTTATACCATAGAATAATTCCCAAATCTCGATGTACACTTTTGTGTTTCTCTTTAAAAAATGTAATTATTTCCTTTGAATGTTTGGTTTATCTTTTAGTTCAGAGAAGCTGTTTCTGTTGAGACAGATTACACAGATGATTGTATAGAATGCATTCCCTTTTCATTAAATTTGGTTTGAAGACTAAGATCCTGTTTAGATTGGCTTATTTGAGTTTATCTATTCTCATAAGCAATTGTGAGACTGTTTAAAAGGCTTATAAAAACAGGTCGTCACATGCCCATAAATTGTTTTAAGCTTAATTATTTCCATAAGCTCTCATAGATAGCTTATACAATCAACTTATAATTACTTTTATGAAAACAACTTTTAACTAATATGAAAACAATTTGGCTTTATTTTTTTTTTTTATTATATAAATTTTTTATACATAAGCACTCATATGATTTAGCTTGTCACATTGTTTTCTGATTGCAGTTTTTGGTGAACAATTTATTCGTTTGAGTTGCACATTCAGTTTATGTTATGGGAGCAAAGTTAGAAAACTTTAACCTATAATGTTGAGAATATAGAACCGAATGTCAATGATTGTTATAACGAAATGTTATGAAAGATTGCAATTTGTTATTTTACGTGGAAGTGAAAACTTTAACATACTTTGGGAGCAAAGTTAGAAAACTGAGCTGCATTCTGCCAGCTTTCCTTAATCACTTGTTTTCATTGCAGCTCTTCCAACAGAAGAGTTATTTCTAAATGCTGCTAAATTTTGTGTTAGTAGATGATTGCTTGAGATGCATGAAAGTTAACAATTTGCATTACTATAGATCAGAAGCTCTGAAATCGATCAGAAGAGTTATTCTTTTTGCGAATTGTTTGATGATGGTAAAGTAATTCATAATATGCTTGTCATCGTTTGGATGCATGTGTATGGAAAGCACATAATAACACGATTTTAAACCAGATCAAGAAATTGTTTCAGTTAATTGATAGAATTAATCTCTTGTATTGATGGTGGTGGAAGTTGAAGAACTAAATTGATTTGTTTTATGCTTTAAATTTGTTAAAACAAAATCAGTTTTTTTTTCTTGAAAATTTCAAAAACCAAAATCAAATTTAGTTTTGATGTTTCTGTTGTGCTATGTCCCAAAGGAACAAATAAATTCCCAAAATCAAATGCTTCTCTGTGACAAAGTCGTGGAGCACTCTAGAACCAACTCAAATGCTTTGCTTAACCACCTAGATAATGTTTCTCCTAAAAGAAATTGCTCAGATTGAAATTCAGCATATATGCCTTCACCAGTCGCCACTCTAACCACCACCAACTACTGCTCGGACAATTCCATCCACCTTCGATCGGCAATCCGACCACCACCAACTACCATTCTGATACCACAATTTCAACACAACATCAAATATAAATATCAGATATTTACAACATTACTGATAATCAATCTCTTTACAATGTGGGATTAAAAAAAATTCAAAATATGCATTAATATATGAACCATAACATGTTTTGTTTACTTTATTGGTCAACAAAATTAAGCACATTATTTTCTCTCATTCCTTTGACTCATCGTGACACTCTATGGTAGCATTTCCATTGTAAATATTCACCAATTCTTCACAAATTCTCATTCCAACTCACATTTTCTCCTTTTCTTTTATAAATTTCTTCTAAGTAGTGTTGATGTTGCCAATGTTGAACTATTGGCCTTTCATGCAAAGGTTCCTGTCATATTGTAGGGAATATCATGAATGTTCAAATGGCGTTGGCCCAATCTGCAAATTTGCACCAACGATCAATCTGGATCTGCGACCTGTCTTGAATTGAGGTTGCTCGTCAGAGTATCCTCCCTGTACTCTGGCATCTTGTATTCCCATCTTCTCCGTACTAAGGATGTGCGAGAAGGTTAACAAACCTTTCTCTCCTTCCCCCTCCATCTTCTTGTACCATAAATTTAGCTTTAGATGTCGTTTTTTTTTTTGGTAGTGTTAACAAACTTCTTTTGGTAGTGTAGCTTTAGGTGTCTAATAGTTTGTTGTAATAAGCATCATGTTAATAAAATATTCGAGAAACTAATTTTTTAATTGAAAATAAAATTTTCTAGAAACAATTTTATTTAATTGAAAATACAATATTCTAGAAACGTATTATTTTAATTCAAAATACAATATTCTAGAAACAAATTTTTTTCATTAAATTATTTTTTTGAGAGAAAAAACAAATAACTTTTTTATTCAAAAAAAAATATATTTTGAGTTGAAAATAAAGCATTCTTTGACCAAATTTTTTATTTAAAATAACATATTCCTAGGCATGGGCTTTATAAATAGTACCCACCTACGCCTATTCTTTTCAAACTCAGAGAAAGACACAAAAATTTAGAGTTTCTAAGTCATGGCATCATCATCGTTGAAGAAGATCATCCTGAAGAGTTCTGAAGGCGGGACCTTTGAAATCGAAGAGGCGGTGGCAGTTCAATCTCAGACGATCAAGCTTTTGATCGACAACGACTGTGCCAACAACACTGCAATCCCTATTTCGAACGTAACCAGCAAGATCTTGGCCATGGTTATTGAGTATTGCAAGAAACATGTTGATGCTGTAAGTTCTGATGAGCTTAGGAAGTGGGACGCTGAATTTGTCAAGGTTGATCAAGATACTCTCTTCAAACTCATCTTGGCTGCTAGGTATTTGGACATCAAGAGTCTATATGATCTTGGATGTATGACTACAGCAAACAACATCAAGGACAAGACACCGGAGGAGATTCGCACGATTTTAAACATTAAGGATGAGTACACCCCCGAGGAAAAGGAGGAAGTTCGTCGCGAAAATAGTTGGGCCTTTGAATGAATATGTAGTCAGTTTAGTCTCAAGTGTTTTGTCAATTTCTCTTTGTTATGCTTCGTTTCATTCATGAAAGAACTATATAATGCACTTTTTAATGATTATGGAATAAAGTTTTATTGATTATTATATTTTGACATCTTATAATCTCAATCTCAGTCAAGGATCTGTCATGAATCAATTGAGTCGAAATTCGATTGCCCATCAATTAGATTTATATATGATCAGTACTTGTTTATATCTATTGAGTCGAAATTGGATTTTCCAAAGTCATCAATTTGATGTGTTTTTGAGTTCGACACATAATTGGTTGGTAGATTGAGATCAATAAGTTCATATATCAATCCAAGTCATCTATATTACAGCAGTTAATCAAAGTCCCTGTCATTGTAGTGTTGAGTCTAGTCATGAATCTCACTCTTTTTATCACAATGGTAATAGATTCTAACATTCTTTTTATCAGTTATCGAAATTTATTTAAATACGATTTATTAAATTTATATAGACAGTGTTATTATAAACTATTTAACAAAGATATAAACCCTCAATCATAAAGATATTGATTATAGATAAAATCTCTATCAGTTTTATTGGACCATAATTTTTTTTTTTTTTTTGAGAGCATAACGATTCTAAAATTTGAAGTAAATCCCTAGAACCCAGTCCATCAAGAACTTGTTTTAAAAGAAATTATAATTCCTCTGCCGAGAACTTGTTTTAATTTGGAGTAACACCGTAATATTTATGTGATAAAAGAGTAAGTATAAATAATTGAGAAATGATATCATTGATAAATTGTACCTAAAATGATCAAAACAACAATTAAATAAAAACACAAAAGGAACGAAGAAAATTTCTTCTTTACTTGTTTAAAATCAAACTTGTTTTCTTAAGGATTAAAATCAAACTTTTTGGTCATCTATTTTAACATTTATCATAAATTTGGTCATAACTATGTTTTTTCACATTGATTATAGTCTAATCTAGTATCTTTTTGGTCAATCTATTTTTACATTTTTTTATAAATAATTACTATAAATAATAAAATATATTAATTATCGCAGTAAAAAAAAACTAATTATTCTTGACAAAAAAAAAACTAATTATTTAGTATAGTAATTTACAAATTTATCCTCTCTCTTACTTAATTTCACGTTATAGTCTTTTTCTTCTTTCATTCTATATAAACCTTTCTCTCTCTTCTTTCTCTCTCTTCATCGTGTCTTCCACCGGCGACAACCCCACCACCTTCTCCACCGCCACCAACTCCGAAGACCTCCGTCGTTATTTTTGCCACCAGTGCGAACGCACCTCCCTCATTTCCACCACCTCCACCGATCTCATCTGCCCCAATTGCAACTCCTCTTTCATCGAAGAACTTGAATCCCCAATTCCTAACCCTAACCCTAATCCTAATCCTCTCCCTCCGTTCTTCTCTCACACCACCGAATTCCCTGCCGGAGGTTTCTCCTTTTCGATGCTTTTCTCCGGAAACGGTGCTGCCACCGCCACCGCCACTGCAACCACCGGTGCTGGTTCTCAACCGTTCAATGATCTCCTTGCTTTTTTTACATCATTGCCGTCGATGTCACCGCCATCTCTATCGCCTTCGCCTTTCGGAGAAGCTTTTAATCCAATGGCCACTACACCATTTGTTGTCTCTGGCAACACTTTTTTAGTGGATGTGTAAAAATTGTCTCCTAAAAGTCTCTAAGGCAACAATTTATGAGTGTTGCCAAAATTATTTTCGCAACCCCCGTCCCCTAAATACTTTTGGGGATGATTTTGGAGCGTTACACTATTATTTCTTTGGTGACAGCCAATAATTGTCCCCTTAGATACTTTTGGGGACGATTTTGGAGCGTTAGACTATTATTTCTGTGGTGACAACCATTAATTGTCCCCTTAGATACTTTTGGGGACAATTTTACATTGTTGCATAAAAATTTCACCAAAATCAAATTTTTGGTGGCAATCTTCCCTCCAAGATTGTTTACCAAAAAATAAATTTTTCCTCCAATCCGGCCTGGTCAACACACCTTTGACCACGTTTCTAATTTTTTTTTTAAAAAAAAACTGAATATTGGCAAATTTCTAATATTTATTTATATACGGGATGAATCTGTGTAGGTATGAAATGCACATATAATGGTAAATTTTGATGAGTTTTGACAATTGGTAAGTTTTATTAGTGTTTATTTTTAATTTTTGTGATTAAGTGATCCAGATTAATATAATCCAACCTAGTTTAATACAAGTGCACATTTTTTATAGAGAACGAGTTATAAATCCGATTTAATCCGGTTCAACCATGCGGTTCAACCAATGACCTAGTGATTGAATCATTGACTCCGTAACCTAGTGACCTTACCGAGTTGACAACCGGTCCAATTTTTAAAACTATGTATCTACCACATAATTATTAGCAGAAGGTCTAAATATTATGATGACATCTTTGGTGACGACGGGGCTGTTCCGTGGTTACAGTGTAGGACGCAATAATGAGGTCTCTATTTCTCATCTTCAATTTGCTGACGACACTTTGTTACTTGGTGAAAAAAGTTGGGCTAATGTGCGATCTATGAGGGCACTATTGATTATTTTTGAACAAGCATCTGGTCTTAAGGTGAATTTTAATAAAAGCATGTTAACAGGAGTTAATGTTTCGACTTCCTGGTTAAATGAGGCTGCTATGGTGATGCAGTGCCTTGTGGGATCGATACCTTTTACGTACTTAGGGCTGCCCATAGAGGGTGATGCAAGAAGAATTGAGTTTTGGAAACCTGTTGTGGATCGAATAATCACTAGACTGTCAAACTGGAAGTGTAAGTTTCTCAACTTGGGTGGTCACTTGGTTCTTCTAAAATCAGTCCTGTCATCTCTCCCGGTTTACTTTCTTTCCTTTTTCAAGGCCCCCGCAGGTATAATTTCCTCTATTGAATCTTTATTTAAATTTTTTTTTTGGGGGGGGGGGGGGGGGGGGGGGTAGTGAGGATGTGAGGAAAATTTATTGGATTGATTGGGATTCTATTTGTGCTCCCAAGGAGGCAGGAGGTTTGGGGGTAAGGAGGTTAGGTGATTTTAATTTAGCCTTAGTTGGAAAGTGGTGTTGGCGGATGTTAATTGATAAGGAGGGGTTGTGGTACCGAGTCTTAAGGGCTAGGTACGAGGAGGAGGGGGGTCGGTTAAAGGAGGGAGGAAGGGAGAGTTCGGTGTGGTGGTGGATGCTCCTTTAATAGCTCGTGAGAATTTTTATCAGTTCGAACACCTTTCGGGGTTACCGCGTTTGGTTTACTCGTTCTTACAACTAATCTGGTTAGCTTGTGTATGGACTATTTGGAAAGAGCGGACTTAATCCCCAAGTAACCCGTTTTTTTGTTACGAACTCTGCCTATAAAAGGAGAGCTCGCCCCACTCATTCTTTACACCAAATCTCACAGTTGATGCTTCCTGTGCGGTTTCTCTCTTCTCCCTCCGATTTGTGTTAACGAATCATTCTTCATCTTCTACTCCTTTTTGTCTCGTCCGTTTCGAATAGAGCGGTTTCGTACCGTATCGAGTGGCTTCGATCAAACGATTGAACCATAATTTGAGGTGTAATTCTCGAGCGACTATATACTGTGCAGTATATACTCGTAACATTGATTTGGGCTGTTTTATCCTGGAGACGACGTGGTTGTTAGTCTACCTTGCACAAACTAGGGTAGTGCCGCGAAACGTCTTAAAGAAAGCGACCTGGTCTTGACTCACCCAGTAATTTCGTTCGGTATATTTTAAATCGTAAAACAACAAGCAGAATTTTTCAACAGAAGATTATGGATCCTCGGAGTATATCAGACAAAGTTAAAAGGCTCTCTTTCTTTTGGCTGAAATCTAATATGCCCACTTTCGCCGTTAGTTACCATGACTGGTGGCGGCACCCTTTACCTTGTATGGGTGTTTTTCTGTAATCTTCTTATTTATTTTGTTGCTTTTTCGTTTTCATCTTGGTGTTGTTATTATTACCGCAGACTTGACTTTGTAACAGTTTCGGTGTTTCTTTACGGCACGCCTTGTGCGTTTTGAAACACCTTTGGTAAATATATTATTCCATTTTGGCTTGTTCAAAAAAAAAATAGTAATAATAATAATAATAATAATAATAATAATAATAATAATAATAATAATAATAATATAGGAGTATATTTTATGGGTAGAATTAATAAAATTTGGTAAAAAATTTAATAAAATAAAAATTAAATATATCTAACACTGCCGTAAACCCCATCCCACGACCAAATCGGTGCAAATCAACGAGTCACAAACACGAAACAAGATCACAACGACAACAAGAATCCACCGTGCGACTTTAATTTAGAGACAACCCTTTGGAAACAAGACCCATCTGGGTTTGTCGGTGGTAACGCAAGCCAATGGACTTGATCAGAAAAGAGCCGAAAGACGGACACGCACTCACATACCCGTCCTTCCGCTATAAGAATAACATTAACAATTATCTATCTATACTATATATAAAATGAATTTATGATTTTGGGCTAACTTTCTCAACTCCAATAATACCCCTAAATAAATTTGTTACAATATGAAATATCTATACCTATACTTTGAATCAAAATCAAAATAATTTTAATTAAGGTCTAAATTTTCTAAAAACTAATGACACAATAAAAAAAAGCGGGCAAACATAAATGAAATTATTGTTTAAACATTAATATGAATAACAATAACAATAATTATTATATGCAGGGGTCGGGGTTCGAACCTCGGACACCCCACTTATTCACCTTATAAGGTGAATTCTAGCCACTAGGCTACCTGACCAAAAAACAATGACAATAATATATTAATAATAATTGATATTATTAACAAACATAAACACTAGACTATGGTAAAAAAAAAACCTAGACATTTGTTGTAACACCCATACTAGACGTATCTAGAAAGTCTAGCAAGTGCGTTAATTTAGTACTGGATACATTAAAAATTTACAACAATAAAACTTTGAATGAATATAAAAGACAACAAGGGCGTTCGTACGATGATAATACAACTTAACTTTTCTAAATCATAATAAAAGCATCCTTTAAAATCCACACCATCCAGCTGCGAGTACGAACGAACACTTGTCGCATCATCCATTCGGCTACTAGCTTGCTAATCCACCTGATATATGAAACAAATAAGGATTGGGATGAGACATAATGTCTCAGTGAGTTCCACCTAATCCTAGGCTATAGGCAACCACGGGGGAAAACCTACGGTCACCACATGTCTATTTTACAACCTGACGGTTGATTATACGTGTGTGGGGACTTGCATGCTTAGACTGTGGTGCATACTAGGGCCGTCATAATTCATCCTACTTGTTATAGGCTTACTATCATACGTGTCATGGCGGTCAAGGGAACCTAAGACCACTATGCCAAGATACGGTAGGCGCATCAAGGTCTTCATGTAACATATTCATGACACAATCCTAAGCCGGACGATTAGGGAAACCTAAGAACGTCATCGGCATCATATTCTTTACTTGTCCTAATCATAACTTGTTCTTAACATAAACATACATGATCATAAACATATCATACATAATCGCGTCTAAGTTCATTATTCATTATGTTAGCGTTGAACAAACATTATTATCTTGGTTCATTTTACGGATAGTCCCGGGTGGAGTAACCCCGAGAACAATCCCATACATGACCGATGTACGTACATCGGACTCCCTCGGTGTCGTGCGGGTCCCTTGCGGCTTAAACCGTTCCCCTTAGGTCGAGAACCTCCCGTATCCCCCTAGCGTGGATAACAAGAGACACAAGCACCTACGTCTTGTTAATTTCAGTGACATGCGGGTTCCTTACGGCTTGAATCGTTCCCCTTAGATCGAGAACCTCTTGTATCCCCCTGATGTGGATAGCAAGAGACATGCCACCTACTTATACTTGTCATGGTCTTGTCGTATACATAAGTTAAACATGTACATACTTGATTGTTTACCTCGGAACCTTAATCGAACCGATTAGGAGTAAACTCTTACTTGTTCTAGCTTATACATTCTTATTCTTAGTGGAGAGATTGACTAATCAATCCACGGCTTATTGTACTAACTAAACATACATGATCATATGCGAAGAGATTACACTTCGCGTCGTAACATCCTAGGGATTCTTGCTTAACTTGCTAGTTCTCGACAACTAGTCGAGGCTCTAGTTCATTCCCGCGTTAGATATTGATTTCTACTCGTTAAACTCATGCCATAATTCTCTTACGCCATACTTAATTATACCCTACAAATACTTGTTAAATGATCAAGAAATCATGTTTAAAAACCATGCCTTGGAGTCATGTATTGAGGGGTTTATTACTGTAAAAGAATGCTCGAAGAAACTGGACCGAAGCACGTCAAAAAGGGCCTGAAGCGAGCAAACAGGGTGCTGGCACCCTACTACTCGCCACTGCGAGTACATTACTCGCCACTGTGAGTTGTGTTACTCGCCACTGCGAGTTGGGGGTGAGCAACACCCCCCCTTCGACCTCTAGCTCGCCGTTGCGAGTGATTTGCTCGCCACTGCGAGCAATGACAGTTCAGACTTGCAAAAATGGAGTTTTTGACCCAAAAACCTCAATACAACACATCCCAAGACATATCATGGTACTAGAAGTCATATAGAACTTGTAAAACGACCATTGAACAAGTATTCACAAGTATAAAAATGCATGGCATGAAAAGGGGTAAACTTCCTACACAAAAACCCTAGAAAAATTATATAGTTTTCCCTACAAGCTTAAACACATAATCCCAAGGGTGGGAACTAACTAAGGAACTCACCTTGGAAGCTCTTAAAGCAATCCCAAGCCTCAAACTCAAGCAAGCATCATCCTCCACTTTCCATCTTCCAAAACCCTAGCTCTTGAACACATGCCCACTTAGCTCATGCCTCATACCAATCTTCATATTCCTCTTTGTCCAAGATGAACCATAGCCTATGCAAACTCAAACTCTCACTTAACCAATAACAAACCCTAGCTTCATGATATTTTCTTTATGAGGGAAAAGGAGTGAAGAACAACCCAAACCAAGCTTCTTTGTACCATAAAAATATTGGGAAGAAACTTGTTCACCATGCTTCTTGATTTGGTAAGAGATTGGGAAAAAATTGAAGAAGAGAAGGTGAAGGGTAAATCAAGCTAGAACCAAGCTTCACACACTTAAGAGATCAAGAGAGAGCAATATTAGCTCACTTGCAATATGAAGGAAGAAGATTTAGTGGAGAAGAAGAGAGAAAAGGGCGTGAGGAAGAAGAGAGAAGGGAGAGAAGTTCTCCAACTTCAACCCTAGAGAGAGAAAGAAAAAGGGAAAATGAGATATTTTGCCCCAAAATCAAATAAATATCCTTCCCACGTGAAATTACCAAAATGCCCTTGCCACAGGCGTATTAAATACGACACTGATACTTTATCCATATTATGCTGACATGTCATAAAATATTAACTATTAACTTACTTTCCATGAATTAAATTCATCTGACACGGTCAACGGGTAATATACCGATACAGTCAGGCGGGATATTACATTTGTTCTGGCTAAGCAAGAATTTTTTAGTCCCATTTGTGAGGTACACATTGGAGAAGCTTTAGGGCTCTTGTCGGCTCTAGATTGGTTGCATAATTTAAATTTAGGACCTGTGGATTTTGAGATGGATGCTAAGAGAGTGGTTGATAGTTTCAATTCCCGAAATTGTGATGTCACAGAATTTGGGAGTATAATTGAGCATTGTAAATCTCTATGTAGTAATTTCTATGAAAAATCACGTGTAGAGTTTGTGCGGAGACAAGCAAACGAGGTTGCTCATAATTTAGCAAAAGTGGCCCTGTTATCAGCTAGTTTCCAAATATTGGTAGAATTACCATATTGTATTGAACACATTTTGATGAATGAAATGCAATAATTTTAATTCTCTCAAAAAAAAATAAACATTATTTTTTTTAGGGAAGAAACATTATTATAATTATTATAATATAATACATATTGGTACAATTATTAAAAGAGAAGAAAATCACTTCAGATCTACAAAACGTAAAACCACTTCCAGAACACACAGGAAATAATAATTGGTATGTTTGAATCGTTTTTCACTGAAGGTGAGGCTCAATCCCCTTCACGTTCACGCCCAAATCCTTTCACGTTCTCTCTTTGGGGGTCAAATCCCTTTGATTACGTGTACGCCTCAAGTCCCTTCCGATTTCCCGAATCCTTCAAATCTCACGGTATGTTTAACTTCTCATAATCTTTTTTTATTCTTAGCCTCTTAGATTTATAAATTGTTGTTATGTTTTAAATGGGTTGAAGAATCATGTTATGCATAATGGGTTGTATGTTTGAATCGTTTTTTGACTCTTAGCCTCAGCGGCGAAGCTAGCGATAATTCTATGAAGTGGCCACATATAATTTTTTTTTAAACTAATCTAATGCAGTAGGCAAAAAAATTCACAATAACTATTACTTATATAAAATGTTCTTAATAAAATATACACTTGATTCAACAAGAACGGATTATACCAAAAAATGCGGCAATAAACTATTTTGTACCAAAAAAGTCACATTAGAATAGCGGATTGTACCAAAAAAGCTACAACAAAAGAAATAAAGACTAATAGTAGCTATTTATGAAAATTGAACTCGACGGCCCTTCAAAGACTCAAATTCATCCATAATTGCATCTGAGCTAAACTGACTTGCAATGTCCTTTTCAATGTAAATAACCAAGCTATTTGAAAGAAAATCATCACTCATTTCACTACAAGAAAAACTGCATTTTGCGACCTTTAAAATGACAGATTGCGACTGTTAGAAGGGTCGCAAATGTACAATTGCGACCCTTCCCCAACAGTCACGGATGTTGGGGTCGCAAGTGTCTTTTGCGACCCTTCATAGAACAGCCGCACCAACTGCCGCAAAAGGCACTGCGACAGTTGCTAAGGGTCGCAAATGAGGAGATTCAAATGGATTTCAAGGGACTTGCGACAGTTGGGGAAGGGTCGCAGATGCATAAAATTTATTTAAAAAAAAACATTGCGACAATTTGCAAGGGTCGCAGATGTTGAGTTAATTTAAAAAAAAAATCAGTTTTTTCCTGAATTTTTAATAGAACTATTTACTAATAAAAAAAATATATAAAACTAAAATAATTCATAATAAAAAATATGAACAAATTCATAAACTAAAATATGAATTTTACATTCATATAAAATACAAACAAGTGATACAATAAACACAGATTACAAATTTGAATGACATGGGCAGTCCAAGTAACCATTCACTTTCCTTTCTCTCGCAAAAACTACCACCTCTTCCCATCACCTAATGAAAACGCACAAACTCTTTAGGGTATAATGAAATTTGTACAAACAAGATATGATATTACCATTGTCACTAATAATTATTTCATATCAAACACACTATCTTCAAGTAAAACAACATTAACTAAAACATTTAATGGTATTGCTAATTCAATCAATATAATCTAATGAAATGTACTCAATAAATAAAAAGGCATTCAATGATTAAGAAATTTCAAAAATTGAATGTCACAGATGTCGATGACTGCATATAATACAACTACCCAAATATATAATGAATATTAGGAAACCATTGTCATAACAAACAAATAAATCAAATTATTCCAAGTGTAAACTAGAAACTAACTAGCAGAAATCTCTGAAAACATAACGTTATAGGTAATCTATTAGAGCAGCAAAATATGTTGAACCGTAAACATTTACTTCATAGTTAGTCTTGGTTGGTGGTTTTAACTTTTTATGTAATGTTACGTACATGTTAATTCATGATTGATAACCCTATCATGGTTAGTGTGAAGTATATGATTACTATGTATAAAATAATTCAACAGTCACAGATCAAAATTATTCCACACTAAAAGATACATATTGAAATAAAGAATTGAAACTCTCACTAACAATGATGTGGTTTAAAGCTCAAAACATAACGAATATAAGGCAATTCAACCATGAGCACTTTAAAAAATAAAAAATCCACATTAACATTATAGCAATTCATATTACATTACACAGAGTTAAACTAGAGCAAGATATTGATTAAGGAGGAAAAAAAGATACTGATACTGATTAAGGGGGGAAAAAAGAGAATTTGAAACTCACATAGCATCTCTTGTGGACGCAGCTTCATCATCAAGAAGTAAACCACGCTCATCCTTGTAAATGTTTGACAGCCCAAAAGAAAAGTTAAATGAAATGACTGACACTATCTAGATCTATAAGTGCAGGATATACCAGAAAGGTGAATGCAATCTGCACATGACAAATTGTTAAAAGACATTTTCCCCATGTCTATAAGAGCATATAACAATATAGCATAAAAAAATAGCAAACAGAAAATGAGAAAATATTTTAACCAACCTGAATGGCCAAGATCAGCAAACATAGCTTTTGAGCCTGCACACAAAGTCAACACATAAGGAGTATGTCATAAAGTAAAATAGATTTACTACAGAAGTTTTACAATGCTTCCATGTGAAAGCTCAAATCTATTGATTTGAGGGCATAATATCTTGCTTTGATTTAGTGAAAGTATACTAAATTTGATACTTTAAGGGAAATAATGATAGATAAAGGAGCAGTGCAGAATTTGTTCAAGTATATATCCAGAGAACTTATTCCATGTCTTAATTAAATCATAGTACTTTTGACTCTGAGGTTTCTCAAAAGATGCCTCGGATAAAATAGTATTCCGTCTTACAACAGTACAAGATATGAATATTTATAGATAGATATAGGTTTTGGATTTAAAGAATAAGTAGGAGAATAGCACAAAACATTATTCTACTATATAAATGTATGAAATTTCTTCTCTTTACCTGTTATACAAAGTAATATTCCACCCAAAGACAGCCATCCACTTATCCTTGTCTTTTTCAAGAACTTGAACATATAATAAGGCGAAAGAGCTTTATATACATGCGGATTCCAATTGAATATATTATATACGCCAAGTGTGCTAATGCACAGTAGCCATGTCAGCACAATTGGAGCAAAAAAGAACCCAACCTTATGTGTACCATAGTGTTGAAGTGCAAACAAACACACCAATATGAAGCTAGTGATGGGAATCACAGCATCTGCAAACAAAAATCATGTGTACTGACCAAAGATATTGACCACTACACTGCTAACATATGTATACACTTAATTTTTACCTTAGTGGGTTTCATTTCAGACCAAAGATATTGACCAAAACTGTTATCCTTAAATGAGGGAAGGGAGCCAATCCAAATATATAATTCCAAATAAACAAGAGCACAAAGGCAAAGAAAGTCACTATTTCCTACATAATGGCTCTGCTAACTCATAACTTTTGTTTTTTTATTAGATTTTATGAAAAATTTCTTTTATTTTAGTAGAGAGAAAGATGAGGGAGGATGAGAGAATGGTCATATTACCTATCAATTTCTTTTGAGAAATTCTTCTTCTTCTTTGATTCAGCTTCTTTTTTCAATTGTTCTCTGCGCCGAATTATCTTATTCAACTCAACTCTAGTCACTTTCTTTGTTTTAATGGGCCTGTCAAATAGTGATTTAAACAATACAAATACATGTTTAGACATTACTGGATTTAGAAAAAAATACGCTGCAGAAATATATTACGAGTGGATCTATTTTCCAGTGTTCAAAATGAAATTAAGCAAGACGTCAAAATGAAATATGTGAAAGAACATACTTCTTTCAAAAAAAGAATACCGGCCACGTGGTCTCCATAAAATAAAAATTTATACATCTAAGAAGCTTAATTTAGCCTTCATTAGCTAACAACGTGCATTTGCATGTCTGAATTCAAATTATACATGAAAGCTTGAGCAGGAAAGAAATGGAATGTAATTTATATGACTTGATTGGTAATGTAAAGTGGTAAAAAAGAAAGTATTTAAACTGAGAGAAGCTAACTAAGTTAATGATATCTTACTTTTTCTCTAAAGCATCATCTTCATTTTCAACATCATCTTTGAAAATACTTTCATCATCGTCACTCTTCTCCACATCAAGAAAATACATCTGGCCAAAAAACCAAGGTTACCTAATTAGCAGTAATAGAGACTGAAGACGTATTAATTCACAGATCAAAAGCTTCATAAATATGGAAACAAATTTATAGTTACAGTAGCTACTTATTATGTATACGAAAAATAATGAAACTCACATCTTCTTCAGTAATAGCTTCTCCAGCAGGAACAGTTAAAGGCACCGGTTCAGGGCCCAATTCATTTCTGTAGACTTTAATTATTTCTTCTGCAACAGCAGTAGCTAAAGTATCCTGGTTAAACAATACAGTTCTTAAAATTCTTCATCGTAAATCATAACAAGTGCTAATCTTCTCATATAACCCAATCTCACTAAATAAGCTCAAATAACCCTATCCAAACATACCCTATAACAAAAAACAATTCTCATATACAAGCTTATTTAATTCATAACAGCACACAAATAATTACAATTGATCATTTTCCAAATTTCATTACATAAATTACATCTCAACAAAAACCTCTTAATCAACTAATTTAAACGAAATTTTTCATAAAATCTAATAAAAATACAAAAGTTATGAGTTAATAAGAATAAACCAGAATGAACTGTGGCAGCTGTGTTGTTTTCCCACAGCCTGTCTCTCCCGAAACTACCAATAGCTGCACTAACACCAGTCAAATTTTACTGAATTCTAGAATGAAAATTACAACTAGAACTATAGAATGAACATGAGCAAAGAATTAACATAAGTTCAAACAGTTTGAGCATCACGTTGACAATTTAGTCCACTTCAATATCAAGCAACAAAGTTTGCCGTCTTTTAAATTTTCATGGAGATTTACAGATATAATTTTTTTAAAAGCATCTTGAAACAAATAATTAAATACCGTTAATAAGTCATATTCCATGAATGATAATAAATAGCTCTCCACACCTGATTTCCTTGAACTGCTTTCAGAAACTCAGACTTCATTTTAAATGCAGGAAGCTTCTCCCTAAATGATTTCATTTCCTTCAAACTACCACTTGCCTGCACGTTTTCAATACCGCATATGTTTAAAATACAGCATAAAGCAGTCAAATCGACGGCACAATAGATGCAGACAAGAGATACTAGATTAAAAGTCAAAATTCCTACTAAAAGCTTCAATACCTGCTCCAGTTCCTGCCTTTCCTTGAGTGCAACACTGAGTTTCTCTTTTGAAGTATCAGTCTGTTGTGAAGAAGCAGAGTTTATTCAAACAAAATTATTCAAACCAATGAATACAATTTTCTGAATCAAAAACTTGGCATCAAATCAAATTTAAAGCAAAGGTGAAGGACCACATAAATCAAAAAACCCAAATCAGAAAACCTAAAATTTTAAATCACAAAATTAGCATCAATAAAATCAATTTAGCAAAGGTGATTCACTAACCTTTCAGAGCAATAAAATCAACGGTGATGGATTGTGGACTGAGTGAGTTGGAATCTGAATCTGATCCGATTGTAGCACCGATTGTAGCAATAAAATCAACGACTGGACTGATTGTAGCACCGATTGTACCACCGATTCAAAGCTAGGTTAGGGTTTGGGAGTGAGAAGAATCTGAATCGGTGTGTAGGCTAGGTTGGGAGTGTGAGAGAGAGTGTGTGTGTGTGTGAGTGAGTGAGTTGGTGAACGAGGAAGAGGAACGAGTGAGGAGCGAGTGTGGGAGTGAGGAGATGAACGAGGAAAAGGAATGAGTGAGTTGGTGGTGAGCGGGTTTGTGAAGCTTGAGTTTGAGATTTGGGGGTTTTAGGGGAAAGTGAGAAAGCGGGGAATGAAATTTTGGGTAGAGGGTGTAAATGAAGTTGGAACGTGACTTTTTAATTCATTTAAAAAAGAAAACCTGCGACAGTTGCTCAAACAGTTGCAACAACCGTTGCAAATGTGCATTTTGAGGCAGTTACAAGGTAAGGGTCGCAGATGAAGTGTCGCAATTTGCAGTTTTTCTTGTAGTGTTTTGTCTCTTTGTTTTGTCTTGAGATTTTTCATTGATGAGAAAGCTCTCTCTGTTGTCGCTGTGGAGACGGGGAGTGTCAAAACAAGACGAATCAATCTATCAATTAATTGATAGCGCTTTGACTTCCCAGATTCTACTAATTTTTTGCACAACTCAAAGAGTGTTGTTATATTTTGAAAAGACTGAGGTATATCATAAACATGGGAAACAAAAGACAACATCTTTTTCATGAGAATACTCTAACCAAGAAGGAAATAATTGAAACCAAGAAGCTTGAAAACGACGAGGATGATCATCATTTGATAAAGGATACATTGTAAGAATAGGTTGGCATGGCCCATGTTTAAGATAAGCACGACGAATTTCATCTCTTTGATTTACAGGAAAGTTCCAAATCATCGGTCGCAATCCTGGATCTACTTCAATTTGAGAACGACTTATTTCTTCATGACGAAGTCTTTGGCGTTTTGGCTCAGATTGTTCCTGTTCTTGAGGTGAAACACTTAGATCGGATGCTTCAATTGGAGAGGAACTGCTTGCAGCATTTGTATCAATTATTTTAAAAAAGTTGTCAATAGTTTTCATTTTACTCATACCTAAAATAATACATCAAATAAACGTAAGAATTTTTGTTGTTTAAATCAAATATCACAACAACAAAAAAAAAAACATTAGAACCGGAAGTAAAATTATACAGTATAACACAAATTGTTTTAACCTAAGTATAAAAAATATACCTATAAAGATTTTCCTAACCACTGGTGGGCTATAGGTATGTGCCCACTTTTGTATTATTTTACTGTTAGATAAACTATAAAGATTATTATTATTATTATTTATCTCTTTTGGGTGTTAATCTTCCGGTTCCTATACGACACGATTAAATAATTTGAAGTTCAATCGAAGTTAAATAAAGATAGAAAAAATTAGTTCACTTAAAATAAAACTTGGGGTAGCTAAATATATATTATTAGGGGTAGCTAAATATAAAAATATACCTACTCACTCAGAAAAATATTTTTTTTGGGGTAGCAAGGGCTACCCCTCCCTTATACTACCATTCGCCCCTGCTTAGCCTCTTAGATTTGTAAACTGATGTAATGTTTTTAATAATTGGGAAACTAATCTTCACTCTTAGCCTTTTAGATCTGTAAGAAAGTGTATTTAGAGTTTCAGACCTTAACTAACATTTTATTCATAAGGGTTAGGACGGTTTCTTGAAGCCTCTTTTAGCTTTTATGTGGTTTTCTGCTTTAGTGTAATATAATGTAGTTTAGATCTCACTGTTTTTGAATGATCACGATACGAATCTCTCTTCTTTGGATGTTGTTGTTGTATGGGTATTAGATGAACAATGAAACATGAGAGTTATATACTATTATATATTATTTATTTTCTCTAAAAATCTAAGGATGATTGGTTGGAAGTTGTTCGGTGCATTTGATTTTTACTTTAGTAGACATTCTTGTTGTAGTTTCCTTTTAAAACTCAGTTTGTGTTCTATTAGGAACTTTTCATTTACTAATTTGTTGCTGCCCTTATTTTATCCAATTCATGTTAGTTAGAGACACTCATCTTAAACACCCTTGAACTTTTTTTTCTTTCTAAATGGTTGATGTAATTTATTTGTCCATTGGCTGTTGTAATTTATTTGTTGACACATACTCTTGAACAAAGTACTCTCAAGTAGCAGCACCGCTTTCCACATAGCATTTAGCCTCAAGTTTATTAGCTTATTTGAACAAACGGTATCAGCTCTGTTATCGACATGTTCTATGTTTGCAGCATTTTTGTCAATTTTGCATTCTTGCTTCTTTGAGTTGGTGTGTTCTTTCGGCGTTTTGAGCGTTGATGCTTTCATGCTTCTCTGAGTTGTTGCGTGCATGTATTTCTTCTTCACTACTTCTTTTAATAGAGATATTGGTTCCTACTAAATTCTTATTCATTTCAATAAGATTATATGGGCATTAAATTGTTAAAAGTGGGATTTCGTATTAATTCTCTACTTCTATTTATGTATGTACTTTTTAAAGAAAAAAAAATCTAAGGAGAAGACTATGAGTGTGCTTATTCCATACCGAGATGTTGGATCACATGATTTTGCACATAATGATAACTCAATTTCTCAACAAGGTATTAAAAAAAAGTTTCTTAAGAATTGGTATTGTATCATGAAATGACTTGACTTTAATTCTATAATTTAATAGTTTTGGTATATTGAATAACTAGGCTCCATGACAGGTCCATACCGAGAGGGGGGCATAAGTATATGCCAATGGTTTGATTCATTTGATTCCACAAAACATATGTACGTGATTTTTTCTTATCTGATTCCTTTGTTTTATATGTCTAGTTATGTTCATTTTTTTTTTGGAAAAAAGAATTAGTGCGATATTTGAAAACATTTGTTGTAATATGTAGATGTGTATACTTCATTATCATGCAATTGTTACCAATGTTGTGCAGGAAGTAAATAAGGCAACACTTGTCAACGTGTTTGTGTTGTAGTCTGTAGTGCGGTTGGTGAGTTGCTTGTTGATGGTCAGCTATGGTTTTCCTTGTACAAAGTTGTTGGTAGCTTAATTGTAATGATGTTGATGCATCCATTTGTTTTAGCTCCTGCTGTTGGTGTTGCTCCGGTTTTGCTCTAGTGCCTCCAAGTCCTGCTAATGTGTTCTTGTTCGTTGATCTATTTTCTGCAAGCCTGAAGAGTTTTAGTCTATAAGTGTTTGGTTTTGCTTTTGGAATTTTAGTCTTTCTTTATAGAGAAGTTTAGTTAGTATTTTGTTTAATGGTTTTTCAGTTGTACTTAGCATGTGTTGTAGGTTTGTAACTTTTGTCCCAATTTTGGTCCGTCTTGAGTTTGGATTAGTATTAATCAAATTTATTTGCCGATAAAAACAGTCTCTAAATTTGTATGTTTAAGGAATAAATGAAAGAAATGAAAATGACCCAATTTTTTTATCAAATTTCCTCACGGTTTAAATATATGACAAACTGTATATTCTTTTTTCGTGATATTAGTTAAGGCAACGCTTGTGAACTATTGCCAGGTATGACAAAAATTGAAAATCGACGCCTTAGATGACTTTGAAAAACGTCTTCTGTTCCAAGACTTTAGGGCACGATTATTGAAAGTGTTGCCAAAAGCGCGAGAAAAGCGTCCCCTTAGACTATAGACGACGCTCGTATAGAAGACGCCTCAAAAACGTCCCCTATTCTCTTTGGCAACAATTTTCAGAGTTCTGGCAACGTTTTGGGACTGTTGTTAGAGGCAATAAATGGTGTAGTGGGCGTTTATTCAAACCTATCTCCATAACATGAATGCTGGTGGAGGAGAAGGAATTCAGTTCGTCATCAACGACGACAATGAGCCAGGTCGGTTCTAAAAGAAATTGATCATTGTTTGTCTGATATATGCATATTTAATGTTCTGTTTGGAATGAATATTGAAACAGGTTAATGTTGAATTAATTTTTATCAGGGATCAATGTTGGTTTTTATCAATTTGTAGGCATACATAGGATAACTTCGATTTTTCAAGTTGTTTTTTTCTTGGAACCTTGGTAAGTTCAGTACATGTAATAATAAAATAACTCTAACTAATTTCAAGCTATCTGTACAGTATGTTGTTGTGAATAAGTGTAATTACCACATTTCAAGCTATCTTGCCAACTGCGACTTCTTTCTGCAGATTTTGTTGAATGTATTTTTACTTCATTCCATATTTTCTAACATCTTATGAGGATTTGAAAGTTACTCCATAATTGCTGGCTTTATACACAAATTTTTTGACACTGCTGTTATATGAATTGATAATATCTCCATAATTGAGGTTATAACTACTGCTGTAAAAACGGTGTCTTGCCAATGCCAATTATGAATCAAGTAAGGTCACGTCTTGATATACGGTGTCTTGCCAATGCCAATTGCAATATTTGGGTCTTATAACGTCCCACGCCTTTACCCTACAAGTACAATTTGGGCATAACATATCTGCCGGTCAACCTTTGTGCTTGATCAGTTGATTGAGACACTGCCCATGTTATCATGGTCAAAGTGATAACTTAAATATATCTCGTAATGATATTTCCAACTTGACATTGCCTACCATATATCTAATATTTATCTCATAATTTATAACACCCTGGATTTTGGTCAAAGACATTACGCCTAAATCATTTTCATTTTTCGAAAATCACTACTATTTTTTTCTTCTATCATCAATAATAAATTCTCAATAAAAATCTATACGAAAATTCTTAACATAAATATCCTTCAAATTACTTTTAAAATTACAATTCGATCAAAAACCCAATTTGTCCCCGTACGCACTTCAAGCATAAACACCAAAGCAACCACATCTCTTCATGGGTACCTAAAAATATTGGTGTAAGGGGTCAGCTTCCATAACCACAACAAAACAAAACTAAACTAGGAATTAAAAATCAGAAAATATACATACACTATCCTTCTGCCAAAAATTAGATTGGATAGAAACAGTTCCAAATTTTCATAAAACTTTAGAGAGTAAAATACATAAACATAATGGATACAAAAGAATTTTACATTGCATTATTTATATGGCCTTAAGCAAAACAGATTCTAAAGGAATTGAAACCACTTAAATTAAGTCATCAAGGTTATGCATCAGAATTTTCAAAATAAAAGCACTACTCACCACACCAAGTTTCTAGCTTGCTTACATATATAAATAAATATAGCACAATTAAGCTTTGATCCCTTCGTCATTATTATTTTCCTTTTTTTTTACAACTGCGCATAATTTCTCCAGGTAAATGACTCAATCTTCATGACCAAATCTCCATAAACTTTTATGGAATACATATGCGTATGCATGCTCCTAAAACTATACGATCCGGATATAATCAACCCGCCACTAAGGCACCATACAGAAATAACCCGCCACTAAGGCACCGCACAGATGCATATGCTAATGCATGATCATGAAAATAAATGCAATATGAGATTTACCCGCCACTAAGAAACCACACAGAATATAATTGTAACCCGCCACTAAGGCAACCACACAGAAAGTAAATAACACATTATCATGCACATGACAAAAGAGATCTTCCATAAAAGTCTTATTTCTCTTCTTATTATTTCAATTTCATACATTCTCAAATTTATACTCAACAGCTAGACACATAAAAGAATTTAGCTTTCATCTTAAATGTATCTATTAAGTCCTTACCCACTTACATAGTCATGAATAATTAACTATGAAACTTACTTTCTTTTACCTATATCCGTAAGGAAAATAAGTTTGTTTGTTCTAAACACTAACCAGCCAAATATGCTAAATCCACCAGGTTATGCCTAGGTATACAATAATCTAATCAGAACAATAGTTTATAGAAATAATATTCATGCCAAACCGAACAGCTAGCTAGTGTTCTTTTTCTTATTTTTATAGTGACGATAGCGTAACTAATTATAAATAGATGACATTTTTGTATCCTTACTGTTGCTAATTTAACCAAGCCATGCCATTGCCATGAATGAGATACCACAAATAGAGACTAGCTGGTATAAGTCTTGAATATCTCTCATTTACTACAATTACAATATATATTAATTAGTCTTCTATTTCCTCCTTCAAGGGTACAAGCAGAGTACGAAAATTAAGTAATATCCTAAAATTTAAACTCCTATAAATTAATTCCATTACTAAGTTTCATTCTCTCTAAAATTAATATCTTTTTCCTTAAAGCATACAAACAACATATAAATACTTTACAGACCTCTAATTCAATGTCTAATTTTGAATTGTATGGGGAGTGCCCTTACCTTAAGTGCTCTTCTTCCTAATATTCTGAAGACTTCAAGAATTATTCTTCACTGAAGAGAGTACTAATGGGAGAACAAAAGGATGACTTTATTTAGAATGATTTAAAAGAATTGAAGAAAAGAATGGAAGAACAGACAATTGAATAGTTCTTACCTCAAGACTTCTACTAAGATGAAGTGTTTATATAAACAAATGGAAGGACTCTAATAGAAATGATAGCTTGTAGTTTCAATTGTTGGCAGGAGAATGACTTTATTTTTGAGTTTAGGAAGTTTGGTTCAGTGTTGTATGCAACTGTGTACTGGTGTGGGAAGTAAAAAGCCGTGAAAGTTGAGAGAATATGGGAAACGTGTGGCATGAGCAGTTGAGGAAAATGGGGAGTGGTTTGACTGCGCATATAGAGAATCTTTTTGATTTTTGGTTACAAAGAAGTTTAGGTGGGTTCGGCTTCGGTCACCACCAGGGTCAGCGCACGCCTCCGGGTCCAAAGGGCACTTATAGAGGTACTTACAGATCACCCACCAACACTGCCCTCACATCGGCAGAGGGAATCGAACACACAACCTTCTGCAAGGAAGTGGTCCGTTCCTTACCAACTGAGCCAACGTGGGTTGGTAGAGAATCTTTTTGATTAAACCCTAGACTTAGGTCATTCAGATCCCTATATTATTTTTTTTAATTATTTATATACAAATGTTTGACTTGGCATGGCTTTGTTTCCTTCTTAGTATAGCTACTTTTTAGCACACTTGCAACTCCCATCGACTAGTCACTAAAAACTTCTTTTTTTTCTTCTTCTTAAATTATAAATAATTGAAATGATAATAAATCATCAAATAATTAAATATAAAATAGACTTATCGATAAAATTAACTCATCAAAATAATTAATAAATATTTGGAACAATTATAATTATTTTATCATTGTCACACCAAATTGATTAATTAAATAGAGAAAATCAACAAAATTATAAAATAGCATGTAGAAAATATTGGGATGTTACATAATTCATAAACCATTGATAACTTGTTTTTTAATAATTTGGTTATATAAATTATAAAATCTAGATCAACTTGTAATAAAATCTGAGAACAACAGGCGACATAAGGACTGATATTTATCTCATAAATCCAAGGTTATCAAAATCGGGACTTTACTTCAAGTCGAAAGGGAGTAGCAAAATCGGGAGTCTTAAAATCGCAATCAAAATCGAAGGATTTTACTCAAGGACTTTTGTAGAATCGATATAGGATAGCAAAGTCGGGACTCGTAAAATCGCAATCAAAATCGAGGATTCTACCAAAACAAAAATAATGTTAAATATATGTTATATATTGCATATAGTCATAAATGACTAAAGTTCAAAGTCCACAAAATACATATACATAAATGTGGGGGGAAGTGAAAGAATGAAAAAAATTTGCCTTTTGGGTATTTATAGAACGGGTCATGGATTCAAATCAGGTCAATTTACGAACCGGGTCAAAAATCGACCGTTAACAAAAAAATGAACAAAATCCTTCAAAATCCATCAAAATCCTACGATTTTGAATGGATTTCACGATTTTGTGCGACTTTGATAGGATTTTGCCTGTTTTTAGGACTTTGCTATGGATTTGAGTCGTTGAAGCTATGCAAAGTCGCAAAAACCAGGATTTTGGGACTTAAGTCGTGTTTTTGATAACAATGCATAAATCATTTCCTTGTTCATATTCATAGTAAGATATTTCCTTGTTCATAAACCTTTGATTACTTGATTATTTGTATTCCAAGAACATTCAAATGGTTCGCTGGTGTCACATGTAAGTTTTACTTAGTTAGATATTTGATTTGATTATGTTAGCACGACTATTCCAAGCAATCTGGAACTTGTCTTTTTGGTACTCATAAGCTCAATTTTTAAATTCCTATGCCTTTTTATCTCAGTTGATGATTACTTTTGAAAGATCTAATTTCAGGTAGGAGGGAGGGCCGGAAGAACAAGCCAGATTACACAGACGATTGATTAAATTTGGTAGTTATCGTTGCATTCAGTTTTTATTAAATTTGGTTTGGATAATTTGAGTTTATCTAATGTCATAAGGATTTGTGAGACATTGAAGGAATGTGGAACATATTGTGATTTAGCTTCTTCTATTTATGCGAGATGGACATTCAGTTTACGTTATATCAGTTTGTTTGTAATTTCGTTAATTATCTCTATGCTATTCCAAATCATTGGAACTCTTGTTCTCTAATTGGTCACAAAGTATTTTATGTGAAATTTTATGGTTTCTACGAAAATAATAGAGGCTATGAATAGAGTTTTTGGAGTTGGCATATGAAGGTACATACATGCCAAGAATTATAGTAACTCCAACAAAAGAGTGATTGATAAATGCTGCTGAATTTTATGTTAGTAGGTGATTGCTTGAGATGCAATAAAGAGAACAATTTGCTTTATTATCATTAGCTCTGTAGTCTTGGAACTGTAAATTCACTTGAATCATTGGCTTAAATTCATGTTACCAGTTGGATAATTGTTCTGCTGAAACTGGTTAATCGACATTGACGTTTGAATGCCATGTAAAAAATCTGAATGGACCATGTTTTTTTATTCTTGCAAAATTTAATTTTTTGGGTTTCAAAGAGACTAGTTCACCTCAGCTCCAGTTCTGACTTCTATTTCGTGTGTGGGAGATTGTGGAAAATAAGTCTCTTCAACATCGTGTGTTGGAGATTTAGGAATCGTAGCTATCTGCTTTGAGGTGGTTGGATGAGAGTAGTGCGATAGAGTTTTAGAACACGAATTTTGTTTTTACGATTTTTTTGATGATGGTAAAGTAATTCATAATATGCTTTTCATCATTTGGTTTGCATGTGGATCGTCTATATGGAAAGCGCGCATAATAATGTGATTTTAAACCAAATCAAGAAATTGTTTTTCAGTTAATTGATAGAATTAAAATCGTGTATTGGTAGTGGTTGAAGTCGAAGAACAAAGCATGACATTTTGGGTTAAATGATTAGTGGACTCAGCCACTTGTTTGTTTAGGCCTCGTTTAGGGTGGTTTTCTGTTTATGCCTTAAATTTGTAAAAATGAAAATCAGATTGAAATAGGTTTTATATGTTTCTCCTAAAAAATAATTGCTTCAGATTGAAATTCAACATATATACCACCACTGGTCACGACCCTAACCACCGCCACCCTAACATATATGTTTCTCCCTTTAACTTCTTCCTTCCGGTAATACTCCTGCATCTCTTTCCACTACACCAGGTAATTTCTAAATGGTATTTTGATTCTGCCTGTTGTAACCATATGACATCAGCGTCTCATTTGTTTTCTTCCCTATCTAAAAATGATATTAACCGGTTTATCCACACTGCTGATGGATCTCTTATGCCTGTAAGTCATATAGGTTCTATTTCCCTGCCTAATTTAAGCTTACCTAATACATATCTCATCCCTAAACTAAATTTTAATCTTATCTCTGTTGGCCAATTATGTGACCTTGGTTATGAAATTACTTTCTCTTCCTCTGGATGTCGTGTGCAGGATCCACGGACTGGAAAACTCATAGGGGCTGGGCGTAAGATCGGAAGGTTATATGAGCTCACTGAGCTGCATATTCCTCATGAGTCTAACATATGTGCCGCTTCCACACACTCTTCCATTCAACTTTGGCATCGTCGTCTTGCCCACAGTTCAATTGGTAAGTTGCGTCCTCTAGTGTCTCAAGGTCATTTAGGTTCTGTCACCAATGAGTATTTTAATTGTACTACTTGTCAAACTGCTAAACAACCAGCCTTATCTTTCAATAAAAGTACTTCCATTTCAGCTTCACCATTTGATCTTGTGCATTCTGATGTTTGGGGTCCTGCTCCCACACCCACTATGGGTGGTTCTCGGTATTTTGTTATATTTATTGATGATTATTCTCGTTTTACATGGATATATATGATGAAAAATAGACACAAGCTTCCTCAAATTTACATCAATTTTGCCAAAATGATTCAAACACAATTTTCTAAAGTCATTAAAGTCTTTCGACGAGATAATGCCATGGAATATCGTGATTCTAAACTCTTGTCATTTCTAGTGAGCAGGGTACCTTGTCTAAATTTTCATGTGCATATACATCTCAACAAAATGGTCGCGCTGAGAGAAAGCATCGTCACATTCTTGACTCAGTTCGTGCCATGCTTATCTCAGCCTCTTGTCCCGAACGCTCTTAGGGTGAAGCTGCTCTTACTGCTGTCCATATAATAAATTGTCTCCCTTCCTCTGTACTTGGTAATGTCTCTCCTTTTGAGCGTCTTTATCTCACTGCTCCATATTATAAGTCGCTCAAGGTGTTTGGTTGTGCTTGTTTTGTCCTCCTTCAGCCCCATGAATATAATAAACTTGAGCCTCGTGCTTGCCTATGTTGTTTTCTTGGTTATGGCACTGAACACAAAGGTTATCGTTGTTGGGATCCAATATCCCAACGCATTAGCATCTCTCGCCATGTTGTCTTTCGGGAACATATAATGTTCTCTTCCTTGTCAAAGTTTAAGTCAATCCCATCTACTTCCACTCCTCTCTTTACTAATTAACCCTGATGTCGACCTTTTTCCTAGTGACGCCCATGCAGGTTCTGAGACATATGCAGGTTCTTCTAGTGAGCTTCCAACCTCTTCTGATGTTCAACCCACTCTTGATGATGTTATTCCA
The DNA here is from genome assembly GCF_051527215.1 of Medicago sativa. Taxonomy (NCBI): domain Eukaryota; kingdom Viridiplantae; phylum Streptophyta; class Magnoliopsida; order Fabales; family Fabaceae; genus Medicago; species Medicago sativa. Next base: position 29,397,490 of record NC_140752.1, on the reverse strand, counting down.
ACTGTTGATCATGCACCACCCACCATTGAGCTTCCTGGACGGGTAAGAAATCCACCTCCTTACCTTCGTGATTACCATTGTTATTCCACTACGCTTCAATATCATGAACCACAGTCCTACAAGGAAGCTTCAGCAGATCCTCATTGGCAGCAAGCTATGCAGGAAGAATTACAGGCATTAGAGAAAACTCACACTTGGGACCTTGTTGATCCTCCTTCTACTAAGACTCTTGTAGGATGCAAGTGGGTTTATAAAATAAAAACTCTCTCAAATGGATCTATTAACCGTTTCAAAGCTCGTCTTGTGGCAAAAGGGTTCACTCAAGAGTATGGTATTGATTATGAAGAAACATTTGCCCCTGTTGCACGCATCACCTCTGTTTGAACACTTCTTGCCATTGCCGCCACATGCAAATGGAGACTCACTCAAATGGATGTTAAAAATGCCTTTCTCAATGGTGAGTTAGAAGAAGAGGTTTACATGCGTCCTCCTCCAGGATATACTTGTCAGGAAAATAAAGTATGTCGCCTTCGTAAGGCTCTTTATGGTCTCAAACAAGCACCTAGAGCTTGGTTTTCTAAATTTCACAAGACTATCACTCAATTGAATTTCTCTTCTATTGGTCATGATTCTGCTCTCTTTACTCAAAAAGCTGATGCTGGTACTATTGTTTTGCTTCTTTATGTTGATGACATGATTATTACTGGAGATGACTCTGTTGGAATTGAAGAGCTCAAGAAATTCTTGTGTCAACATTTTGAGATGAAGGATCTTGGACCATTAAGTTACTTTCTAGGGCTTGAAGTATTATCCTCGAGTAATGGCTTATTTCTCTCAGAGGCAAAGTATGCTTCTGATCCTGTCTCTCGAGCAGGTCTCAGTGATAGTAAAATCGAACACACTCCTCTTGAACCAAACGTTCGATTTACTCCTCAAGATGCTACTTTACTTAATGATGCTACTCTTTATCGGCAGCTCGTAGGTAGTTTGATATACCTCATCGTTACTCGGCCAGATATTTCATATGTTGTTCATCTTGTTAGCCAATTCATGGCTTCTCCACATACCACTCATTACGTTGTTGTCCTTCGGATTATTCGGTATATCAAGGGTACTTTATTTTATGGTCTTCATTACTCATCTACATCTCCATTCATTCTTAGAGCCTACTCTGATGCCGATTGGGCCGGTGATCCTAGTGATCGTCGTTCCACCACTGATTTTTTATTTTTCTTGGAGATTCTCTTATATCTTGGCGTAGCAAGAAACAAACCTTGGCAGCTCGCTCTAGCACTGAAGCTGAATATCATGCTCTTGTTGATGCTACTTCTGAGATATTATGGCTTCGTTGGCTTCTTGTTGATTTAGAGACATCACAATCTTCACCAACTGATCTATATTGTGACAATATAAGTGCGATTCAAATTGCCCACAATGACGTTTTCCACGAGCGACCCAAACATATTCAAATTGATTGTCACTTCATTCGTCAGCATCTTCTCCATGGTAAACTTCATCTTATCTCCATTGGCACTCTGGATTAACCGGCTGATTTGTTTACAAAACCTCATTCTCCAGGACGCTTCCGCACTTTAGTTTCCAAACTCAAGATGGTTGAAGCTCCGCCCACTTGAGTTTGAGGGGGGATGTTAAGATATATTATAATTCTCTATTTATTGTAATTATGTTAGGAGTAATTAGTCTTTATGTATAATTATTATTTGTGTTTCTTTGTTTCCAATCCTATAATATAAATAGGACAATTTCCTTGTACTTGAAACATACAGTGAATATACAAACATATTCTTATATCTTCATGACTTTCTACAGAGGTGGTTGGATGTTAGTAGTGCTCTTTTCAATAGAGTTTTACAACACGCCTTTTCTTGTTGCGATTTGTTTGATGATGGCATAGCTCAGTGGTATAAACAATGTATAAAATATGCAAGGTCCGGGGTTCGAACCCCGGCCACTACAAAAAAAAAGTAATTTATAATATGCTTGTCATCATTTGGTTTGCATGTGTATGGAAAGCACACAATAACACGAGTTTAAACCAGATCAAGAAATTGTTTTTCAGTAATTGATAGAACTAATCTCTTGTGTTAAATGACTAATCGACTCGGCCAGTTGTTTGTTTATGCCTCGTTTAGGGTGGTTTTTGATTTTATGCTTGTAAGATAAATAAGTTATAAGTTAAAAATAAACTATAAGCTCGTGATAAAAATGGTTACCAACACAGGTCTATTTTTTTGTCTTATGATCTTTTAAGTTATAAACTATAAAATATAAGCTAACTTATTTGTGTTACCAAACAAACCCACAAACAAATAATAACTACATGTCTATTTCTCTGGTCTTAAAAACCGATTTTGCACAAGAAATAACTAACATTAAACCATTTAATTTTAAATTATATGCTGTAAAAACAGAGTTGAAATAAAATAATAAAAATAAAAGTGGAATTAAAGATTACAAACTATAAGTTACAAGCTTAAACGCTAATTATAATAGCGTAAGATAAATAAGGTATAAGTTAAAAATAAACTATAAGCTCGTGATAAAAATGGTTACCAACACAAGTCTATTTTTTTGTCATATGATCTTTTAAGTTATAAACTATAAAACATAAGCTAACTTATTTGTGTTACCAAACAAACCCACAAACAAATAATATCTACATGTCTACTTCTACAATGATTCCTTCATATAAAATAAAACCACCCAAAAATAGCAAATATTGTAATTCATAAATAAAGTATTTTTTCGAAAAGATTTATTGCAAATAATAATAGTAGTAAAACTCATTATAAATAGAAAAATGACACTACAAAATTATAAGCTGACACTGTTCATTTACTTCATCCTTAAGCATCTCGTGAATAACATTCTTTCCTAACCAACAATCACTACCACAGACATTGGAATAAGTTGTCCATCTACCCCCTCCAAGATAGGCTCTGTCACTAGAACGGAAAGTCATTTTCTTAAGCGAATTTGAATTCCTCAATAGGTGAGTAGCTAATTCAAAAACATTTATGGAGCAGATATAGCCGCGAAACTCCACATATTTCAAATAATTTTGAGAAAACCCTGCATATTTGATTTTCCGCCTCTTAAATCGAACCATATGTGAATGTTCCGGATGCAGATTTTTAATCTGAAAAATAAAAATAACGATCATAATATTACATTTATGAGAATTTTAAAATCCCATTAGTATATAAAACTAATCTAGGACTTATTAACGTCAAAAAAATAATCTAGGACTTATTCATTATTTTAATTGAAATAATATGTTTATTATGATAGAGATTATGTTTGACAAGGTAAAACTGTTAGCTTATAAGATAAATGCACTTTTGGTTTCCTTGTTTTAGGAAAAATGAAGTTTTGGTCCCATATATTAAAATCCAACTTTTTGGTCTCTCAAATTCAATTTTATGAGTTTCGGTCCCTCACCCATTTTGAAGTCAGTTTTGGTGACGTGACCTAGTTAATAATGATGTGGCGGCACTTACGTAGATACATTCAATATCTATGTCAGAACTAATTTGTTTATTTCATAATACTTTTTTATACAATATTTTAATTATTTCAAACCCAAAATAGAGAGAAACAGACCGGAAGGAGATAGAAAGGAGAACAGCCAGCATTTGGGTTTGTTTCAAAAGAAAGAAAGTGGAAAGATAGCAAGGAGGATGGAAAGTTTCTTGAAAAGTGTGCTTCCTCTATTTGGAACCCTGTCAGAAAGGAAAGAAAGGTTTCTTTTTTATGGGACCAGCACACAAGAACCTTTCGGTCCAACAATGTAGAGAAAGTGGAGGATGAAGCTCTAATTTTGTAAAAGGACAAAACAACCCTTACTTTGATAGTATATGTTTCCAACACTAATATTTTTTTTTCCTTCAATTTATTTGCTTCTCAGATCAAGGCTTGAACCGAAAGGATATATTAATCAAGGCTTCAAGCATACTAATTAATATATCCTTTCGGTTCTATTTATTTGTTCGACAAATGTTTATCCACTGTTGATTGTTTTACATGGTGTATTCCTATAATATATAATTATATATAATATACTAACATATCATTTTTATATGAGGGTAGTTATGCCATATCCTAAATATAAATCTTTCTTTCCTTCCATTTTTTGATCACTTTCACTCAAACCAAACAACTATGAAAATCATCTTACTTTCTACTCACATTCATTCATTCATCAATCTTTCCTCATACTTTCTTTCCTTATACTTTCTTTTCTCGTCCAAACAGAAGCCATTATTAGACTTCAAGTAAGAATATTTTAAACTCTTACATTTTTTTCTGTCATTATTAATTTATTGTTGGAAATCAGTTTTTTGTTTATGAAAATAGTAACACAAAATTAAGGAAGTGGACTTTTAGACATTTTTTGTTCTGTTATAAATTTATTTTAATCCATCAATAATTTCCTATTTTTTTTACACTTTCCCTGTCCAATAAATTTAAAGTGTTAATTTTTCTCATAACAAACAATTGATAATTACTCTCTTTTTATAAACAACTTTCTATTTTTTTACACACTCTATCTCATCTCATAACAAACAATTGTCATAAATCTAAATATTATACGAATCTTTTTTCATAACTGTAAAGCAAAATAAAAATTATTCTAACTTCACATTAATCAAAAGTTGAGAATAAATTTAACTTTTTTTTATAAAAAAAAAAAAAAAAAACTTCCCTTCAACTTCTTTAATCAAATATTTTATTCAAAATCTGAACACTGCAACATTTATTTGAATATTGATGTTGAAGATAACATAAAAATTCATGGAACCACAATTGTTTGTAACAAAATTTTGTTTAATATTTGAAAATAATAAAAAACAAATTTTGGTTAAAAAAAACAAAGTTTAATTTTTCAAAAATATATCATTAATTTTATTGAATAAGATAAGAGTAATTGAGAACATGTATAATTGACAAATTGTGACTTTAAACTATCAAAATGACAGTTAAATAGGAACGCTAAATACCAATCAAACGACACTTAAAAGAGAGTGGATAATAGTGTATATGCAGGTTGTCTTTTAGAAATTATAAATAAAATTGAGAGATCTTGAGTCGAAGATTAAGTTGAAGTATAAATATTTAATTCTTGTATTCACTAACCGTGAGTATGATTTCATAAATTAAAAAGGTTCTATTTTGATTAAATGATTGAATATGAGTCATTTATAAATGTTAGGTTCTATTTTGAATATGGTGAAAAGGCGTTGTGGAAAGAAGTTTTGGAGGAAAAATATGGTCCTTGTTTAGATACGTTGTTGGAGGTAGGTGGAGTGGTGTGGCCAAGAATTGCCTCATCATGGTGGAAAGATTTAGTCAAGTTGGATGATTTTGGGGTGCAAAATTGGTTCAATTCGGAGATTGTTAAAAAAGCGGGGAATGGGATGAATACTAGTTTTTGGAATGATAAATGGAGAGGGGATAGTTGTTTTCGCCTTCGATATCCTCGATTATTTTCAATTTCAAATCAAAAGGAGGCAAAGGTGGGGGAAGTTGGGGTGCGAGTGGAGGAGGGAGTGGATTGGAGGTTCATATGGAGAAGGAATTTGTTTGTGTGGGAAGAGGATTTGTTGCTAAGTCTTAAGGAGGATTTGGAAGAGATAAGGTGGTCTCAAGAGCTTGATGTGTGGAGGTGGAAGTTAGAAGATAGTGGAGTGTTTTCGGTGAAGTCGGCGTACAAGAGGTTGGAGGAGGTGATGTTGAGGGAGGATGTGTGGGGTGAAGAAGAGAAGGGAGTGTTTGAAGATATGTGGAAGAGCCCCGTACCGTCAAAAGTGGTGGCGTTTGCTTGGAAGGCACTACGTAACCGGATAGCAACAAAAGATAACCTTGTGATAAGGAATGTTCTTCCACCGGAGACTTCAAATTTGTGTGTCTTGTGCAATAGGGACGAAGAATCAACGCGGCACCTCTTTTTACATTGTGAGGTGGCGAGGTCGGTTTGGTTGAGATTGATGGTGTGGATGAATTGCTCTTTTATAACTCCTCCGAATTTATTTGTTCATTGGGATTGTTGGTGTGGAGAGGGTGGTAATAAGAAGGTGATTAATGGGTTGCGGTTAGTTTGGCATACCGCGGTTTGGTTGTTGTGGAAAGCAAGGAATGACAAAAATTTTAACAATTCTAATTGTGAGGTGGAAGAGTTAGTGGAGAATATTAAAGTTTTGTCTTGGAGATGGATGTTGTATAGGACTAAAATTCCGGCGTGTCTTTTTTATGAATGGTTTGGAACCCTCGTTTATGTTTAGTGAGGTGAGGGGAGGTGTGTCCTCTTGGTGCTGATGATGTTTTGTCCCTTCCTGATGCACTGGCTTCTTCTGTGTTTTCATGCAATGGCCTATAATTGTTTTTTGGCTGATGTTATAGTATTCATCTTGTAAGGGTGGGGTAGGTAGCTGAAGCTACGGTTTGCGCTGCTTGGGAACTAATTGGCAGCGGTATTGTGTTTTTTGGGGTAGTGAGGCAAAGGTATGCATGTGGTTCTCCTACATGTGTATATTTTGGCCTCACTATTTAGTATGGGTTGGTAGTTTGGGTGGGAGGTGTTCCGTATATATGCGGCACCGATTGTATTGCTCTTTTCCTTCTCGAGTTTTTCGTGCCTTGCGATTACTCGTTATTAATAATATTTGCCATTTCAAAAAAAAAAAAAAAAATATATATATATATATATATTTTGGTTTATCCAAACATTGAGATCCCCCCTTCTAATTCCAAGATTCTTTAAATTTAGACTTCCATGCTTGGTTTTAAAATAAACTTCTAGCACCATTCAAGACAAAAAAAAAAAATAGAGTTTGAATGACTTACACTCAGAGTAAGTTTTTGGAGATGCTGAGAAGCTGCTGCAATATCTAAAAGCCAAAAGTAGTCCATACTAGGATCACATGCTCCAACAATACGTAACTCCAATTGTCTAAGATTTTGAAACTGAACCAAGACATTCGCTAATTCCTTTACCTGTTTACAACAATAATAATTAAGTGAATTAAATGCAACTGGTGAACAACATAATTGAAAGAAACCTAGGCCGTGCTGGAATGCACTATAGTGTTGAAATGCACAATATAGTAGAGTGACTCACTTGTAAAGTGCCGGCGATCATAGCTAAATTCTCAATACGTGGTAAACTTACAATTGGATCAAAAAGATGTGGTGTATTCTCTATCTCTGATGTATCCCAGAAAACCTTCGATAACTTTGGAGCCGTAAAAGAAATAATCCTTGTGGGCATCCTTGTGGTGTACCCAATATATTCAAAGGATGAAAGATTTAATGCATCAATTGATATATCAGAAGGAGATTGATTGGACCGACCACAATTAAGTATGATCAACTGACGTAACTTCGAACTTGTAATTTTTATTGAACTTATGCGCGAGCAGTTCTTAAAGGTGACATCTTCAAGTTGAAGACATTCAGAAAACAAGTAAGGCAAGATGTGCGTGGATAGATCTTCAAGTACTATTGCATCAAACATAATTGTTGTTACGTTCTTCAATTCAGATAACTCTATACGCTTTGTAAACTTACTAGCTCTAAAGCTAAACTTGGATACTATAGGAGCTTGAATGCTCATTGGGTGTGCTAAAAAATGTTTAACACAAGAATATTCGAAGGATAAGAGACTTGATGCAATGATAGTTAAAAACTTTTGATAGCCATGCCCACAGTTAACAATGCTCAAACGAAGCAATGATGGACTTATTATTATCAACTTAGAAGTGATCTTACAACCATCAAGGGTGAAGTCTACAAGGTGGCTGCAATTTGAACACAAAGTCTGAACGAGTGTCTTCTCCACATCAATTAGTTGCAACACAAGAGTTCTCAAATTTTTTAATCCAAAGAAGTCCCTGGGTTCATCTAAGAGGCAGTTTTGTAGGTGCAAATAAGTCAAAGAATCATTGTCAGGTAAGAGAGCAAGGGAAAATTTGTCTGGCAAAATAGAAATAGTAGTATCACTTGTTTTAGAAGTTGTTTCAGAAGAGAATAGAAGTTCAATATGTTTGGCACCCTTAGCAATTCCTTTGGAGATCAATCTATCAATGACATCCCTATGTTCATTACCTAATGGAAATTTAACTCGAATGGAACGGATTATGGCACCTTTATAATTGAGCATAAATTGATCCAATGTTGTGGCAAATTCAGATTGAAAGTGAAACCTTTGAGAGAGAGGAAGGATTTGGTTCAAGTCTTGATTTGTGTTATAGTCAGACATGGTATAGAGATCAAAGTTAAGGTCCATCCTTAATCCCCATTCGTGAATCCATTGTTTGGACAATGCACTGGTTTTCACCAAATCCTTCAAATCTAACTTAGAAAAGATAATAGACATAATATGATCAGGCAACTCACTCTTAAGCTTTTTACAACTCTTCATTGTGTCTGCAAGCAAGCAATATGATAATTCCAGTTAAAACGCATAGTCAATCTAACAAAGCTTTAAAAAAAAAAAAACATTCGGATTAAACCCTAACTTATTTTAAAGGCTTAAATGCACTTGCTATACCCTAACTTATTTTAAACGTGCCAATTTCTATGTTGGGTCTCTAACAGTTAGATTAGACACAAATTCAACAAAAGAAAAAACTGATAAAAGCTACTTAAATCAAAATCAAGAAGCACAACAAACAATGGAGAATTTTCTTAGAATAGAATTGTTAAGAAGCAATAACAAATTCAATAAACAATTAATAAATAAACATAAAGGGGTAAAACAATAAGATATTTGTGGCCGGAACTGACCGAAAACATATATCTTTCATCTAAAAAAACGCTATTGACTACTAGCCATCCCCCAATCAATCAAAACAAACTATACTTGATTTTATTAACACATAAACAATTATTATGGTTAAACAGGTAAAGGATCAAAATTGAATAAATTTATCATATTCAAAGTAGAATCTATAAAAGAAATTTAATCAGAGAGAGAGAGAGAGAGTAGAAGAAACAACGGGTACCTGCGAGTTTCAATCGGCCGAGTATTGAGATGCTTATTGTGTTGCGATCAAGAAGAAGACTACGGCTTGGATGAAAAGTTTGGGTATTAGGATTACTTTGGATTTATTTATTTAGGAGAATGCTAACCATCGCCCTTGGGGCATTGGATAAAGGAATAAAAATAGAAATATACTATTAGATTAGATTTTTTTAGATTTAGAGTTTGTTTAAATTTTGATTTTTTTTTTGCAAGATATGATACAATGTTACATGCAAATGACTTATATTGTTTAATTATTTAGATGTTTGCATGTTTATGTTGTAGTTATCATTTTTAGGGTTTATGTATAATTTGCACTCTAAGTGTTTGATGAAATGTTTGAATGAGTTTTTCATTGATTGTTTTTAATTTCTTATGGTGTAGATTTGAAGCAATGGCTGGGTGGATCGACGTTCATGCACAATTCAACGGCGGAGAACCGCAAAGGTTGAAGGTTCAGTGCCTTGGTGTAACGTTAAGTGGTCTCAAGGATGAACTTACTGAATTCAACCAAGGAGTCAACCCAAGAGACACAAGGAGAGTGGAACATGTTCAGTATAAACGTCCAACGCTCGACGAGGGGAGAATATCATTCAGTTGGGTGGAATTAACGAACGACGAAAACGTGACGGGCATGTTTTGGGAGCACAACATGTTCCAGTGGATCAATATGCGGGTAATGTTGCTGAGATCAACTGAAGATATCATCAAAAGTTTGATTCCGCCAGAAGATCGTCATTAGGAATAAGGTACATTCCAACTACAACAATTGTCTTCCTTTGAATGAGGTAATTCAAACTTGCCAAACGACAGTTACCAAGCATTCACCCGGAAGTTCAAATTCTTGTTAGGCTGGTTTGAATGAAGGTACTGAAGTGTCAAAGAATGCACCTCATTCTTTTGACACTTGAATACCATCATTTAAACCAAGTCTAACAAGAATTTAATCTTCCGGGTGAATGTTTGATAGATGTTGTTTGGCAAGTTTGATTTTGCCTCATTTAGAGGTAAGATAATTGTTGTAGTTGGAATGCACATTCCAACTACATCAATTGTCTTACCCTGAAATGGAAATTCAAACTGGCTAAACACCAGTTCTCCAACATTGATTTCGAAGTTTTGGGTGATTGTTGGAGTCCTGGTGTTTAGCCAGTTTGAATTTACCATTTCAGCGGTAAAACAATTGTTGTAGTTTGAAGGTGAAACCCGAATGTAATGTGATGTAATGTAATGATAGGACATATTCATAAACATGTATTATTGACAATCAGCTATACAAGTTATGATATTGAATTCACGCTGAGCTTAATTAAACTTTTTATTCGAATTCACGCTGTCGCAATTTTTATTCGAATTCACGCTGTCGCAATTTTTATTCGAATTTATTTATTTACTTTATTCAAATTTTTAATTCAATACGCAATCATAAAATAAATTCAAAAAATTAACAAAAGTGTGTAAAAAAACATGTACAATGCATTAAAATGCATGAACAACCGGTCACAGTAGCGTGGCTTAACACACGCAAGGTTTAACACTAGCGTGAGTTAACACACGCAAGGTTTAACACTCGCGTGAGTTAACTCACGTCAGTTTTGCCGGTGGTCACAACTCAAAAACACGTTTTTTGAACTTTGGTTATTCAACCTTGATTTTATTGAGTTTTACACTTTTTTTTTACTGTTTTTTTTATTGCATTTAGTGCATACAAAACCTATGCACTAAATTATTTTCAATTAAGCCTTTTTTCAATTTCTTTTTAATACGTAACTTTAATCGAATATAGTCAATTCACAAATTTTATTCCAAATTATGTTATTTACTTTATTCCAAATTATGTTACTTACTTTATTCTAATTTATTTTATTTTCATTATTCTAAATTATTTTATTTACTTTATTCTAATTTATTTATGCACTTGAAATAAATTCGAAATTAGAAAATAAATTTGATTTTATTCTAATTCAATATTTATTCTAATTTATTTATTAATTCATTAAATACAAAATTAGAAAATAAATCTGATTTTATTTATTCAATACATAATCATAAAAATAAAATAATTGCAAATATAATTACAAACAAAAAACAAAATTAATAAATATCAATCTCGTTTTATTAATATCATTCAAACAGATGTTTTATTTCAATTAACTAATCTACTTGATATCTTTTTACCCTCTCGGGGTAAAAAGTTATTTTTACCCTCTTTGGTATATACCAATAGCTCTTGAGCAAAGTAGTGATCCGTCCTGTTGGGGAAAACGACATCAAGATCCCTTGAGTTATATTTAAATTTGGTTCCTTTTATACCCCTACGATGATTCTTTTTACCCACGGTAAAAAGATTTTGGGAGTAAAAGGAAGCAAACCTAATTTTACCTCAAGGGATGATGTCTTTTTCCCCAACCTAACGGACCACTACTTCCCCCAAAATTTACCTAAAGGGGTATAAAAAGCCTAGAGACTATAGAAGCAAAGAAGAAGAAGAGAAAGAGGGGGAGAGAGTGGGAGGAGATAATGTGAGGAAAAGAGGAAGTATGTGAGGGTATTTATAGGTAGAAATGACAACCTAGGTTGTATCTAACAAAAATGTGGTAAAAAAACGTGTGAAAGTGGTAAAAACGTGTAAATTGAATGTTGAAAACCTGACCAGAGTTGAAAAAATGTTTGTTCTTCACCGGCCAACTAGCGTGAGGAGATTGAAGAGAAAAAACATCAATAATATCTTTTTCCTTGCACACCCTCTTCACTTTAAAGGAATCATTCAATAGACTTCTCAACTTTGAATAAAAGCCTTAAAAACATTACTTTGAATAATACCCTTCAGGCCAGACACCAGGAGGACAAAATCCATCATTTTCAGCCTACAATGTGTTCATTATAATAAACCAAGATATTTACAAATAAATCTCAAAACAAAAATCAACTCAATAACTAAGTGGAAATAATTAGAACCCAATTCAAACTACTCATACCTTTGCAGCAGATACCAATACAGAACATTGCTTGTCAATAAGATAATTGACATTATTGTCAAAAAGAACAAAGACAACTTCATCAGTTGCATCACTTACATGAACCTTCACCTTATACCTACACATATAAATAGAATAAAAGCCTGAAGGGTATTACATCATCAATAATAGCATTATTGCAGCTATTGTGTACTGGTGATGGTTTTGAGGTCTTTGTATGTTTCACGTGACTGTCTGGATTTGGCAGTGGATTGACATGAATTTTAGCAAGAATTTGGGGATTGGGCTGTTGTGTAGGCTATTTATGCAATGCTCTTCTGCAGTGGATTGACATGAAGCATGGTAAGAAATTATGAGAGTGCTAGGTTAAAGTTCAGTAAAAGGAGGTAACTCTGTATAAAGCTTCATTTTTCGAAATTTTGATAGAACTTTCAAGAGAGACAAATTTGGTACATCAAAGGAGATAACTACTTTAGTGTTGAGTGTCACCGAGACAAACTCTGTAACTCTGCACCATAGTTACATAATTGCGAATTGGTTCGCGAGTACCGAATTCGGGTACTTCGGCGTATTGGTACGCAACAAATTCCCCTGGAATTCGCACAAACCACCGAACCAAGAGTACCACCCCTGGTTTCAACATTAATGCCAAATAGAATAAGAAAAACTCAAATGAAAACATATAATAACTAGTATCACTTAATTTCACAATGAAAAATAAAAACTAAGTATCAATGGCCATTAGTAGCTCCATGTCTAAGATTCTGAGGATCCTGACTAGATGATGATGAACGCCTGCCTAAACCGAGAACCTGAAAAATATAAAATAGTTGAACTTGATAAAATGATCTCAAACTGAAATGCTATTTATAATTAACAAAAGTCTGCTATAATGGAAAGACGAATATATAAAACACCCTCCTCCGTTCAAATAAAAACTACAACTTAGAAGCATAAAAGAGACTGCCATTGATAGTAACTATGATTCAACATGTGTGTTATGATCTAGATTCCTTGTATTATCCAAAAGGGGAGAATATCTTATGTTTCTCTTCCTTGACTTTTCAATTAACTCTATCTTGAAATTGACTGTCAAAGATTTGCATAAATGATACTTACATTGTCTAATGAAACAAACAACGGACATGAAAGAGAGCTACTACTTACATATCTTATATGTCATCAATAAACTGAAAGTTGACATGTTGCGGATGCCCTTGGACATGAGGATAATTTCCTTTCTACTTTACGTTGTTTTTTGTCACTCCATATTGTCATGGTTTGTAAAACTTTTGCATTATTTAGAATATATCTTGCTAACACAATGTCATGTTGTAGGTCCACAAAACCAAAGTCCCGAATAGTGCAAGTTCTAAGATATAAAGAAAGGCACAGTGGAGCGGTTTCTGGCTCCACCCAACTTTCTTGTCCGCGTCCTCCTTTAATGTTCTCATCCCAATCAGTTTGTGTCTTCTGTTAATAATTCACAAAGCAAAACTAATCATAAATGTACTCAATTTTTTTATTTGAAACAAGAAACATAATAAGGAAAGATAAACTAAATACAATTCTTAAACTTAACAACCTGATAGAGCTCAAGATTTTGAAGATCAGGGCAGTGGTAGAGCACTTGTATAAACATGTCCTTATAATAGTCGATCACCAAGTGAGTCAAATTATTGAAGGTAGGAAAATCATAAGGAGTATACATCTAAATTATGTGGAAAGACTAAATCAGAAATCAGAACAAAATTCACTAAAACAAATACAAATGAATCATATATCATATTAATAATCAAACGTACGAACCTCCCATAGTTGTATTCTTAGAAACTTCAAATTAAAAAGTGACTTCATAGGAAAATCACAATAAACGTTAATTATTTCCGCTCTAATCAACTCTCTTAAGCTTAAGCTATGAAACACTTGACGTTTTGTTTCCTCCTCCTCCTCCCTCTCGAATGCTAATACATCGCGTGCCTTGAAATCCTGAAGAACAGGACATCCAGCAACAAGCAACCAAAAGTTTTCTGCATCCTCGAATCCAATGCGATACAAATGAAGCGTTTTGAGTGAGGGAAATTCAAATCCAACAGAAGAAAAAGAAAAGCCTTCTACATTGAACCAACTAAGGTTTAGAACCACTAGGGTTTTACAACTAAATATGGCATTGGGCAATTTGGGGGCTCGGATTATGTGTTGTACAACAAGACCATAATCATCATTATCAACATCAGTATGAAGAAGAAGATGGAGAAACTTAACTTTGGATTGAACAACTTGGTTAACGGTTGTAATGAGATTGGGTAGGCTAAGAGAGTCGACATGATTAATGTTGGCATATCCAATGTCGAGGTAGAAACTGTCGATGGAATGATTACCTCGCGAGAGCATAACAGAGTAGACAAACTGATTGAATAGGAGAATGGATTTTTGATCGTCCAATTTGACGTCGGGGAAATCAAGAAGAGGAAGAAAGCGCCATAATTTAATCCATCTATTTGATAGAATTCCAGTCGTAACAGCCTGTTTGGTAGAAAGATGTGAGAGAATGAGGTAGATGACTTCATCTGGTAAAGTGCTTATTCTATCCTTCGATGGTGCCATTGCTGATAGAGAGAATATATGATGGAGTGAGTTCAAAGGTTAGAGGAAGCCAACAACGAGGTAAAAGGGTTTTCAGAGGAAGCCAACAACGATATTAAGGTAAAAGGGTTTGAAGGAAGTGTCGTATAAATAGACCTATTTCTGTTGGGTCTCTTGAAACCCACCGCAACAATAAAGATTGATCAAAATATAGGTTTTTCTTTTCTAAAATACTAGACTCTAACCCGTACGATGTACGGGTTTTGTAGAGTTTCTTATATAAACATCAAAGTGACTATATTATTAATTTTAGAGTTACATTCAAAGTAATAGAAACAATGAAACTAAGTGATGTTTGAGAGTGATCGACATGCAAAATCTCAAAAAAGAAAATTATAACATTAGTTTGCATCAACAAAAATGGACATGGAATAAAAGTCATAAATTATGTGAAATTAATCAAACATGAAAATAAACACAATAAAAATGAGTGTTAGTGGCTTAAAAAAAGGCCTTTAAGATCACATATCCATTTTAAAAGCAACTATATTTCAATAAAAATGTTAGTGGTCTAGTGGTAAAAGCTCTAAGGTGTTGTTATGGGTAGTTGGTTCAATTCCTTGCAAAACAATTTTTAAAAAAATAATATTTAGAACAGCCAAAAAGGGCGGGATTAGGGTTAATTAAGGTTAATTGGAGAATATCTAATATATATATATATATATATTAAGATATTCGTTCCTTTATAAAAATGAAAAATATTCGTTAGGATTTCAAGCATGTGATAGTTTTTTTTTTCTTTTTTTTAAGGAATGTGATAGTTTTTTGTTTCTTTTGTTTTTAGGGAGGGATGTGATAGTTTTTTTTTCACGGGATATACCATGTAATAAAACTATCACATCCCTCCCTAAAAACAAAAGAAACAAAAAACTATTTAGAAAAATATTGATTTACATTATGTCAACGTGTGGAAACACGGGCATTCACATAGCCGTCTTTTCGTTTTTTTTATTACGCTAACACATATAGATTATGAACGATATTTTATATAAAAAAGTTTATATAGATTAAAATTATAAGCATAAATATTTATGAATTTCAAATGTAACAAACAAAATTGTTTAAGGTATAATTTGAATAACAAAAGTCAGCCTAAAATCCTCTATTGTTTATAAATATAGTACAAATATATCATTAATAATTGTAACAAAAAAAAATATCATTAATAAGTTCACAACAACTTGTCAAAAAAAAAGTCTACAGAAACAATAGATATATACAAACGATGACACAACAAGATATGAATAAAAAGCTTATCAGCGTGGAGAAATATTAGGGATTGCTGCATTTTAGATGGAATTTGTTAGTTTAAATTGGTGCGCTGTATTTTAGATGGAATTTGTTAGGTTAAATTGATGCTAATCTAATGCAGAATTTTAGAGGGAAATTATTAGGTTAAGTTGCTGCAGACCTAATGAAATTAATAAATAAGGATAAAAAAGGCATGAAATTGGTGGACATGAAATTGGTGCGATGCATTTTTTAGATGGAATTTGTTATGTTAAATAATTGCAAACCTAAAAGTGTAGAAAATATTTGATTCAAAAAAAAAAAAAAGGGAGGATAGGAATGAAATTTGTTAGGTTAAAAAATAAGGATTCGGCTGGCCAAA
The DNA here is from genome assembly GCF_051527215.1 of Medicago sativa. Lineage (NCBI taxonomy): Eukaryota > Viridiplantae > Streptophyta > Magnoliopsida > Fabales > Fabaceae > Medicago > Medicago sativa. The sequence goes on along the minus strand of NC_140752.1, from coordinate 29,381,211 downwards.
ATTATAGCAAACTTGATAAAAAATTCGGCTGGCATTAAGTAAGATGATTAATGACTAAAATTGAATGGCGCCTAAATGTGCAAGATCCAATGGCTCAGAAAAGTGGAGGGAAAAATGGGGGGAAAATATTAGGGCAACAATAGCTTGAAGAGTTAAGCTTTAGTAAGTTAGGGTAGAAAATATTTGCTTCATAAAAAAAAAAAAGCAAGAGGATAGGAATAAAATTGGTGCGATGCATTTTTTTAGATGGAATTTGTTATGTTAAATAATTGCAAACCTAAAAGTGTAGAAAATATTTGATTAAAAAAAAGGAGGATAGGAATGAAATTTGTTAGGTTAAAAAATAAGGATTCGGCTGGCCAAAATTATAGCAAACTTGATAACAAAATTTGGCTGGCATTAATTAAGTAAGATGATCAATGGCTAAAATTGAATGGCGCCTAAATGTGCAAGATCCAATGGCTCAGAAAAGTGGAGGGAGAAATGGGGGGAAAATACTAGGGTTAGAAATAGTTTTACTCGATCTCTTTTATTTGTAGGCATTTTCCCGTTGTATTCTATTAACTTGGGTGTTGTGAGTTTGTTCCTGTAACACCCATACTAGAAATTACCTAGGATATCTAGTATGCTCGTTAAACTTGGCATTGGATACATTAAAATTACAATAATAAAATTTCTTCCGAACATATCATAAAACTACTTGTCTATACATTTAAAATAGTGCCACTGACGTGTACAACATACATGCAATGACAAGTAAATATAATTGTCCAGCTTCTTCTTCTACTTCATCACGAACTGCTCTGCTTGCGATCCACCTGTGCCTCTGAAATAAAATAAAAGGAATTGGGGTGAGACGGGATGTCTCAGTGAGTTCCACCTATCCTAGGCTGTAGGCAATCTCAGGGAACCTAGGATCGCCATCTGCCTCTAAGCTCAACCCTTTTTGGGTTTATACAGTTTTGTCATGCATAACTGAGCGATCGGGGGATAACTAGGATCGCTGTCTGAAATACTAATATATTTCTGATACTAATGTTGAAATCATACTCATAATTATAGTCATAATGTCTGTCATATTATGTTAGAAATGTTAGCGTTGAACAAACAATATTATCTGAGTTGATTTTACGGAATAAACCCAGGTGGAGTAACCCCGGAATTTATTCCACTCTGACCGGTAATAATTCCAACAGGCGGGAACCCAACTGACGGGGATACCGGACTCCTCTGATTATTGTGGGGTCATCCTCACGGATAGTGCCCGTTCCAACTGGCGGGAACCTTTCGTATCCAACTGGCGGGATAGCGAAAGCCACAGCTTAAACATGTTTTAATATTATAACTTGAACTGATTTCTAATAACTGAGTTAATCCTCAACTCCACTACTGACGGGGAGATAGAGAGGAATAACTTAACTGATTTTCTTTTAATGAAAACATCCTGAAACTAATAATAAAGACGTAGTGATTCTGTCTTTGTTCTGAAATTAATTCGAATACTAACCTATTCAGGTTCTAGGCATATCGTTGTCATATGCCATTCCTAAAAGGTTATAAAATTTTCCCCATATCCTGATAAATTAAATCCGACTAATTAAGCCGAACATTCATACTTAGAATTCTTTACTTTCCAATAATTGGAAATCTACCCATGAATAATTTGTTTCAATGGCCATTTTACTCTAAACATTCATTTACACAAATAAATATACATTATGGTAGTGTATGATTAGAGGATATGCATAATACAATTTCGGCTACATATTCGGAAATAATGAGAACTGGAGTCTTAGCCAAGCCAAACCATTATATTACCTTAAAAGCAGACATGGCAACGGGGCGGGGCGGGGGCGGGTTTTGACACACCCGTCCCCGGCCCCGTTTCACACTACCCAGCCCCGCCCCCGCCCCCAGACCCGACGGGGATAGAATCTTTACCCCCAGACCCGCCCCCAACGGGGACGGGTGTCCCAGACCCGCCCCCACCCCCACCCGTGAAAAGTGTAAATTAAATTGCACATGAGGGTGAGGCCTCCAGGTTCCACAATTTTCTCCCATTCAACCAAAACAATCACCTACACGATTTAAAAACATATATACATTAAAAAAAAATGGAAGTAAAGTTATAAACATATTTCAATGAAAGAACAAGAAATTAACAAATGCAATATATATACCTTACGAAAGATTTGGTTTGACTAGCTGCTTGGCACACCATAACTACTTTCCAACCCTTCAAATATAGAACAGCCCAAATGTCCCAAACACAACAAATAGATTCACAGAAATCTCAACACTCCGAAACCAGTTGAAACAGATCTTGAAATGAAAAAGTGTGAAATAATTGGCTTATAATTTCACTGAAAAAGTGTGAAATAGCATGGATCTGTCCAAACTAGTTGCTAGTTGACATGTTTATTTCCATATTTAGAGAATTAAACTATGTTTTGCTGCAAGTGGAAGTGGAAACTGAAGTATGAGAAGGTGCCGAAAGTGGAAAAGTGAAGAGTACAGCGGCGGAAATGGAATGGAAGAGGAAAAGGAAAATAAGGAAAACAAGGTTTCTTTCTTTATTCTCTTTATATACCCCTTCTAATTTAAGGAAAATAAGGGTAATAAAGTAAATTTGCATGTACGGGTACGGGTACGGGGCGGGGGCGGGGCGGGTGTGACTATCCCCCGTCCCCGTCCCCGCCCCCGCATTTAGCCTACGGGTTTTCCCCGGACCCGGACCCAGACCCAGTTAATACGGCTTTTCCCCCTTAAAAATCGGGTGCGGGGGTGGGGGACCCGACGGGTCCGGGTTGTTTTGCCATGTCTACTTAAAAGTGTAATTTAATTTAGCTAAGAGTCAAAATAAAGTAATAAAATCAAACAATTCTCACTTTACGTAACGTTAGCCGAAATTGCACATTTATTCATTCTCACGTAAAACTTATCATAATATTTTTCCTCTAACTTCTACATTACCATAATCATATTTATCAACATAAAAGTTATTTTAGAGTACTCTAGGAAGGGTATAAATCTTAATCATATTGTCACTAAATTATGTACTAATGTACTAAATCATATTCTATTATTCTAAAGGCATAATTTAACTACCCAAAGGGAAGTTTTCTAACTAAAGGAACTCACCTCGAATCACTCTTGGAAAAATTGCAAAGCATCTTATCAACAATCTGCAGCTTCTGCTATCTCCAAAACTCCATAATCAATTTTCCAAAATAGCTTATGTCTTGACTTATTGGTCTTGACTTTTCCGAAACAGTCCAACCCACTTGTGACATACTCCTAACTCATCAACCAGCATATAGAAAAATTACCATTTCAGTCCCTGCACCAGAAGTTTGCCGTTTGGCTATTTAAGCACTTCTAAAACAGCTTAATTATCATTTAAGCACTTTTAACATTACTAAAACAGCTTATCATTTTTCCATTACTCATATGTCAATTAAACATATTTCTCATAAACTTTTCTTCAGAAAATAATACTTGAAACAACTTAACTTTCAACTTAAGCTATTCTTCAATGACTTAACTAGCTACTTATAACTCCTATCACATAAATTTCGACCCAACCTTTAACACAGCAGTTCCAACATGTATTATTAGCCCTATGAACCACTTATACAGTAGTTTGAACTCACAACTTAGTCATTTAAGGCATTTTGCTCAAAACAGCTTATCTGACAACTTATGCCCTCTAAACAATTCAACTTCTGTTCAAATTTTCCAGATTACAACCAAACATATAAACACAGTTACTAAACCACTCATACAGTAAATCTAACATGTTACTCCAATAATCAATTATGACAGTTTTCTTTAAAATAGCTTATACCTCAAATTAAGCACTTCTGACTCAGCTTAATATCCCAACAGCAACAACACCACTTCTGCCATCTCGTTGAAGCCCTAACCAACTTCATTCCTTGATTCCATCATCTTCTAGCTGTTAGTAACTTGCTTCTAATGCCAATCCAAACCACAATTTCTTAGCTAATCACATACAAAACCACTATCAAGCTTTGTGTATCAAATCTTCCCAAGAGATAGTGTGGAAAAAGGGACACAGCCAAGGCTAAGGGAAAGAGGAACCAAGTACTTAAGCGTGATTAAGATGTTACAAGAATCATGAATTTGTATGTTGGTTTGATCTTGGAGGATTGGTGAGGTAAGTGGATTTTTGGTGGTTTGGAATAGAGAGCCGAGAGAAAAAAAAAAAAAAAAAAAAAAGGAGGAGTAGAAAATCTGATATTTTTGAGAGAGAAAGTGATGAAAAATGAAGATATTTTGTGTTGTGTTGGATTTATACTCTTAGGTGAGAAATTACCCAAATGCCCTTTCTACACTCTTCTTCAAACTAAAATATTCGATGAAAATGCCGTAAAAGTTTTAAGCAGAAAAATATATTCCCCGTATTCCATTGTAATAATATGATTTGATCCGGGAAGACTCATGCGTAATTACCATTTTGCCCTTCTCTTAAAATCCAATGATAAAATAAATGATCCTGAAATTTTACATGCGGGCATTACAGTTCCCAGATTCACCCTTTATGTTATAACGATGTTTGTATCTGATGTACTCGATTAATTTGAATGAATAAATATCGTTTTGTTTTTGTTAAAAAAAATGGAAAGATAGTCGTCTGTAATTATCATGATAGTATATTGGCTTTTAAAAAGGACAATTATACAATTTTATTAGATTTCGATTTTTATATTTTTAAGGACAATTATACAATTTTATTAGATTTCGATTTTTATATTTTTTTTTCAATATTTTTTTATATGTTTTTTATTACAATTATTTTTTTTATATGTTGTAAGTAGATTAAAAAAACAAATAATATTTTAAAATTAAAAGTGTTCCAAAAAATAAATAAATTTGTTATATCCACCTATCTGTGGAAGTACAAATTAGTTACAATTTTTTTGCAAAGAAAAATTTGGCTACACCTTTTTTGTTTTTAATTAAAAAATAAATAATATTTTAAAAGTATTCCAAAAACTAATTAGGTACCGTTTGGCCAGGCATTTTTCGGTGTAAAAGCTACTTTAAAATAAAGTTAAAATATAACTCTTTAAGGAAGAAGCTAAAGTTGTTTCGTTTCTTTATTGTTTTTTAGTTTTAAAGTTATTTTTAAGTTGAAAGTTGTTTGGCAAAATATTGTACAAAACTTTGTATTTATTACTTTTTTGGTGGTGTCCGGGGTTCGAACCCCGGACGTTGCATATATTTATACTTTATCTTTAAAAACTGAGATAAGCTCACAAGGATAAAACTTTGAATTTATTATGAATATATCTATATTATGTATATGTGTATAATGAGAATAGTTGATTTTTTCTTTTCCAATTATACTCTATAACAAATTTTGTTATAAGAATACCATATTTTTAGTGTCAGTAAAAAAGATAAGAATTTATATTATATAATATTATATTTGTTACATTGTTGGTGTCATTGAAAAAGATATGTTTAGTTTTTTTTTAATAAGAAGAAGATATGCATAATTTGTTACAATACAAATGTGTAAAATATATATAATTATAATTTTTTTAGGCAACTACACTTGTACTTTTAATTAAAATCAAAATTTTATAAAAATAATTATACGCATTACGCAACACTAAAAAAAATTATACGCATTAGAGTAACAAAAAAAAAACATACAGACTGACATAAAGTATTACTCTAAACGCTAATATGTGTGTATATATTTCCGAGGTTGAAGAAAGGGAATAAAAAATTCGGTGTCATTCAATGACAGTGTGAATTAAAATATTTGCGAGGTTGTGATAATTAAAAGATTTTGAAATTAATATATAAGTGATAAAAAAATAATAAAATTCCTTCAAAAATAGATAATAAAATTAAATGGACCCTCCTTAAAAAAAATAAAATGGACCGGTTGAAAAAAATAAAGTAAAATAAAATGGAAGAAAAAAGCATATTGAAAAAATAAAAGAAATGGTTGTCAGCGTGAGTTAAAGAGGTGTTTGTGAAATAAATTGTCGGAGTTTTTTGAAGTAACATTCAACAAATTTTGGTCAAAACTCATTCCATTCAATTTTATGCATTCTAAAAAAGTACTTTTTTTAGAAGGTACTTTATTGATATTTTGTTTGGCCTAGCTTCTCCTTAAAAATGTAGAGAAGCTGACAAAAAGCCAGGCCAAACGGTACCTTAATTTTGCATCCCAAAAAAAATATGCAAGGAAATTTTTTATATCAATGGCTAATTCCATAATATTTGTCCTCGGCGTTCAAACCCCGACCACCACAAATTTTTTTTATTTCCATAATATTTGTTTCTAAGTCATTTTTTTAAAAACAAATAAATTGATTTTATAGTTATCCGTGAAAATTTGCTAGACTCTTGATGAACATTATCCGTAAAATTTTTAATAAATAAATTTTATAGTTATCCGCGAAAATTTGTTAGACTCTTGATGAACATTATCCGTAAATTTTTTAATAAATAAATTAATTTTATAATTATTCGTGCAATTTTGTTACAGTTATGATAACCATTATCCATAGTTAATTTAAAAAAAATAATTAAATTAAATTTTGCAAATTGACCATTATGCACAGAAAATTAAGAAGATTATGAGTTTTAAAGAGGACGATTATGAAATTTTGTTGTACTTCAACTTTCATATATATATATATATATATATATATATATATATATATATATATATATATATATTTCCATAATAGTTGTTTCTAAGTCATTTTTTTAAAAAACAAATAAATTGATTTTATAGTTATCAGTGAAAATTTGTTAGACTCTTGATGAACATTATCCGTAAACTTTTTAATAAATAAATTAATTTTATAATTATTCGTGCAATTTTGTTACAGTTATGATAACCATTATCCATAGATAATTTAAAAAAAAACAGTTAAATTAAATTTTGCAAAATGACCATTATTCACATAAAATTAAGAAGATTTTGAGTTTTACAGAGGACGATTATGAAATGTTGTTGTACTTCAACTGTCATATATTTATATTATCCATAGTTAATTTAAAAAAATAATTAAATTAAATTTTGCAAAATGACCATTATGCACATAAAATTAAGAAGATTATGAGTTTTAAAGAGGACGATTATGAAATTTTGTTGTACTTCAACTTTCATATATACTAGTTTAGGGACCCGGCGTTGCCCGGGTTAGATATTAAATAAGTTTTATAAGTTTATGTGCACGAATAGACGTGTCAGTATATTAGATTGAATTTATTTAAATTTACAATTATAATAATATCATAAAAATAAATATAAATGATGAGATGAATGTCCAATGCAAGAATAAAAAGTGTAACAAAATCAATAATGAATTAGTCCTAGTGATAATAGTTTTGGGTCCCTTTAAACATGTGGTCATGGGTTTGTTTCGTGGCCCATGCGTATGAGAGAGAAAAATCGACTGAAAGGGAAGAAAGTGGTTGAAATATATATATATATATATATATATATATATATATATATATATATATATATAAATATATATATATATATATATATATATATATATCAAAATATATGTATGAGAAATAATAAAATTGGTGTTTGGCAAACCTGAAGAAGGAAAAATGTTAGATGAAAAGAAGGTTTGGAGTTTCTGCTTGTGCTCAAAATATGTAAATATGTAATTAACGAAAAATTATTTATTTATAGTTAACATTTGCATTAGAATATGCTGCTAAAAGATAACATAATAACTAATCGAACCTTTTTTTATCAAAAAAAACTAATCGAACCTTTTTTTTCCTCAAACATAAAAACTAATTGAATAATATAGTGCTAAAAGATTAGTAATAACTAATTGAAGCTTCTTTTCCTAAAATCAAATAAACAAATTGGAGTCTTTTAATCATAAAATAAGATCATATATGTAAACTTTGTTGAAAGAATTATGAGTAGTTTGTTGAGATATTTCTGCTACATAAAATATTAGAAATTCAATAAAAATTTAAAGAAAATATTGAGTGGATAAGATCAAAATGTTGTTGAGATATTTATGTTAAATAAAATACTGGTTTTTAAAAATAGAAAAAATAATAAAAATATTGAGAATGAATGTGGAAGTGACATGTGGCATAAAAAACCTTACTTTATATATATACTATTGATTGATTGATTTAGAAATACAAACGACTGTGATTGGTTTGTTATTTAGAAACGACTGTGTGTTCCTATACACTATTGGGTTCACGGTGTCCGCTATATTGGCATGCACCAATTATGAATGGATGCCAATACCTATTGCTATAACGGCACGCACCAATTATGAATGTCCGTTATACTGGGTTCACGCACAAAACAACAAAAAAGATCAACATAAGCAAAAATACATATTGCTAAACTACGTAACTGGTGAAATAATAAAATAATAATAATAATAATAATAATAATAATAATAATAATAATAATAATAATAATAATAATAATAATAATAATAATAATAATACAAAATAGGAATGGATGCCACAAACTCAATTATGAATTATGAATAAGAATGGAGAGAAGAGCGGTACTGTTAAATCGGAAAAAGAAAAAGAAAACAATAGTATAGGTGTTAGTTCAAGGACCTGAAACAGAAACAATAGTATAGGTGTTAGTTCAAAGACCTGAAACTCGTAGATGTTTGTAATGGATACCAGAAACAATAGTTCAAGGACCTGAA